>NC_091981.1:222711602-223036445 GCF_044704955.1 Pristiophorus japonicus
TGTAGAATTTTTATGTCTCATCTGTTGCAACAAATATTTTTCTAATGGTTTGGATTTGTTTAATGACCAAGTATATAAGTTTCCTGCTGTTAGATTTGTGTTTGCAAAGTATAAAGAGCTAAAATACAGCCATCCCAGTTAGTTTGTTTATGCGCCCAAGTCATTAGTTGATTTTTTTAATTGCCCAGATAGATTTTCCTTAAAGTTCTTATATATTTAGTTTATTTTTAAACACAATTCTAGTTTAACTTTATTTTTTATTATGTGAAGTCATTTTCAATAGAAACTGAAATATTCTTTCTCTTCTTCCCACCCCACCCATTTTTCTTGCAGGAGAAAATGTTTAAAACCCCGTCAGCACCACAGGAAAATTCAGCTGTCCTCTGCATTGGACAGTTCTAAGAAGGACCAAGCAACTTCCATGTCACACCTCAACTTAATTAGTGCAGTCCACATGGAACTGATGTCTTCCAACGGAGAGGCAGACGTTCATACACCAATGTTGAAGCCCTCGTACAGTATTTCACGGGAATTCAGTTCTAGAGAAGAACTAATTTCACATAAAGACCCGTCTTTGAGAGATACCTTAAAGGAAGATTATTGTAGGTCTCCTAGAAACTATCGTCTCAAAATGACGAGATCAATTGATATTTCTGAGGATTATGAATCTCCTATGAGGAACGACTATAGAAAGAGCTACAATTCAGTTGCTTCCCAGCCACTACTGGATAAAAGAGATAAAGAAATTCAGGCTTCAATAAGCCTTTTTTCCACTGACAGTAAAAGTAGTATCCGAGAGCCAGATTATCAACTGCCGTATGTTCCTGATCACACACAAAAAATGGATAGAAAAACAACTGATTACATGATGTCCCGGTCAGTGGACCACCTTGAAAGACCAACCTCTTTTCCTCAGCCAGGCCAGTTGCTCTGTTGCAGTTCAGCAGATGAGGTGAATGATAATGTTTATAGAAAAGTGCTGCCTACATTAGTCATTCCTACCCATTATATGAAGTCGCCTATGGAATATCCGTCCATGGGACAGCCTTTGACTGCCCCAGCAGAACAACAGCTAGAGTTGGAAAGGCTACAGGCAGAGCTTTCTATTTCTAACCAACAGTTGCATCCACATTCTCAGCAGCAACAGCAAGTGACACCACAAACGTTATCACAGCAGCAGCAACTTCAGGAAGCAGAAGGTGAAGATTGGAGTCCACAATCATCCACCATGTCAGAGTCTGTATCAATCCCAGCATCACTAAGTGAGGCTGCAATGGCTCAGATGAATGGTGAAGTGCAACTCTTTACAGAAAAAGCATTGCTGGAACTAGCTGGAGGAAAGCCTCTCCCTCACCCTAGAGCTTGGTTTGTGTCCCTAGATGGCCGTGCAAATGCCCAAGTTAGACATTCTTACATTGACTTGCAAAAAGCTGGGAAAAATGGGAGCAATGATGCCAGTTTGGATTCTGGTGTAGACATGAATGAACCAAAACCTACCCGAAAGGGAAAAGAAGCACGAGAGCGGAATCTGTCCGGCAGTATGACGTACACAAGGCTAGTGTACATGGATGACATGGAGCAGAGTGGTAGTGAAAGTGGGACAGCTGTTTGCAGCCCAGAGGACACCTCGATGAAACCGCTGATGGATGGGCCAACTGAAAGAAATGGTGGCTCAACAGAAGGTCTACAGAATGAAAATATACAAAGAATTGAAGAAACAGAGGAGTGTCTTCCAACTAGTCCAAAACACACGGAGAATGTTGATACTGATGATCGAATGATGAATAATGAAAATGATCGTATTAATGACAATGATCAAATCGATGAGAATGATGACAATGACAGCACAGAAGACCAAGACGAGGATAAAAAAAGCCCGTGGCAGAAACGGGAGGAAAGACCATTAATTGCTTTTAATTTGAAATGATTATTTACAGGTTTACTCTCATTGGAGTAAAAAAAAAGTTGCCAAATATTCTTTTATGAAAGTGCTTGCTCAGTTGTGAGAACTTTAGATCTTTGAAAGGGGAAAAACCGTGGATATATTTGAAAGGAATAGTGTAAGCTATGCTGGTCTTTCAGATATTGTGGAAAAAAAGTTCAGATAGTTTTCAAACAATTGTTGCCCAAATTAAGGCCTAGAGACTGCCAGATGATAATAGAAAGGCAAATGTCTTCAAATTTATTTTTACCATAAATTACCTATTGTGTGAAATAATCAATTCTATGCCAGATATTTTACCTGAATATCCCTGTAGTGGTGGCAGTTAATGGATTTCTACTTATTTGCCAGAATTATACTGTAATAGTGTATTAAAGGATATACATAGATGCTGTGTCCACAGGTATAGAATATTTGAAAGAAAGGCTATGCATTGCTGATTTTAAAATTATGTTGCTTAAATTACTTGTCACGTCTACTAATATTTGATGTAAACTATTTTCTTTAAGGACTTTTATTCTATTAGATTTATGTTTAATATTGTTAGAGCATTTAGCTACCAGTATGCTGTGAATGACAACACTCAGTGACGGCAGAAGCCTTTGATTAAAACCAAACTGTCCTCTTTATAAAAACAAATCTGGTCTGGTATTCTCCAAGTGCCTTCATGATTTCCAGTAAGCAAACCCTATTACGATAGTACTTGTCTCTGGACTCTTGAAATTCTGCTTTTCATAATTGTCAGTTTTTTGACAGTTCTTTATTGATTTGCATGCAATTATCAACCAGTTGTGCTTTTATGTCCTGCTTAAAATACAACAGTATACTGTAGATAGTATTGTGTATTGTATCACTGGTTTTGCTGTTGAACTACAGGTAGACTAGAGGACTTTGACAGAGACATGAAGAAAGTAGCCATGACTGGATGTTCTGTATATATTGTATGTTTGGCTGCAGTTGAATATTTTAATTGCTAGCATTTCCAATGTCTTTCCAATTTGGAACTATTGAGTGGTCAAGAGTGAGTGATCAGTGTGTTTAAGCCAACATTTTATCCTTCTGTATCATCTTACAGTGCCAGGATTCCGATTCTGTGCAATCTTTTGGATTGGTTGCTTGTTTCTCTAAGGCTAATTATTCAAAATAAATCTTGGGTAAAAGCTGAACTTTCTTGTATTTATTTTTGAATAGGTCCCCAGTCAGTCCTATTTTAGTCCTGTATTTATATATTTCATTATATAAATAGAAAACCAGTTTCTATGTGGGCTTTGGAGATGTTTTTGTTCTTGGTCTACAGGTTGAATGTGAAGTTTTGTTGAATATTTCCACATTATAGTGACCACATTAGCTTTTTTTAAAGATTATAATAAATCTACATGTGGAATTATGTTGATCTTCTTTGTTGTCTCACTGAAATTGATAGTTGTTGAAAGTAGTGTGGTTTCTGAATTGTATGGGTTATAGTTTAATATAAAGGTAGTTATCTATGCATAAAAGGCTAAAAATGCCATGGCTGCTCAAATCTTCAGGCAGCGACCCTGGTGACAGTTATGCCAGGGGCCTCCAGCACTGATCCTCCCGAAGTATGCACGGACAATGGGAGATCCCAACATTTAAATAACTTGGCAGGCATCACACCACTAGAAGTGCATCTCAAATGCTTGCCAGCTCTCACAGGCTGGAAAGTCCGGGGTCTGCTGCTATTTGGAGGTGGAGCTACCAGTCTCATTTCCACCCTATCCTCAAAGAATAATTTTAGAGCATCTCCACCCGCTTTGTAAGGGAGCTAATAACACAAAATTGGCTGACCTGTCTTCAGAGGTCCAGGCCATTATCCAGGCCTGGATCCTGAGGTGGGTCTGTACGAAGTTTCTCACTGGGCATATCGGCCACCCCCTTCAACACCAGGCATAGGATATCTCCAACAAGGGAGTCCCTGCTCTCTTTCTCTTTCTCCCCCCCCCCCCCCCCCCGCCCATGCTAATGTGACCTTGTAAAGAGCAGGTGAAGGTTCCATCCCCTTTACAAGGACCTATGAATAATGGCAACACAGCCGAAACTTGGTACATGCAGTTCCTAGCCTTTCTGCCTCGGTTGGAGTTGCAGCTGGAATGTACCATGTTTATATATTTTTTAAAGCTTACTGTCTGCTGCTATTGTAGTATTGTCCCTTGTCTGTTAAATGTACAGTATTTTTACAGCACAAGTGATCTGACAGCTGTTAAACACAAATATCATGGTACTCTGCTTGTGTGACTGACATTTATATTTATAGGGGGAGAACTTAGACATTAAATGACCTAATTTGTCAATCATGATAATTTGAGCAAAAGCAAAATACTGCGGATGCAGGAATCTGAAATAAAAACAGAAAATGCTGGAAATCTCAGCAGGTCAGGCAGCATCTGTGGAGAGAAACACGGTTAACATTTCAGGTCTGTGACCCTTCATCAGCACTGGAAAAGTTCGAGATGTAACAGATTCTTAAGGAAGTGCAGGGGAAGTGAAAGGGAGCGGGGAGGAAAGAACAAAAAGGAAGGTCTGTGATAGGGCGGAAAGCAGAAGGGATTAAGAGATAAAAGAGATGATGGGCAAAAATGAGATGGAATGGGACAAGTTCAGAAACAAAAGATGAGTCTAGATGGGGTGTGAATGGTGGCATTATCAGTTGCCATGGAAAAGAGAGAAAAAGAAGGGGTGTAAAAAAAAAAAGGGGGATAAAACATGGGCAGAGGTTATGCTCTGAAATTGTTGAACTCGATGTTGAGTCCAGCTGTAAAGTGTCTAAACGAAAGATGAGATGCTGTTCCTCAAGCTTGCGTTGAGCTTCATTGGAACGGTGTAGGAGGCTGAGGACTGAAAGATCAGAGTGGGAATGGAATGGAGAATGAAAGTGACGGGCGACCGGAAGCTCGTGGTCACGCTCACGGACTGAACATTGATGTTCTGCAAAGCGGTCACCCAATCTGCGTTTGGTCTCCCCAATGTAGAGACCACATCGTGAGTAGTGAATATAGTATACTAAATTGAAAGAAGTACAAGTAAATCGGTGTTTCACCTGGAAGGAATGTTTTGGGCCCTGGACAGTGGGAAGGGAGGAGGTAAAAGTGCAGGTGTTGCATCTCCTGCGCTTGCACGGGAAGGTGGCGTGGGAAAGGGAGGGAGTGCTGGGGATGATTGAGGAGTGGACCAGGTTGTCGCGGAGGGAACAGTCCCTTCGGAATACTGAGAGGCAAGAGTATGGGAAGATATGTTTGGTGCTGGGATCACACTGATAATTTGTGCTCTCTCATCATTACTGATAATTTGTGCTCTCTCATCATTACTAATATATGTTTTTGTTACTAAGGAAAATATCTGAAAAGGATACTTCCCCAGCTTACAGACTAAGCAATACAAATATTTTTATAGTTGCTATGTTATCAGCCAGTCTTACCACCACAATTCATTACAAATAAAGTAAATGTTGAAAAATATCGATACAAAGACATAGTCAAAAATCACTGACTTGTAAGCAGTTCTAATGAATGATACACCCGTAACATTCATTTGTCCCTTCTCTTTATAGATGCTGATTGACCTGCTGTGTATTTCCAGTTAACAAGGTCCTTAAAAAGAAAAATATTCTTAAGATGGTTACATATTGGCCTGTAAATTACAGCCTCTCCAGGTGCATACGATGTGCGCATGCACCCGAAGAGCACTCGCCTAAACCTGCCACTTGCAATCTGTCAATGTCTTTTGACAGATCGCACACATCCCCGTGCGGAGATTTTCTCAGCGAATGTCCTTCAAACTCTTACGCCTAGTAAAAGCAGCTGTATGGCCTGCTTTTACCAGCTAAAGGACTAGAATTTCGATTATCAGCGAAAATGGTAGCTTTATGGCAAAATTACCGTTTTTTGGCCTGATTTTCAGC
Organism: Pristiophorus japonicus; assembly: GCF_044704955.1. Lineage (NCBI taxonomy): Eukaryota > Metazoa > Chordata > Chondrichthyes > Pristiophoridae > Pristiophorus > Pristiophorus japonicus. The sequence continues at coordinate 222,717,464 of NC_091981.1, forward strand.
CTTTAATTTGCGCATCGGTAAAAATTGGCGTTGCACGAAGATTCGCGGCGCAAACTGCGAATTTCGACAACTTTAGTCCAGGGCCGATAGCGCTGCGGGAGAAGCCTTGGGAGGGGGAAGAAAAAAAAATAAATTGCGAGGAAAAAAAACATTCACAAAACCCTTGCCTACTAAATTGCTAAAAAAAGAATTAAAAAATAAAAACTTTAACTTACCTTTATTGCAGGGCTACATACTTACCGCTGCTGACAGGGCTGCAACGCAGGTTTTACCCTCCAGGATAAAGTCGAATTATTTACTGAGGCATACAAAAGCATGGGCCTTGCGCTAAACATCCGTAAGACAAAGGTCCCCCACCAGACTGTCCTCGCCGCACAGCACTGCCCCCCAGTCATCAAGATCCACGGCGCGGCCCTGGACAACGTGGACCATTTCCCATATCTCGGGAGCCTCTTATCAACAAGAGAAGACATTGACGATGAGATTCAACACTGTCTCCAGTGCAGCCTTCGGCCGCCTGAGGAAAAGAGTGTTTGAAGACCAGGCCCTCAAAACTGCCACCAAGCTCATGGTCTACAGGGCTGTAGTAATACCCACCCTCCTGTATGGCTTAGAGACATGGACCATGTACAGTAGACACCTCAAGTCGCTGGAGAAATATCACCAACGATGTCTCCGCAAGATGCTACAAATCCCTTGGGAGGACAGACGCACCAATATTAGTGTCTTCGACCAGGCCAACATCCCCAGCATTGAAGCACACTTGATCAGCTCCGCTGGGCAGGCCACATTGTTCGCATGCCAGACACAAGACTCCCAAAGCAAGTGCTCTACTCGGAACTCCTTCACGGCAAACGAGCCAAAGGTGGGCAGAGGAAATGTTACAAGGACGCCCTCAAAGCCTTCCTGAAAAAGTGCAACATCCCCACTGGCACCTGGGAGTCCCTGGCCAAAGATCGCCCTAAGTGGAGGAAGTGCATCCGGGAGGGTGCTGAGCACCTCGTGTCTCATCACCGAGAGCATGCAGAAATCAAGCGCAGTCAGTGGAAAGAACGTGCAGCAAACCAGTCCCACCCACCCCTTCCCTCAATAACTATCTGTCCCACCTGTGACCGGGTCTGTGGCTCTCGTATTGAACTGTTCAGCCACCTATGGATTCATTTTAAGAGTGGAAGCAAGTCTTCCTCGATTCCGAGAGTCTGCCTATGATGATGATCCTGTCGGCGCAGAATACGGGTTCTGAGAGAGCCAAAAATCGATCACAAACGCTATTTCCGGTGTTGCACGTCAGCGGTACATGAAAGCGCCGCTGCAAAAAGGTACCCCGAAGGTCCTGCCGCACGGATTTTCGCTGCAGAGGGTCAAATCGCAGCAAAAACCCAGTTGCAAAATCGGTGAAATTCTAGCCCTAAGATAGAAAAAATAAATTATATTATTTTTATATTAAAAAAATCTGCCCATGAAGGTAAGTTTATGTTTAACACTATTAAAACAATTATTTTAATTAACATTTTTCTCTGAAACATTTAATTTAATTCAATTGTTAATTTTTGAAAAGTAAAGTGTTTTTTTTAATTATTATTGGAAGGCCTATGGAATCTTGGCCTTTATTGCAAAGGGGATGGAGTATAAAAGCAGGGAAGTCTTGCTGCAGTTATACAGGATATTGGTGAGGCCACACCTGGAATACTGCGTGCAGTTTTGGTTTCCATTTTTACGAAAAGATATACTTTGGAGGCAGTTCAGAGAAGGTTCACTAGGTTGATTCCGGGGATGAGGGGTTGACTTATGAGGAAAGGTTGAGTAGGTTGGCCCACTACTCATTGGAATTCAGAAGAATGAGAGGTGATCTTATCGAAACGTATAAGATTATGAGGGGGCTTGACGAGGTGAATGCAGAGAGGATGTTTCCACTGATGGGGGAGACTAGAACTAGAGGGCATAATTTTAGAATAAGGGGCCGCCCATTTAAAACTGAGATGAGGAGAAATTTCTTGTTTGAGGGTTGTAAATCTGTGGAATTTGCTGCCTCAGAGAGCTGTAGAAGCCGGGACATTGAATAAATTTAAAACAGAGATAGACAGCTTCTTAACCGATAAGGGATTAAGGGGTTATGGGGAGTGGGCAGGGAAGTGGACCTGAGTCCATGATCATATTAAATAGCGGAGCAGGCTCGAGGGGCCATATGGCCTACTCCTGCTCCTATTTCTTATGTTCTTATGTTTTATATGTTTTTAGGGGTCTCCCAATGCATAGTAATGCGAGCTCAAAGCTCCCATTACCATCAATGAGAATACTACATTTTCATTGAAGGTCCAGGCCCACGTGATCCCAGGAAGTGCTTACGGTCCTGGGATGCGTGGGCCTCTACGCTGGGTTGCGGAGCTAGGCTTGAGACCTGAAGTCTTCATTGGAGCGGGACCACCAGGTATTTTCTTATTTCTTTGTGGTCGGAGGCGTCCGCCCGCAGGAAGCCTCCAACCGCAATTTCTGGCCCTGTGGTTTAGTGGAAGCTCCTTGCCTCTGAATGAAAAGGTTGTGGGTTCAAGCCCCCATTCCAGAGACATGAGAGCTTAAGGTGCACAATGCTGAAATTTGTTGACAACAGAAAAGTTGTATCCAAATAATTTATGTATATTGATCATGAGAGAGCATAACTGATCCCTGGGGCACGCCATTAGCTGCATCTTATCAATCTGAAAAAACAGCCACTTACTCCCAATAATATATGCTTTCTGATCCTCAGCCATCCCGCTTTCCTTGTTGCAAATTTACCTTTTATAATATGAGCCTCCATATTTGCAACAACGATCTTGTAGATTGTGCTTGTATACATTTCTTACAAACAATTTGGAGGTCATTTTTTCCCCATATTTGTTGTCTTGCATGAAAATTAATTTCCTTTTTAAGGGAGGTGGAGGAGTGACTGTTGTCTTTCACCTTTGGAGCCTGGTTTCAAATCCCGCCTGAATTTGTGATGAACGTTTCACCTATCTACTGGCTATAATAATTTCATGTGAAAAGGAGTTTTTGCAAGAAACCTTTCATGTGGTGCTTTGTCAAATACTGATTGAAAGTTCAAATACACCATATCCACTGCATTTTTATTATGTACATACACTAATGTACTTGGCAATTTTGATAAAGTTAATCACTGACCTACCTCTTACAAATCTATCTCTCTGTCTCTGGGAATGATTACCTTTCTGTGTGTTCATGAACATTATCCCTTGTTATGTTCTCTAGCAGTTTTCCTATTGCAACTATGGAGAAAACTAGTGTACATAGTTGCCGGGCTTGCATCTTTTTTTGGTTTTGTCCCCTTTTTTGAATAGGGTGTAGCATTTTACAGCACAGAAGGAGGTCATTCGGTACATTGTACCTGTGCCAGCTTTTTAAAAAGACTTGCATTTATATAGCGCCTTTTACCAGCAGACATCTCAAAGCACTTTACAGCCAATAAAGTGCTTTTGAAGTGTAGTCACTTGTAATGTAGGAAATGCAGCAGCCAATTGGCGCATAGCAAGCTCCCACAAGCAACAATGTGATAATGACCAGATAATCCATTTTTGTTATGTTGATTGAGGGATAAATATTGGCCAGGACACGAGCTATCCAATTAGTCCCACTCCCCTGCTCTTGCCCCATAGCCCTATAATTTTCTCCCCTTCAAGTATTTATCTCATTCCCTTTTGAAAATTACTGTTGAATCTGCTTCCGCCAGGCAGTACATTCCAGATCATCATCATGCACCATAAAAAATTCTCCTCATCTCATCCCTGGCTCCTTTGCCAAACTGTGGCCTCTGATTACCGACCCTTCTGCCAATGGAAAAAGGTTGTACTTAATTACTCTTATCAAAACCCTTCAAATTTTGAATGCCTCTATTAAATCTCCCCATAACCTTCTCTGCTCTAAGGAGAAGAATTCCCGATTCTCTAGTTTCTCCGTGTACCCTGACGTCCCTCAACCCTGGTACAGTTATAATAAATCTCCTCTGCACCCTCTCCAAGGCCTTAACATCCTTTTCAAAGTGTGGTGCTCCGAATTGGACTCCAGTTGAGGCCGAACCAGTAATTTACCAGTCCTTTAGTACAATTTCTGTTTCCACAGTATCTTAGAAAATTATGGCTATTTCATCACTAGCGTCAATCATATAAAAATAAAGATTCCCTGTCCCATAAAATTAGTTTGTTGGATGGCAAAGATTTTTCAGACTGTTAGAGGCTCCATGAATTGTCTCCAGTTAGGCTAGCAATTAGGATATGTTACAATTGTATGTACTGAAAGATAACAATGGTGGAGCTTTAATTTGCCTTGAAGGGCACTGGAAGGTTTGATCGTTGAATCGTCAATGAGCTGTCCAAATCTTTGTATCCCTTTTTGTGCCAGAACTTGAAGCTACTTTTTTACATTCTCAGGATATTGGAGTTGTCGTTAAGGCTGCTATTTATTGGCTATTCATTGCACTTCTGTTGGGATAGGAGGAATGTCACCACAGCCCCCAGAGATAAGGAACTGGTGGCTGACATCTTTGCATAACTGCAGCGTTGCACAGACTGGGAGACGTGAGTGGACAGAGAGATCCACTTAAGTCACAGAGGTAGATGAGTTCAATAGGAGGTTGCCACCCCTTTTCTTCTATCACTACCTAGGGGTGATTTTGTGGATTGTTTTTGTAATTGACTGTCATCTGAACTTGTTTTGCCCAGTGAAAGGGGAACGTTTTCTTGAGGGAGAGGAGGAGGGAGGGAGAGGAGGAGGGAGGAAGAGGGGAGAGGAGGAAGAGGGGAGAGGAGGAAGAGGGGAGAGGGGGGGAGGGGAGGATGGAAAGGGGAGGGGAGGATGGAAAGGGGAGGGGAGGAGGAAGAGGGGGGAGGTGGAGGGGGGAGGAGGAGGCTGAACGGGAGGGGAGAGGGGGAGGCTGAACGGGTGCCGCCGCGGCCGCTGACGAAGAGGAGGCCGGGCCGCCGCCGCTGACACTTCGGGCGGGGCCCGCCCCCAGCGAGATACCAGGTGCGCGGACCCCGCCGCCGCTGATGTGGGGGAGGGGGGGGGAAGAGGAGAGAGAAGGGCTGAACGTGGGGGGCGGGGGGAGCTGAAGGGAAGCCGAGTCCCGATCTTCAATGCCTGGTGAGCCCATTCTGCCAGGGCTAGGGGCGGCATTCTTCGGGTCCCTCCCACGCAGCCTGCACAGTTTCGGGCTGCGAGGAGCTACTGCACATGCGCACACACTCTAGTGCGCATGTGCAGAGGTCCAGCACTGTTTGCAGCGCCGGGACCTGGCTCCGCCTTCCGCGCATTCTGCTGCACTGTGCCAAGGGCCTGGATCAACCAGACGGAGAATACCAAGGTAAATAATAGGTGCTGTTTCTGTTCTAAAAAGTAGGCGCACCTCTGGGGGCAAACTTGGGCCTGTGATATATTCTGAAGCTGATGATTTTCTTAGATAAATACTATGTTGTCGTTCTTTATAAAATGTTATCATGTGTCTTAATCATCATCATGTGCTTCACATGCAATAAATTATGTTGAAGTGCAGTGACTTATGAGGGTAAATACAGCAGTAATTTTACACACAGCAAGATCCTACAAACAGTTATGAGATGAATGATCAGCTACTCTAGTTTTGATGATGGTGATCTTGAAGGAAGATTGGTAGTCAGGATACCTGCTCTTCAAATAGTGCTATGAGTTCCATCTGATCAGGCAAAGGGGGCTCCAGTCGAACATCTTAGCTGAAGGACGCGTCCTCTGACAATACAGCAATGGAGCATAGCCTAGATTACGTGTTCAAATTCTGGAATGGGGGCGTGAACTTACGACCTCCTGTCTCAGATGAGCGTATGCTACAAACTGAGTCATGCTGATAAAAACTCGGTAAATGAAGCTCAGGTGGGGTGGGTGGAGGGGGGATCTCGATCGTGACCTGTGCTTTGGGTACCATGGTACTACACCATTGGTTTTCAGGATTATCTGGAGCTGCATGGGAATAATACCAACCGCTCTGTGTCCAATTAACGAGCCAACCTAGCTGCTTAATCTTCAGTGCTCTGGAGCATTGCAAGCTTGCTTGGCTTAGGTATAGGATTATGACCTAGATCTTGGGTGGAGTTGCTCCTATTTTTTTGGAGCAACTAGTTTAGTTTGGAGTATCTTAGAAATCGCAATTCTCGGCATTTAGTTTGCAACAGTTCTAGTGAGTTAGTTTAGTTTCGTTTTAGTTCCGTTTTTTTTTTCAAAAGGGGGCGTTACCAGCCACTTAGAAACATAGAAACATAGAAAATAGGTGCAGGAGCAGGCCATTCAGCCCTTCTAACCTGCACCGCCATTCAATGAGTTCATGGCTGAACATGAAACTTCAGTACCCCCTTCCTGCTTTCTCGCCATAACCCTTGATCCCCCGAGTAGTAAGGACTTCATCTAACTCCCTTTTGAATATATTTAGTGAATTGGCCTCAACTACTTTCTGTGGTAGAGAATTCCACAGGTTCACCACTCTCTGGGTGAAGAAGTTTCTCCTCATCTCGGTCCTAAATGGCTTACCCCTTATCCTCAGACTGTGACCCCTGGTTCTGGACTTCCCCAACATTGGGAACATTCTTTCTGCATCTAACCTGTCTAAACCCGTCAGAATTTTAAACGTTTCTATGAGGTCCCCTCTCATTCTTCTGAACTCCAATGAATACAAGCCCAGTTGATCCAATCTTTCTTGATAGGTCAGTCCCGCCATCCCGGGAATCAGTCTGGTGAACCTTCGCTGCACTCCCTCAATAGCAAGAATGTCCTTCCTCAAGTTAGGAGACCAAAACTGTACACAATACTCCAGGTGTGGCCTCACCAAGGCCCTGTACAACTGTAGCAACACCTCCCTGCCCCTGTATTCAAATCCCCTCGCTATGAAGGCCAACATGCCATTTGCTTTCTTAACCGCCTGCTGAACCTGCATGCTAACCTTCAATGACTGATGTACCATGACACCCAGGTCTCGTTGCACCTTCCCTTTTCCTAATCTGTCACCATTCAGATAATAGTCTGTCTCTCTGTTTTTACCACCAAAGTGGATAACCTCACATTTATCCACATTATACTTCATCTGCCATGCATTTGCCCACTCACCTAACCTATCCAAGTCACTCTGCAGCCTAATAGCATCCTCCTCGCAGCTCACACTGCCACCCAACTTAGTATCATCCGCAAATTTGGAGATACTGCATTTAATCCCCTCGTCTAAATCATTAATGTACAATGTAAACAGCTGGGGCCCCAGCACAGAACCTTGCGGCACTCCACTAGTCACTGCCTGCCATTCTGAAAAGTACCCGTTTACTCCTACTCTTTGCTTCCTGTCTGACAACCAGTTCTCAATCCACGTCAGCACACTACCCCCAATCCCATGTGCTTTAACTTTGCACTCCTACTCTTTGCTTCCTGTCTGACAACCAGTTCTCAATCCACGTCAGCACACTACCCCCAATCCCATGTGCTTTAACTTTGCACATTAATCTCTTGTGTGGGACCTTGTCGAAAGCTTTCTGAAAGTCCAAATATACCACATCAACTGGTTCTCCTTTGTCCACTTTACTGGAAGCATCCTCAAAAAATTCCAGAAGATTTGTCAAGCATGATTTCCCTTTCACAAATCCATGCTGACTTGGACCTATCATGTCACCATTTTCCAGATGCACTGCTATGACATCCTTAATAATTGATTCCATCATTTTACCCACTACTGAGGCCAGGCTGACCGGTCTATAATTCCCTGTTTTCTCTCTCCCTCCTTTTTTAAAAAGTGGGGTTACATTGGCTACCCTCCACTCCATAGGAACTGATCCAGAGTCAATGGAATGTTGGAAAATGACTGTCAATGCATCCGCTATTTCCAAGGCCACCTCCTTAAGTACTCTAGGATGCAGTCCATCAGGCCCTGGGGATTTATCGGCCTTCAATCCCATCAATTTCCCCAACACAATTTCCCGACTAATAAGGATTTCCCTCAGTTCCCCCTCCTTACTAGACCCTCTGACCCCTTTTATATCCGGAAGGTTGTTTGTATCCTCCTTAGTGAATACCGAACCAAAGTACTTGTTCAATTGGTCTGCCATTTCTTTGTTCCCCGTTATGACTTCCCCTGATTCTGACTGCAGGGGACCTACGTTTGTCTTCACCAACCTTTTTCTCTTTACATACCTATAGAAACTTTTGCAATCCGCCTTAATGTTCCCTGCAAGCTTCTTCTCGTACTCCATTTTCCCTGCCCTAATCAAACCCTTTATCCTCCTCTGCTGAGTTCTAAATTTCTCCCAGTCCCCAGGTTCGCTGCTATTTCTGGCCAATTTGTATGCCACTTCCTTGGCTTTAATACTATCCCTGATTTCCCTAGATAGCCACGGTTGAGCCACCTTCCCTTTTCTATTTTTACGCCAGACAGGAATGTACAATTGTTGTAATTCATCCATGCGGTCTCTAAATGTCTGCCATTGCCCATCCACAGTCAACCCCCTAAGTATCATTCGCCAATCTATCCTAGCCAATTCACGCCTCATACCTTCAAAGTTACCCTTCTTTAAGTTCTGGACCATGGTCTCTGAATTAACTGTTTCATTCTCCATCCTAATGCAGAATTCCACCATATTATGGTCACTCTTCCCCAAGGGGCCTCGCACAATGAGATTGCTAATTAATCCTCTCTCATTACACAACACCCAGTCTAAGATGGCCTCCCCCCTAGTTGGTTCCTCAACATATTGGTCTAGAAAACCATCCCTTATGCACTCCAGGAAATCCTCCTCCACCGTATTGCTTCCAGTTTGGCTAGCCCAATCTATGTGCATATTAAAGTCACCCATTATAACTGCTACACCTTTATTGTATGCACCCCTAATTTCCTGTTTGATGCCCTCCCCAACATCCCTATTACTGTTTGGAGGTCTGTACACAACTCCTACTAACGTTTTTTGCCCTTTGGTGTTCTGCAGCTCTACCCATATAGATTCCACATCATCCAAGCTAATGTCTTTCCTAACTATTGCATTAATCTCCTCTTTAACCAGCAATGCTACCCCACCTCCTTTTCCTTTTATTCTATCCTTCCTGAATGTTGAATACCCCTGAATGTTGAGTTCCCAGCCCTGATCATCCTGGAGCCACGTCTCCGTAATCCCAATCACATCATATTTGTTAACATCTATTTGCACAATTAATTCATCCACCTTATTGCGGATACTCCTTGCATTAAGACACAAAGCCTTCAGGCTTGTTTTATTAACACCCTTTGTCCTTTTAGAATTTTGCTGTACAGTGGCCCTTTTTGTTCTTTGCCTTGGGTTTCTCTGCCCTCCACTTTTCCTCATCTCCTTTCTGTCTTTTGCTTTTGTCTCCTTTTTGTTTCCCTCTGTCTCCCTGCATTGGTTCCCATCCCCCTGCCATATTAGTTTAAATCCTCCCCAACAGCACTAGCAAACACTCCCCCTAGGACATTGGTTCCGGTCCTGCCCAGGTGCAGACCGTCCGGTTTGTACTGGTCCCACCTCCCCCAGAACCGGTCCCAATGCCCCAGGAATTTGAATCCCTCCCTGCTGCACCACTGCTCAAGCCACGTATTCATCTGCGCTATCCTGCGATTCCTACTCTGACTATCACGTGGCACTGGTAGCAATCCCGAGATTACTACTTTTGAGGTCCTACTTTTTAATTTAGGTCCTAGCTCCTTAAATTCGTTTCGTAGGACCTCATCCCTTTTTTTACCTATGTCGTTGGTACCAATGTGCACCACGACAACTGGCTGTTCTCCCTCCCATTTCAGAATGTCCTGCACCTGCTCAGAGACATTCTTGACCCTTGCACCAGGGAGGCAACATACCATCCTGGAGTCTCGGTTGCGGCCGCAGAAACGCCTATCTATTCCCCTCACAATTGAATCCCCTATCACTATCGCTCTCCCACTCTTTTTCTTGCCCTCCTGTGCAGCAGAGCCAGCCACGGTGCCATGAACTTGGCTGCTGCTGCCCTCCCCTGATGAGTCATCCCCCTCAACAGTACCCAAAGCGGTGTATCTGTTTTGCAGGGGGATGACCACAGGGGACCCCTGCACTACCTTCCTTGCACTACTCTTCCTGCTGGTCTTCCATTCCCTATCTGGCTGTGGACCCTTTCCCTGCGGTAAGACCAACTCACTACACGTGATACTCACGTCATTCTCAGCATCGTGGATGCTCCAGAGTAAATCCACCCTCAGCTCCAATTCCGCAACGCGGTCCGTCAGGAGCCGGAGGAGGACACACTTCCCGCACACGTAGTCATCAGGGACACCGGAAGTGTCCCTGAGTTCCCACATGGTACAGGAGGAGCATAACACCCGACCGAGCTCTCCTGCCATGTCTTAACCCTTAGATACACTTAAACTGGTAATAACAATGTTAAAAGTTACTGACCAATATAAGAAGAAAAAGAAAAGCTACTCACCAATCACCAGCCAATCACTTACCCCCTAGGCTGTGACGTCACCTTTGTATCTTTGCCTTCTCCCTGTAGCTGCACCGGTACGCCTCTCGCCGACCCCGGACTCGCGCTGCTCCGAGCTCCCGCCTCCTCGACTGACTGCTCGACTCCCGATGGCCTTTATAGGCCTCTCGACGACCCCGGACTCGCGCTGCTCCGAGCTCCCGCCTCCTCGACTGACTGCTCGAACTGCTCGACTCCCGCTGGCCTTTATAGGCCTCTCGCCGACCCTGGACTTGCGCTGCTCCGAGCTCCCGCCTCCTCGACTGACTGCTCGAACTGCTCGACTCCCGCTGGCCTTTATAGGCCTCTCGCCGACCCCGGACTCGCGCTGCTCCGAGCTCCCGCCTCCTCGACTGACTGCTCGAACTGCTCGACTCCCGCCTGTTTTGCAAGTTTAGGCACCGAAAAGTTACTCCAAACTAACTTAGAATGGAGTAAGTGTCGACTTTTTTACACTCAGAAAATCCTTGCGTACACTTTATAATTAGGCGCAGGTAGCCAGAGATAGTGGGGGGGAAGGGAAGTTAGGGGATTTTCCAAAGCATTAAACACTTCACTTTTTAAAAATAAAGAACCATCATCAATAATAAATGATAAATAAATCAATAAATTTTTTTTTTTAAAGTTCCTACTTCACCTACCCGTTCGGGTGCCGACCAGGGCTAGGGGCTGCGAGCTGCAGGCTGGAATCGTCACTCTGCCCGCTCCAGGAGCCCATTCGGCCAGCGCTCGGGTTGGCGTGCTTCGGGCCCCTCCCATACAGCCAGCAGCACACGCACGCACACAGAATCTGGGGGCCAGGAGCTACTGTGCACGCGCGCAGCTGCCGGCACTCTTTGGCCCAGGGCTGTAGCTCCGACCCCCCCCCCCCCCCCCTGCTGTTGTGCTGACTGCTGAACAGGCCTGCTGCACTCAGAGAATCGCGAGATAAGATTTTGGCACGCTTTTCATTCCACAAAATAGGCGGGCCTCAGGGAGGTGCGCCGTTCTAGTGGATATCGGAAACTTGGGCCTGTGATGTCTACCACAGAATTGACTCTGGTCTGATCTTTTATCACCAGCTACACCATCTTGGAGCTAGATTAACTGTAAAGGGAGGTAATCAATAGTTGATCATTATACTATTGAAGAGCATGGGTTTGAATCCTTGCTAAATGACGGGGTTGGGGTTGGGGAGGTGAGCTATCAGGAACTCCGCTTGAGTAGCGTGCGTGATGAGCAACACAACTGATCAGAACATTAGTGAGCACGTTGCCACCATCGTCCTGAACATAGCATGGACACACACACCATCAAACAGCAGATCCAGATGGAGGCAAGAATTTCTACTTGAATCTCTGTGTTCAGATCAGTTTAACAATTGAGCCCTGGAGAAATCTGTGTACTTGACCTCCTGATAACCCATTCTAATGGTTCTTGTCCTTGGCTAGAGTTTCCATATCAGCTATATGCCGATCATCTGTCTTCAGCAGTGAAAGGACCGACACACGGCAACTTACAGCATCTACCTTGATGCCACTGCTGCATATCAACATTACTCATTAATAACTACTTATACCAGATCCTCCCGTTAGAGCCCTTAGCAAAGAGACATGCCACAAGTCCACTTCGGAGCTTGGTCTTGAATCTAGAAGTGTCAATAATATTAGATAAGTAAACAAACAATGTAAATGTATAAATGATATGAAAAAATACATCTATTAGTTTTGGTTTTAATATTTTACAGGGCTATTTTTGGATAGGTTTCCTTCTTTTGTAATTTTATCCCCTTTCTTGGTCTCAGACGCAAAAAGGCATAGGTAAAAAAACAGGATGAGGTACTACAAGACGGATTTAGGGAGCTAGCAGCTAAATTTAAAAAGTAGGACCTCAAAAGGTAGTAATCTCAGGATTGCTACCAGTGCCACATGCTAGTCAGAGCAGGAATCGCAGGATAGCTCCGATGAATACGTGGCTTGAGGAGTGGTGAAGAAGGGAGGGATTCAAATTCCTGGGACCTGGGGGAGGTGGGACCAGTACAAACCGGATGGTCTGCACCTGGGCAGGACCAGAACCAATGTCCTACAAAGGAGTGTTTGCTAGTGCTGTTGGGGAGGGGTTAAATTAATATGGCAGGGGGATGGGAACTTATGCAGGGAAACAGAGGGAAGTAGAATGGGGGCAGAAGCAAAAGATACAAAGAAGAAAAGTAAAAATCGAGGGCAGAGAAACCCAAGCAAAAAGCATAAAGGGCCACATTACAGCAAAATTCTAAAGGAGCAAAATTCTAAAAAGACAAGCCTGAAGGCTCTGTGCCTCAATGCGCGGAGTATTCGTAATAAAGTGGACGAATTAACTGCACAGGCAGCAATTAACGAATATGATATCATTGGCATCACGGAGACATGGCTCCAGGGTGACCAGGGCTGGGAACTCAACATCCAGGGGTATTCAACATTCAGGAAAGATAGACAGAAAGGAAAAGGAGGTGGGGCAGCATTGCTGGTTAAAGAGAAAATTAACGCAATAGCTTGGATGATGTGGAATCGGAATGGGTGGAGCTACGGAATACCAAGGGGCAGAAAACGTTAATGGGAGTTGCGTACAGACCAACAAACCATAGTAGTGAGGTTGGGGACAGCATCAAACAAGAAATTAGGGATGCGAGCAATAAAGGTACAGCATGGGTGACTTTATTCTACATATAGATTGGGCTAACCAAACTGGTAGCAATGCAGTGGAGGAGCATTTCCTGGAGTGTATGAGGGATGGTTTTCTAGACCAATATGTCGAGGAACCAACGAGAGGGCTGGCCATCCTAGACTGGGTGATGTGTAATGAGAAAGGACTAATTAGCAATCTTGTTATGCGAGGCCCCTTGGGGAAGAGTGACCATAATATGGTAGAATTCTTTCTTAAGACGGAGAGTGACACAGTTAATTCAGAGACTAGGGTCTTGAACTTAAGGAAAGGTAACTTCGATGGTATGAGACGTGAATCAGCTAGAATAGACTGGCGAGTGATACTTAAAGGGTTGACGGTGGATAGGCAATGGCAAACATTTAAAGATCACATGGATGAACTTCAACAATTGTACATCCGTCTGGAATAAAAATAAAATGGGGAAGGTGGCTCAACCGTGGCTAACAAGATAAATTAAGGATAGTGTTAGATCCAAGGAAGAGACATATAAATTGGCCAGAAAAAGCAGCAAACCTGAGGACTGGGAGAATTTTATAATACAGCAGAGGAGGACAACGGGTCTAATTAGGACTGGGAAAATAGAGTATGAGAGGAAGCTTGCTGAGAACATAAAAACTGACTGCAAAAGCTTCTATAGATATGTGAAGAGAAAAAGATTAGTGAAGACAAACGTAGGCCCCTTGCAGTCAGATTCAGGTGAATTTATAATGGGGAACAAAGAAATGGCAGACCAGTTGAACAAATACTTTGGTTCTGTCTACACGAAGGAAGACACAAATAACTTTCCAGAAGTACTAGCGGACCGAGGGTCTAGTGAGAAGGAGGAACAAAAGGATATCCTTATTAGGCGGGAAATTGTGTTAGGGAAATTGATGGGATTGAAGGCTGATAAATCCCCGGGGCCTGATAGTCTGCATCCCAGAATACTTAAGGAAGTGGCCCTAGAAATAGTGGATGCATTGGTGATCATTTTCCAACAGTCTATCGACTCTGGATCAGTTCCGATGGACTGGAGGGTAGCTAATGAAACACCACTTTTTAAAAAAGGAGGGAGAGAGAAAACGGGTAATTATAGATCAGTTAGCCTGACATCAATAGTGGGGGAAATGTTGGAATCAATTATTAAAGATGAAATAGCGCATTTGGAAAGCAGTGACAGGATCGGTCCAAGTCAGCATGGATTTATGAAAGGGAAATCATGCTTGACAAATCTTCTGGAATTTTTTGAGGATGTAACTAGTAGAGTGGACAAGGGAGAACCAGGGGATGTGGTGTATTTGGACTTTCAAAGGTCTTTTGACAAAGTCCAACTCAAGAGATTGTTGTGCAAAATTAAAGCACATGGTATTGGGGGTAATGTACTGACGTGGATAGAGAACTGGTTGGCAGACAGGAAGCAGAGAGTCAGGATAAACGGGTCCTTTTCAGAATGGCAGGCAGTGACTAGTGGAGTGCCACAGGGCTCAGTGCTGGGACCCCAGCTCTTTACAATATACATTAATGATTTAGATGAAGGAATTGAATGCAATAGCTCCAAGTTTGCAGATGACATTAAACTGGGTGGCGGTATGAACTGTGAGGAGGACACTAAGTGGCTGCAGGGTGACTTGGACAGGTTAGGTAAGTGTGCAAATGCAGTATAATGTGGATAAATGTGAGGTTATCCACTTTGGGGGCAAAAACACAAAAGCAGAATATTATCTGAATGGCGGCAGATTAGGAAAAGGGGAGTTGCAACGAGACCTGGGTGTCATGGTACATCAGTCATTGAAAGTTGGCATGCAGGTACAGCAGGCGGTGAAGAAGGCAAATGATATGTTGGCCTTCATAGCTAGGGGTTTTGAGTATAGGAGCAGGGAAGTCTTACTGCAGTTGTACAGGGCCTTGGTAAGGCCTCACCTGGAATATTGTGTTCAGTTTTGGTCTCCTAATCTGAGGAAGGATGTTCTTGCTATTGAGGAGTGCAGCGAAGGTTCACCAGACTGATTCCCAGGATGGCTGGACTGACATATGAGGAGAGACTGGATCGACTGGGCCTTTATTCACTGGAGTTTAGAAGGATGAGAGGGGATCTCATAGAAACATAAGATTCTGATGGGATGGGACAGGTTAGGTGCGGGTAGAATGTTCCCGATGTTGGGGAAGTCCAGAACCGGGGGACACAGTCTTAGTATAAGGGGTAGGCCATTTAGGACTGAGATGAGGAGAAACTTTTTCACTCAGAGTTGTTAACCTGTGGAATTCCCTACCGCAGAGAGTTGTTGATGCCAGTTCATGGGATATATTCAAGAGGGAGTTAGATGTGGTCCTTGCGGCTAAAGGGATCAAGGGGTATGGAGTGAAAGCAGGAAAGGGGTACTGAGGTGAATGATCAGCCATGATCTTATTGAATGGTGGTGCAGGCTCGAAGGGCCGAATGGCCTACTCCTGCACCTATTTTCTATGTTTCTACATTTCTATAATTTACTGAAAAAGATAAGTATCAACCGCGCGGAGCAAAGGAGAATGGGTGGCGGCTCCGCGACGGTACACATTCTTAATCCATATGAGGAGTTTGCAGTGGCCTTGGTGGGGCCTGAAAGCCATTCAGTCACAACCCGTGGCGTGGCCGAGCCCACCCTTCAGTCTTGAGTAATGGGAATTGTGCACTGTGTCAAACATTACTAAATACATACGAAAAATATCGTAGTTACGCATGTAATGTTATGCAATTATAATTCAATAATTTCGATGTAGTTTTGATCTACTAATGAGGCCATGTTAACCCTGATGAACCCTTGTGCATATGTGGTTTTGAAAAGTATTGCAATGTTTTGGGTTATTGAAATATTGATATATATTGATATGTATTGTTACGAGTTGTTTAGAAATTTCATTCTTCTTTCTAAGGTCTAGTGTCCATTGAGCAATGCGAGATAGCCGAGACATCCGCAAATATAGGCTCCTCCAACTGCTCACAGGAGGAAGAGACAGAGCGGGAGGAGGACTTGACAACGCAGTCCGTCAGTTTACTTGAGCCGGGGCAAGAGGAGGAGGAGGAGGATGAGATTTTTCTTGTGGGGGGGGGAAACAACCTGCGACCATCTCGATTGAGATGGAAGAAGCACCAGAACCAAGCGTTGTGCAGGTGGCAACGCCAAGGCACGTCATTTTGCAAACGCTGACCCCACGGAGGTCCGGTCAGCGTGGAGGGCCAGTCAGAGAGCTTGATATCCCTGTGCAGGGAGACAGTCGCGATTGGTCACGACCTTATCCAGGGTTTCGTGGGATTCTCTGCGAACTGGAGCCAGCTTCCAGCATCCTGGAGTGAGTTCTGCACAAACTTCTCCAAATAGTCTTCCGAGCAAGCACAGACTGCAAGGGAGACGTTGGAGGCTATTAGGCAGCAGACAGCCGCAACCAATGCCCTATGGCATGCGTTGCTGGCTGGACACGGCACTGCACCCCAAGATGTCGTGTCTGCTCGCAGCTAGACTCCGAGCACACAAGCGAGTACGGAGGACACAGTTCCTCCTGACTCGGAAGTGGAGCTTCAGGCTTCCGCTTCCGCTCCATCACCTCCACCACGGCAGGAAGTCTTGCCGTCCCACTCTGCCCGATGTCTTGATATTGGTCTGCGTAGACCAAAACAGGCGGGTGGGGTACGTACACTGGGTGGGACTGGACCTGAAAGGAAACATGGCCGCAGGTAGGGAGGGGGGAGTTTTTTCACAAAGTTTGTTCACTTGTTCAATTGTTGTTCTTGTTTTGTTAGTTGTTATTTGTTAATTATTAAGATTTTGTGTATTTGAGGGAAGGGTGGTTTGGTGTGGGGTTGGAGGGCTAGGTTATCAAATTTTTTTTTCATATTTGTTAATAAAAAAAAAATGTCTTCAATAAATTGTGTGTTTCTTCTCTCTTAGTTACATTAGTTATCAACTATACAGTTAATCCATATTTGTTCTTTTAATATACAAGTACTTTAGTAACACTAAACTTTATAAAATAAGCATAAATTCTGATGATATGCCAGTGCAGGCAAGACAACAAGGACACCCCACGCAATTGAAACTTTTGATTAACCCTAACTGTAAATCAACATCTGAATGTCCACATTTAGTGAGTGGAACCCCTTTCTGTTATCTAATCACTGTACTCTGTATTCTCTACACTGTATACCAGTCAGTTTGATAGGCCCCAACAATATCAGTAAATAACTTTACTATGTAAAAGCTATTTAATAAATTCAATATATATAAAACCTAATAAATTCTATTATATAAAACCTATTTACTAAAAATAACATAATAATACCTATTTATATTCCCTGTCCCAATATTCTGAGTACAACTAATTCTCTAATTAAATCACAACTAATCCTCCACCCTTCCATTGAAGTCAAAATGGCATCCGTAGTGCCCATTTTCCTTCTCTCCGGCCCAGAAAAAGCAACTATTTCTCAGCACTCTCTTGGGCCTTGCATCGGCCCAGCGAAGTGCACGCTAGATGCTGAAACTTGGGATGGGCCTTGTGTGGGCTATAATTTCGGTGATCTTCTCGGCGATCAAAATGGAAACTTAGGCACTTGTTTTTCGGGCAATATTTTGGGCCTAGTTTCCACTTTTTGCTCAAAATGGGCAATAAGAGGTCCGTTTTGGGCCATAAATGGGCGATGTGAAGTGGAAAGTCTAGCCCTATGTTTCTAAACCTAGTCGACCCGCCAAAGTCCTCCTCACTGACATTTGGGGATACGTGCCAGAATTGGGAGAGCTGATTCACAGACTAGTCAAGCAGCAGCCTGACATGGGTATGATTCCATGAGCATGACTTAACAGCCATTGTCCCACACTGCTCCATCATCACCCCTAGCAGGACAGACCCCGCTACAGGTGGCGGCACACTGGTATACAATCAGGTGGGAGTGGCCCTGGATGAGTATGGCTCCAACAACACTCAAGAAGTTCAACGCCATCCAGGATAAAGCAGCCCGCATAGTCGGGACCCCATCCGTCACCTTAAACATTCACTCCCTCCATCACCGGCGCACCATGGCTGCAGTGTGTACCATCTACAAGATGCACTACAGTAACTCGCCAAGATATCTTTGACAGCATCTCCCAAATCCGCAACCTCTACCACCTAGAAGGACAAGGACAGCAAGCGCATGAGAACAACCTGCAAGTTCCCCTTCAAGTCACACACCAGCCTGACTTGGATGTATATTGCTGTTCATTCATAGTCACTGGGTCCCAAAATCCTAAAACTGCCTAACAGCGGTGTGGGAGTATCTTCATTGCACAGACTGCAGCAGTTCAAAGTGGCACAACATCACCTTGAGGGATGGGCAATACATGCTGGCCTTGACAGTGACCAGCCACATCCCTTGAATGAATATATTTTTTTGAAAATCTAGCCGATCTCTGCAGCGAAGTAGATGGGTATGCAGTCTGCTTCCAAACTTCTGTCAATGGGAACCAGGGACCACACTCTCAGAATTTTCCTTGATTTTTCTATCCTCACAGCTTCCCTATAGGAAAATACTACACAACTATACAGAGTGGAACTTAACTTTGCTCTATGGATCTAAGTATTGCATTGGGGTTCCAATTTTAAAGCAGCACTTGGTTTAAAAAATAAAGTGTCAAGTTTATTTGACAAACCTGCTGAAACACATTATCCTATAACTTGTACATGATGAGTATGATGTGCACATCAACACTCCTGTAATGATGCTTTATTTTAAGGAGTGTTTTATTTTAGCTTTGCAAAGATACTAATTGAAGCTTTTTTCATAAGAAGCTTCTATACTTATTGCCACAAACAGGAGAGGCTGACACAGTTTCAGGAATTCTATAAAATGCATGGAGTTTTTCCAACTACTTTGAACAGATAATGTCTGGAAGACTGGTATACATTCATATTTATCATGTTAAACCTCTAGGTTTACAATTTGATGCGATAATTCTGGCTCAAAATACCAGTGCAAGGATGCTTCTTCTACCAGTATTTTCTTTCAACCCAGTGATTTCTTTATTTTTGATTCTGTACAGCATTGGATAATGGGGTCTTCAACTTCAAAACAAACTCCAGACATGAAATCGAAAACAAATTAACTGCAGCGCAAGTCAGTAACACAAACATACAGGACCCAAAATTCAGAACTGTGGCACCCATTTCTTGGGGTACGGGCACACTTGTGGGGTGAATCTTGTCAGATGTCATATTGGTGTTGGCATTAGCACATTCGTGCAAACCAGTCAGATCATGACGTCAATCAGCGTGTAATGCTGATTTGACACCAGCACTGCATTTTGGAGCTCAAAGCTCCAGCTAACACCTTCTCTTAAGCTCACATAGCTCAACAAGCGTTCAGAAGCAGGACCAGTGCTATTTAAAGGGATCATCAACTACTTGCAGGTTAGTTGCTGGACGTGTTTGGTGCTTCCTATAGTTGTTTAAAGTTGCCGAAGCTTACAGGGAGTGGTGTGGCAGGTGCTGAGGGACTTTCTTCTGAGTTCAAGGCTTCTGCTCAAAACACTTACTGTCAGACATGGGTGCATTAGTAGGAATTCCCCTTGGAATATCCCATCATCAACATCCTGAGGGGTCACCATTGACCAGAAACTTAATTGGACCAGACACACAAATACTGTGGCGACAAGAGCAAGTCAGAGGCTGGGTATTCTGTGGCAAGTCACTCCCCTCCTGACTCCCCAAATCCTTTCCATCATCTACAAGGCACAAATCAGGAGTGTGATGGAATACTCTCCACTTGCCTGGATGAGTGCAGCTCCAACAACACTCAGGAAGTTTGACACCATCCAGGACAAAGCAGCCTGCTTGATTGGCACCCCACCCATCACCTTAAACATTCACTCCCTTCACTACCAGCGCAACATGGCTGCAGTGTGTACCATCTACAAGATGCACTGTAAAAAAAAACTCACCAAGGCTTCTTTGGCAGCACCTTCCAAACCCATGACCTCTACTGCCTAGAAAGACATGAGTAACAGGCGCATGGGAACGCCAAGTCACACAACTATCCAGGCTTGGAAATATATCGCCATTCCTTCATTGTCGCTGGGTCAAAATCCTGGAACTCCCTCCCTAACAGCACTGTATGAATTCCCTCACAACACGGACTACAGCAGTGGCACACACTGGTAGCCCCAGCCATGATAACAGCAGTCTGAGCTTCCACTGCAGCACTCAGTCGTTGGGTGCTGCAATGGAAGCTGAGACATCAGCATTCAGGCTCTGCATAAGGGAGGTCACTGAAGCTCTTTATTCAAAGAGAGCTGACTACATTCATTATCTCTTGACAGAAAACAGCAGGCAGAGTGCACACATGGCTTTGCAAGGATTGCAGGCTTCCCCATGCTGCAGAGTGCCATTGACTGCATGCACATTGCTTTGCAGACACCGTCTGTCAACTCTATCGTGTACCTGAACCGAAAGGGATTCCATTCCCTCAAATTACCAGCTCGTGTACAACCATAGGCAGCGAATCATGCAGGTCAGTGCCCGAGATCCTGGCAGCAGTCATTGTGCCTTCATTCTGCGGCTGTCCGCTGTGCCATCTGCATTCCAGCCACCACGGCAAACCGAGGGGTGGCTACTGGGTGACGTGTGCTATCCGCTGACAGCATGGCTGGTGACTCTGGTGCGCAACCCACATCTGAGCAGTATGCATACAATGAAAGCCAGGCTGCCACACAAACTGTGATTGAGTAGACCGTTGGTGTGCTGAAATAACACTTCCTCTGCCTGGACTGCTCTGGAGGAGCCCTGCAGTACATAGAAACATAGAAAATAGGTGCAGGAGCAGGCCATTCGGCCCTTCAAGCCTGCATCACCATTCAATATGATCATGGCTGATCATGCAACCTCAGTACCCGACTCCTGCCTTCTCTCCATACCCTCTGATCCCTTTAGCCGTAAGGGCCACATCTAACTCCCTTTTGAAAATATCCAATAAACTGGACTCAACAACTTTCTGTGGTAGAGAATTCCACAGGTTCACCACTCTCTGGGTGAAACAGTTTCTCCTCATCTCAATCCTAGATGGCTTACCCCTTATCCTTAGACTGTGACCCCTGATTCTGGACTTCCCCAACATCGGGAACATCCTTCCTGCATCTAACCTGTCCAATCCCATCAGAATTTTATATGTTTCTATGAGATCCCCTCTCATTCTTCTAAATTCCAGTGAATATAAGCCTAGTCAATCCAGTCTTTCCCCATATGTCAGTCCTGCCATCCCGGGAATCATTCTGGCGAACCTTCACTGCACTCCCTCGGCAGAGCGGGGTCAAGATTCATGGTGGTCTGCTGCATGCTGCACAACCTCGCCATCCTGAGGGCACAGTCCTTGCCACCAGCTATATGGCGAGCATCTGAGGAGGAGGTAGAGGAAAAAGAGGAGCAGGAAGGGGGGAGGCAACCTAGGTGGCCTCTTTCTGGCTGGGCTGTTTATGAAGAACACCCCAGGATGGCACCTCAATAATCCTATTAATCTGTTGGAGGACAGATTGCTGGACTGCAAGCCACTTTGAACACTGGTAAATGCAGCCATGATCGCCGCAGTCTAAACATGTATAGCAGCAAGCTGAGCTTGCATGACAGCAGTCTGAGCTTCCACTACAGCACTCGGTCATTGGCTGGTTGCTGCTTGAGCTGCAATGGAAGCTGAGACGTCGGCTATCAGGCCCTGCGTCATAGTTGGGTCCACAAGTGTGCTAATGGAGTTGGCCACCACTTCCAAACTTGAAAGGAATGGCGCAAAGCCTTGTGCCAAGTTGGTGCTGCACTCTTCCATGCTCCCATGACATTGCATACTGGCTTTCTGGCAGGCTTCCCAATGCACCAAGCATTTCATTGTGCATATCCATCAGCCTTCATCTGTAGTCTAACCCCGAAGTCCTCATCTGAGTCCTCTGCAGCAGAATTCATCTGCAACCTCTCCCTCCGGTGAGCTGGCGCCTAAACTATCCTTGCCCCCTGCCCTGGCTGCAGGCCACTCATTTCTGGTGTGTCACCATGTGCAGATCCTACCTCTATGCTATCCTCTAAGTTACGTGCAGTATTAGTATCTGAACTGGTGGCTGTGAGTGTGAAATTGAATGACAGTGTGTCCTCATCTTCACTATCTTCCTGCTCTTCCACCATTGGCTGACCAGGTTGCAGTTCTTGGGTATCTGAAATAAGAAAGGCTCAAGGATAATGTTATGGTGGGGTGGTGGGGGGGGGGGGGGTGATTAAGCAAGAGGTGAATGCTTTTACCATCTGCAGCTTATAAATCAGGAGAAGGGGAGGTGGGATGTGAGAAAGAAGATTAAATATGTGGATACCGCCATCTTCTATGGTTTCAGCCCCATCGCTGGCCACGGCCTCACTATGGCCAACACCGTCTCCTCCATGGGGGTTACAACATGCAGGTGTGCCTGTTCCCTGCCAGTTAGCTTCTGCTGCCTCCGATTGTGCGCCACCTTGTCCTACAAGAGAGAAATGTGCCAGTGAGTGTGGTGCAATATATTTTGGTGATGTGGCTGTCATGATGGAATAGCTGGCAGTGTGTGCAAGCTGTGAGATGTGGGTGAGAGGCTTCCAGCAGTGCTATGTGTGTGAGGCTGAGGTGAAGCTATGAATGTTACATGTGAGTCTTGATTGATAGAGACTGTTGATAGGTGAATGATGAGGATGTGTTGCATTGAGCAGTGTGTGAGGCGAGTGGTGCAGTTGATGGGATATGGCATTTGATGATGCATTCACTGACCTTGACCAATCATACGAGGTCATTGAACTTTTTGTGCCACTGCATCCAGGTCCTCGGGGTTTGACTCTTGGCATTGACTTCCATGGCTATCTGCTCTTCATTGCCTTCTGATCATGTGTCTATAGGGTCTCCTGGCCCCCTGTGAATACAGCACATCTCTCCTCCTTTCCACCTCCTCTACCAAGCCTCTAGTGCAGCATTGGAAAACCTTGGAGCCTGTTGTGCCATTCCTCACACTTTCCCAGGTCAGAATCTCTTCAACCATGACTCCCAGCACCTACTTCAGCCTCAATGCACCTCCCCTTTAAGAGGTGCAGGCTAGTTTTAAGCAGTGCTCGGTAGGTAGGATCTTGGACCCCTCTGCTGATCCATGCAGCCAATCAACAGCGCGGTTAGTGCTGGCTACACACTACAATCATGTTAATCAGCAGGCAGCCTGAAGTTGCCGTGTTCTCTGCATCGGAAGCAATGGGCGTGGGTTAATTGTGTGTCATGATCCCCGTGCCCGTTTTTGAGGGCTATCACATTTATCCCCCGACTTAATTTGGAATATTTCTGTTTTACCTCTTAGAAGTTTCTCGTAGGATATCTAGGGTTATCTATGAGGGATATCTATGAGGACATACATATTCTACTAAATACTTTTGACATTTGACTTTGACATCTACATTTCCACTTTCAAAAGATAAATGAAAATTCTTCATCCTTTCGTAAGCATGCACAATTATCAACCCTGATATTTAATCATGTATCCTATGAACAGCATATATAACTCTCCGGGTGAATTTTTTGGGGATATTTATACATGTTTCCAAGATTGTCACAGACTTTTTAAATACACACTTTGAGCTATAAGGATGCAATATTTTTCACCTCTCATTATGCAGTTATATTTTGCACCTCTCATTATATAATTTTGCAGTTATATATGATATTCGTGGGTTAATGATATAAAAATTAGGGCCTAAAAATATGAGGGCCTAAGGTTGCCTTATTAGCCTATGTGTTAATCCGGTCCTGGGTATAGGCTTACTAAGAGGAAGTCTGGGTGCTTCTGTGATGACAAAAGCATTAAAAAGGCTGGTGTAGGTGAAGCCTTGAAATAATGGTTTAAAGGTTTTTCAACAGTGGCTTATTAGTAAACTGAGTTACTGGATGATAACATTCTTGTTTACAAATGACAAGATTTTAAAATGTTTTTACAACTGACTAAGTGGCGTTAATCAAGCAAATGTGCATAACCAGATTTCCTAATGTAATGTATCTCTAATTGTTTCATCAATATTAAGAAAAGCTGCTCTTAAATGTTGGTTTAAAAAAAAAATTCTTCAGCCAGGAAAATATTGCTGATGTTCCGGCATTTTGAACTAGCTGGAATTCTGCCTGCCTGAACCTTTGATTTGTTCTTCTTGTAGATTTGAATGCACCTCCCCTTTGAACGTGTTCTTTCTGTTCCACCAAGCGAAGCTAGCTGCAGCACCCCAATAGTCAGGTGCTCTTGCAGTGAGCCTTGGAACGAATGGGTAAAAGGGAAGGAGATTACTGACAAGCAGTCGACACGCACAGATACACCACTTACGCTGCTGGTGATCTCTGTTTGTGATATCTGTGCATTTGAAATGTGGGGGAACAAAGAAAACAAGTGTCGGTATGAAGAATGATGGAGCAGTTGTGTAGCCAGTGGGGATGGGGGGGGAGGAGGATTCTTCGTCTGTAGTAAGAAAACAGTTGTTGGTCACCCCAAAGAGGGCCAGTTGAATTTCTTCAGTACCTATGAAGGGGGCTTGTCTTCCTGAAAATAAGCCATATTGCAAAAGATGGAGTGACACAGCAGTGAACATGGCCCTCATTACTACTTCTTCTTAGGGGGTCACTCGTATCGAGGATGACTTGCTTCCACACCAAAAAGGGATGAGTTCACAGGTGTTTCAATGAAGGACCTGACATTCCAGTTCCCAAACTACATATTAAGAACATAAGAACATAAGAAATATGAACAGGAGTAGGCGATATGGCCCCTCGAGCCTGCTCCACCATTCAATAAGATCATGGCTGATCTGATCATGGACTCAGCTCCACTTCTCCGCCCGCTCCCCATAACCCTTTATTCCCTTATTGTTTAAGAAATTGTCTATTTCTGTCTTAAATTTATTCAATGTCCCAGCTGCCACAGCTCTCTGAGGGTGGAAGATGCCTGTGTGTGGATTTTTTTGAAATGTGTGGTGGCCGTTGCACACCAACCACATGGGCTTGACAGAGCTAGGTCTTGTTCCAGTGGTAAGGATTAACCAAGACGACTGGAGACCAGCTCTGCCTCATTACTAAGTATACATGACTAGCAGCATTCAGCAACAAGTTCTAAAGCAACAAAACCATTTTTTAATTCAAAGTCCCAAAAAATCTATCTTTGACTTCTGCACACAAAGTGATAAAAATATTTTATTGTCGATGCATTGGAGGCAGTTCAGAGAAGGTTCATGAGGTTGATTCCTGAGATGAAGGGGTTGTCTTATGAGGAAAGGTTGAGCAGGTTGGGCCTGTACTCACTGGAGTTTAGAAGAATGAGAGGTGATCTTATTGAAACATATAAGATTCTGAGGAGGTTGACAGGGTAGATGCAGAGAGGATGTTTCCCCTCATGGGGGGGATCTCGAACTAGGGGGCATAATTTCAGATTAAGGGATTGCCCATTTAAAACGAAATTGAGGAGGAATTTCTTCTTTGAGGGTCATGAACCTTTGGAATTCTCTGCCCCAGAGAGCTGTGGAGGCTGGGTCATTGAATATATTTAAGGTGGAGATAGACAGATTTTTGAGCGATAGGGGAATAAAGGGTTATGGGGAGTGGACAGGGAAGTGGAGCTGAGCCCAAGATCAGATCAGCCATGATCTTATTGAATGACTCGAGGGACCAAATGGCCTACTCCTGCTCCTATTTGTTATGTTCTTATGTTCTGTGTTGTGTTCTGTCTGACTCTGCACATTTTCTTGTAATTATTTAATCTTTCTTAATGCCACATCTTTCATGGGAGCTGTAAAGCTGGTGCAATAAGCTGAATTGCAAAAGATTATTTAAGAAGCACTGGAAATACAGCAGATGGTTTGATAAATGTAACTTTTACAATAGATTTATGCATTTAGCTTTAGATTTCTGTGAAGGATCCAAGACCAATTCAAAAGCAAACTCACTTTGTTAGTTATTGTTGATTTGTCTGATAACCTCATATTTTCTTCACATGCTTATAGTATGAATATTATGTGGGTTTTAGTAGTGAAAATTAAATTTTGCTCCAATATTTTAATCCTTTTCCCTTTTGAGCTAATGTTGACATCCTTTCCCCATCCAATTCACCACTATAAACAATCGTAAAGATTTTGATTTAATTTATTTCTTTACTGATTTCTTAGCTGCAGCTAATTGTCTGGGAAAGCTGGAGAGATGACAGTCATTATGTTTGAAGTATGGTTGTTATACAATTCATGCATTTCTCTTTAAGCTGCCATAGCCCCCTAGTCTGTGTCTGTTTTTTGCAGTCCTGCTAATGTGGCTAAGTTTATTTCAATGTGAATTAATCTAACTGTGCCCAGTTCCAAATCAGCTGCACTTGTTGACCTTTTCAAATGCTACATTATCATTCTTTTAGAGCAAACATGGCATTTGTTTAATGTCATGCCATCTTTTCTTAGTTTTTTTTGTAAATTTGAAATTTGCCTGAAAAATAATCCCTGTAGGAAATAGCGTTATTTGTAGGAATGAATGCTAATGTGAAATGATTCATTCTAATACAAATAGTGTTTTAAGCTAAATGAAATAAAAATAGCATGGCAGCGCAACCACTGCTAATTGTTACTGCAAGGAGTAATAGAATGCAAATCGTGTCCCCGTGAATTAATTCAAAAATAGCAATGCAAAATGACATAAGCATATTAAGTACAAGTCGAAAGATAGAAGGCTGTATGTTTTGTTAAGCTGATAATCAATCCTTAATACTATCAATGTACATCTACTTACCATGCTTTTCTTTGTCTAAGCCCTTGTATTTGACATTATAAGAAGTTTTAGCAAAACAGATTGCAATCAGTCGGTCACATTCACAGACATGTGCTTGACAGGGACCATTATTATCTGGATGAAAAATGAACAGTAGTTAAATATTTTGTGCCCTTAGTCTAGATTTTGTAAAAGGCAGAATTGAATGTGTAGTGTCTTGTTTGATTTGAATGAGTTAGATGATGGTTAGGGCAAATAATTTGGCGTAGTGCGACATATCCTGATAAATCCTGCTAATTTTTGCATTCACCGTGAGTAATAAAATTTACTGCCCGATTACCTTCAATTTTGCATAAAAAGTATGCGAGGGAGTGAAAATGTCAGGTTCTGTGCTGCAACACATCACTTGCTCTAATGACGGTTACAATCTGGCTAGCACAATGTCCTACAGTTTTTTTTTTCCACAGGTCATTATAAATTAATCTCACATTTGCACAGCATCGATTCACTTAGATCGCTTCACTGGAAGTGAACTGGTTCTGACCATTTAAACCATAGTCATTATCTGCACATCTGAAAGGATAACACCATGAGTAAGAACTTCAATGCTAGGTCTACACAGAAGCAGTTCGTAAAAAATAAAATGAAAGCTACATTTTAAACTGATTAAACTAGATTGATTGATGCCTATCAGAAAACATAACATTCAGTAAATTAAAACAGTTATCATTTCAAACAAGTCAGTCATTTCTCAAGTAATAACCCTTCAGCAAAACATAAAGCTGCATAACATGCAAGAACATTTATTTCAATTTAGTAAATACATAATGAGGTTCCATATTTATTGATCATCAGTAATAATTTATAATAAATTTGGAATATTTCAGTGCCACATTCATCTTGCCTTCATTAGCCCCTTGGAGTCAGAGATGCTGTGTATGCAGGAAGGTAGGCCATTCAGCCCCTTGAGCCTGTTCCTCCATGCAATTAAATCATATGGCTGATCTATATCTCAACTCTATCTGCCTTTGCTTCAAGTCCCTTGATACTCTTACTCAACAAAAATGTATCGATCTCAGTCTTGAAAATTTCAATCAACAGCCTTTTGTGGGAGAAATCCAAATTTCCACTACTTTGTGTAAAAAATTGCTTCCTGATTTCTCTCTTAAATGGCTTTAATTTTAACATTGTGCTCGCTTGTACTGGACTCAACTACCAGAGGATATAGTTTCTCTATAATAGGAAGGTCTGTGATTTCTTTATTGAATTTGACCGCGATATTTCCGAACTGGTCTTTTTACAGAATAGAGACAAATATTGGGGCTCCATTTCATACTTTGACCTGCCCTTTTCAGAAATGCCCTGACTTTAACTGGTGCTTATTCGTCACAGAGTAAGTGCTTTTTAAATGGAATTTGGATCTCCTTAACATAAATATAGGAATGTAATAAATGTTTCTCGAATTTTGAAAGGCTCAGACCTTCTCAATATGTTTGTATAGTTAAATATTGTCATGATCATCCTACTTATGTTTTTTGATTATTTTTAATTTGGCAATCCAAAAAGAAACTGAGATCACATTTGTAAGATTTGGTTACAAAGTTAAGTCCAGAGCTAACCTAACCACATACCAGCACATAACATGACATACATATCAAGTAAGATAAATATATGTATAACCAGTACATGTGCAGCAGGCGCTATTGGCGGCATATTTAAATGGAGGATCTTATATTACAGCTGTCAGTGACCGTTACGGTTGCTCACAGAACGCTGCGTGAGGCTCTGAGTTGCAAACGGCCCTTTTATGTGCCATGACACTTTGCTTACAAGGTCAGTTTGGCAGAAAATCATGCTGGTTGCTATTGGCAGAAGGCTTCATGCTGGAAGAAGGGTTCTTCACCATGTTGGGCCATGGAATCAAAGAGGTCACCGAAGGAGGCCTTATCCCCCACAGCGTTATTGGGAACATCGCTCATACCTCTACATCTCTGATGCGCAGTGCATTAGAAGGCTGCACTTCCAAAAGGAAGTGCTGACCGAGATATGCTAGCTCATACAGGCAACCTACAGCCTATAAGCGCCAACAGGACTGTGCTGCCCGTCAAGGTGAAGGTGACTGTGGTGATGGCCTTCCATGCATATCCACCAAAATATAAAGACAGATAGCAAGAGTTTTTATAGGTATATAAAAAGGAAAAGAGTGGCTAAAATAAATGTTGGTCCCTTAGAGGATGAGACCGGGGAATTAGTAATGGGGAACATGGAGATGGCAGAAACTCTGAACAAATATTTTGGATCAAGTCTTTACGGTAGAGGACAAACAATATTCCGACAGTGGATAGTCTAGGGACTATAGGGGGGGAGGAACTTAACACAATCACAATCACTAAGGAGGTGGTACTCAGTAAGATAATGGGACTAAAGGCAGATAAATCCCCTGGACCTGATGGCTTGCATCCTAGGGTCTTAAGAGAAGTAACGGCAGGGATTGTGGATGCATTGGTTGTAATTTACCAAAATTCCCTGGATTCTGGGGAGATCCCAGCAGATTGGAAAGCTGCAAAGTTAACACCCCTATTTAAAAAAGGAGGCAGACAAAAAGCAGGAAACTACAGACCAGTTAGCCGAACATCTGTGGTTGGGAAAATGTTGGAGTCCATTATTAAAGAAGCAGTAGCAGGACATTTGGAAAAGCAAAATTCGGTCAGGCAGAGTCAGCATGGATTTATGAAGGGGACAGTCATGTTTGACAAATTTGCTGGAGTTCTTTGAGGATGTAACGGACAGGTTGGATAAAGGGGAACCAGTGGATGTGGTGTATTTGGACTTCCAGAAGGCATTTGACAAGGTGCCACATAAAAGGTTACTGCACAAGATAAATGTTCACGGGGTTGGGGGTAATATATTAGCATGGATAGAGGATTGGCTAACTAACAGAGAACAGAGAGTCGGGATAAATGACTCATTCTCTGGTTGGCAACCAGTAACTAGTGGGGTGCCACAGGGATCATTGCTGGGACCCCAATTATTTACAATCTGTATTAACGACTTGGAAGAAGGGACTGAGTGTAACATGGCCAAGTTTGCTGACGATACAAAGATGGGAGGAAAAGCAATGTGTGAGGGGGACACAAAAAATCTGCAAAAGGACATAGAGAGGCTAAGTGAGTGGGCAAAAATTTGGCAGATGGAGTATAATGTTGGAAAGTGTGAAGTCATGCATTTTGGCAGAAAATATCAAAGAGAAAGTTATTATTTAAATGGAGAAAGATTGCAAAGTGCCGCAGTACAGCGGGACCTGGGGGTACTTGTGCATGAAACACTGGAGTTCAGAAGAATGAGAGGGGATCTCATAGAAACGTTTAAAATTCTGACGGGATTAGACAGGTTAGATGCAGGAAGAATGTTCCCAATGTTGGGGAAGTCCAGAACCAGGGGTCACAGTCTAAGGATAAGGGGTAAGCCATTTAGGACCGAGATGAGGAGAAACTTCTTCACCCAGACAGTGGTGAACCTTTGGAATTCTCTACCACAGAAAATTGTTGAGGCCAATTCACAAAATATATTCAAAAAGGAGTTAGATGTAGTCCTTACTACTAGGGGGATCAAGGGGTATGGCGAGAAAGCAGGAATGGGGTACGGAAGTTGCATGTTCAGCCATGAACTCATTGAATGGCAGTGCAGGCTCGAAAGCTCGAATGGCCTACTCCTGCACCTATTTTCTATGTTTCTATGTTTCTAAAAGGATAGTATGCAGGTACAGCAAGTGATCAGGAAGGCCAATGGTATCTTGGCCTTTATTGCAAAGTGGATGGAGTATAAAAGCAGGGAAGTCTTACTGCAGCTATATACGGTATTGATGAGGCCACACCTGGAATACTGCGTGCAGTTTTCGTTTCCATATTTAAGAAAGGATATACTTGCTTTGGAGGCAGTTCAGAGAAGGTTCACTAAGTTGATTCCGGGGATGAGGTGCTGACTTATGAGGAAAGGTTGAGTAGGTTGGGCCTCTACTCATTGGAATTCAGAAGAATGAGAGGTGATCTTATCGAAACGTATAAGATTATGAGGGGGCTTGACAAGGTGGATGCAGAGAGATGTTTCCATTGATGGGGGAGACTAGAACTAGAGGGCATGATCTTAGAATAAGGGGCCGCCCATTTAAAACTGAGATGAGGAGAACTTTCTTCTCTGAGGGTTGTAAATCTTGGAATTCGTTGCCTCAGAGAGCTGTGGAAGCTGGGACATTGAATAAATTTAAGACCGAAATAGACAGTTTCTTAAACGATAAGGGGTCATGGGGAGTGGGCGGGGAAGTGGAGCTGAGTCCATGATCAGATCAGCCATGGTCTTATTGAATGGCGGAGCAGGCTCGAGGGTCCATATGGCCTACTCTTGTTCCTATTTCTTACGTTCTTATGTTCTTATGTTCCCCGTTCTTGGCCAGCAGTGGGGTGGGACCTTGGGTGTTTGGACCGTAGGTGGCCTTGACTGCGATGAAGAATCCTCGCACATCATGGCTGTCGACCAGTTGCTGTACCTCCTGTGCTTTCTCCATCCACCACCTGTTCTTTAGGTCCCGGGTTTTTTGTTGGGCCTCAGCCTTGAGCCGTGTGTACTGCTGCTTTGCTGCTCCCGAGTTGGGTTGTTGTTTAAGGCTCAGAAGTGCCCTGCGCTTGCGATCTATTAGTTCTTGGATCTCCTGATCATTCTCATTGAACCAGTCCTGGTGTTTCCTGGTTGAGTGATTGAGGGCAGACCAAGTGTTGTGGGCATTCTGCATCTCAGGGTCATCAAGGCGCACCAGGTTAGCTGTGAGGTGCTGACTGTATAGGGCTCTCTTAGCTGGGTCCTTAAATGCACCGGCATTGACTTTTTTGTGGCATTGCTTCTGCTGACCCCTCCGCTTTGGGGCTATGTTGATGTCAATGATGGATCGGATTAGGCGGTGGTCCATCAAGCAGTCGTCAGCTCCTGTCATGGCGCGGGTGATGCGCACATCCTTGCGATCCCTGGCTCAGACAATGACATAATCGAGCAGGTGCCAGTGTTTGGAGCGAGGGTGTTGCCATGATCCCTCTGGCAGAACAGGGCATTGGTGATGTAGAATTTACCAATATCTCGCAAAGATTCCAGATACCTTTCCCCTGCAGAGGAGAAGAATCCCTTTCTGGGCTTTTAAAATGAGTTTAAAGGGGCAGACGAAGCCTGCGGGGGATAAAAGGGGATGCATTCATGGAGACCCCCCCCGCAGTGTTTGGACTCATTGGAAAGGAAATTCAAAATGGACCTAAATTACAGAAGCTTGAGATCCCCTAAACATCTATGGGAAGGAGCATATCAATTTTAAGATTCTGCAACATTTTGGCTGCGATAAAGAGTTATCAAATCCAGGAGATGGGGCCAATTTCTGAAGCAAATTCGTGCATTAAGGACCCCAGGCTATTCACCCTCGAAGAGATAATCGAATTACCCAATCAAGCACAATGGAAATCATGGTCAAGAAACTGGACAATTCTAAAACAATGCAAATCCAGTGACAGCACATTCTCACACCCTAATCGAGTTACTGCTGACAAAGGAGACATTTGAAAATCAATGGACAGAACAGTTTAAACAGAGCCCAAGAGATTTGATGGGAGATAACGGAGCCTTTTTTTGGGGATATATCTATCCCCCAGTTTTACAAGGAAAGACTCAAGCAGAACACAGACTCGAGCAGAACACAGACTCGAGCAGAACACAGACTGGAACTCACACAGACTCTAACACAGACACAGACATAAGCAGCCGGAGCTGGGGAGTGAAGAAATGGAGCAGTGAAGGAAACTAAAGCAGCTAAGTTCCCGGGCAACTATGGCGGTGCGGCATTCCGGCCTGTCGCTGTCGGAGTTGTCCACGAGGATCCTGACGTTCCAGGTCCCGACCTTCATGTTAGAGGAGTGGAGGATGCCTGTGCATGAGTTCTTTTAACGTGGGGTGGTCGTTGCACACCGGCTATCACACTGGCTTAGCTGAGCAAGGTCTTGATCCAGTGGTAAGGGGGTCCAAGATGACTGGAGACCAGGCACTGCTATATGGGCCTAGTTGCCTACGGCAAGATGTTGGCCGCAGGCTCGGTGCTGAGTAGCACTCATGATGGTAGGTGGTTGGGGGCAGGCATTGGGAGGGTCAGTGGCCAACTGGGTTTCAGAGTGGGAGGTCAGGGGGTCATAGCCATGATGCTCACCATGTGTTGGAGGAGAAGAGACCAGGTCACCAGTGGGGTAGGAGAGCTCCAGTCGTCACGTTGCCGTTGAGGAGGAGGCCGCCTGTCGCCGCAGGACGTCCAGCCATCATCGGGGAGGAGAGGCCCATTTGCCGCCGATGGAGGTGTTCCGATCGCGTCCAAGTCATCGCCGCAGGAGGCCCGGGGTCTTCGCCGCTGGAGTCCCGATTGCCGATGTGTGGTGTGGTGGGAAGCCTGAGGTAGGCGCAAACTTGTGGGGTTGAGTTTAAAGTAAGGGTTTAAGTGTTTAAGACCCCCTATTAGGGTCTATTGGGGCTAGGGGAAGTTTAGACAGTAGGAGGGGGGAGGTTGATGGTTGAAAGTTGTCGATGGTAGAGGATGGGAGTGGATGGATAGCATGGATAGAGGATTGGCTAACTAACAGAAAACAGAGAGTCAGGATAAATGGGTAATTTTTTGGTTGCCAAACAGTAACTAGTGGGGTGCCACAGAGATCGGTTCTGGGGCCTCAAATATTTAAAATCTATATTACTGACTTGGATGAAGGGACCGAGTGTAATGTAACCAAGTTGGCTAGTGATATAAAGACGGATGGGAAAACAAGTTGTGAGGTGGACACAACAAATCTGCAAAGTGATATAGACAGATTAAGTGAGTGGGCAAACATTTGGCAGATGGAGTATAATGTGTGAAAGTGAGGTTATCCACTTTGGCAGGTAAAATAAAGAAGCAAATTATTATTAAAATGGAGAGAGATTACAAAATGCTGCAACACAGGGACCTGGGGGTACTTGTGCATGAAGCACAAAAAGTTAGTATGCAGGTACAGCAAGTAATCAGGAAGGCAAATGGAATGTTGGCCTTTATTGCAAGGGGGATGGAGTATAAAAGTAGGGAAGTCCTGTCACAACTGTACAGGGTATTGGTGAGGCCACACCTAGAGTACTGTGTAGTTTTGGTCAAACTTATTTAAAGGAGGGATATACTTGCATTGGAGGCAGTTCAGAGAAGGTTCACTAGGTTGATTCCTGAGCTGAAGGGGTTGCTTTATGAAGAAAGGTTGAGCAGGTTGGGCCTATACTCTTTGGAGTTTAGAACAATGAGAGATGATCTTATTGAAACGAATAAGACACTGAGGGTTTGACAGGGTAGGTGCAGAGAGGATATTTCCCCTCGTGGGGGAATCTAGAACTGGGGGGCATAGTTTCAGAATAAGGGGTAACCCATTTAAAATTGAGACAAGGAGAAATTTCTTCTCTCAGAGGGTCGTAAATCGGTGAATTCTCTGCCCCAGAGAGCTGTGGAGGCTGGGTCATTGAATATATTTAAGGCGGGGGTAGACAGATTTTTGAGCGCTAAGGGAGTGAAGGGTTATGGGGAACGGGCAGGGAAGTGGAGCTAAGAGCAAGATCAGATCAGCCATAATCTTATTAAATGGTGGAGCAGGTTCGTGGGACCAAATGGCCTACTCCTGCACATATTTCTTATGTTCTCATGAAGTCATACTTGGCTTGAATTTTCCGACAGGAGAGTGACACCTGGAGGAAGCTGCTGGTCGATATGTTTGCATATTGAGTACGAGTTTCCATTACTTGTTTTCAACGTCAGAAATGGTTGCTTAAGTATTTGGCAAAATGCTAGTTATTTAGTTCGAATTGGTTCAATTAAGCAGGTCATGCTGCAATTTCTGCATACTTGAGGGACTCATGAAGCTGAATCCTCAGAGCCCAAACCAGGAGCACATCAACATTGAAAGCACTTTGGGACCTCCTGAGGTTGTGAAAGGTGCTATATAAATGCAAGTCTTCCTTTCAGAATGCAATGCGGGCAGATAACTGCACCCGCAGATCCTCATGCAGTGGTTGGCAGAGCTGCCCTATTGCCTATTTAATGAAGTGGAATTTCTTATATACATCTCCTCACTAAGGGCTCAAATTTCCCCAGGAGTTTATCTGGTTTTTTTTGGAGTAAGTAGCTTTTTTTGGAGTAACTTAAAAATCGCAAATTTCACCATTTAACTTGCTCCAGTGCAAGTCAGTTCGTTAGCTTTTTTTCTAGTTTAGTTTTGTCTCCCCAAAAGGGGGCGTGACGAGCCAATTATGCCTCTTTTGGCCATAGAAGCAACTTTGGCCAGCTAAAAGTTACTCCAAACTAACTTAGGTCAGTGTATGTGGCCACTTTTGTAGGCACAGAAAAACCTTAACTATATTTAAGAAATCAGCACAGGTAGCCAGAGATATGTGGGGGGTGCGGGGAGATAAATCAGCTTCTGAAAATAGAGCAGTCCTACCTTGCCGACTGCAAAACGCACCGGCTCGCCTTCCCGACAGGGCTAGGGGGCGACAGGCGCACACGACTGTAGGGGTGAGGGATTTTTACTTTTTACAGTTGTCCCTAAATGTTGTGTGGTCCTAATGGAACATGATGCAGTTTTAATGCAAAATATATTTTATTGGATATTTTACAGTGCACTTCAACGACAACAACAACAACAACAAAGAAAGGCTGCACCCATCCCTCACCCACAACTCGGGGAAAGTGCACTTCCTCATAGGGTCGGTGATGGTGGTGGGGTGGGGTGGGGGTTGGGGGCCTGGCTTGGGTGTGGATTGAAGTGGGAGTGGCATTTGAGTATCCGGCCTTTGTGCTCTTATTGCAGAAGCTAGCTCCCTCATGGCATCCACCATCGTTTGCACACCCTCTGAAATGCCAGCCTTCAGTTTCCGTCTCAGTGCTGAGATTTCACCCGACAGTGTCGCTACCTCATCACGCATCCCACTGACGGCCACCACGAGTGATCTTGAAAGGGCATTGGTCTCCTCACCCAATGACAGAACCTGATTAACCTCTGCTGAGGGCTGCATCTCAGGGAGACTGGTCGGCTTCTCCTTCCCCTCGCTGTGGGTCTGCCTAGTGGCACCCCTCCAGTGTGAGGCGCAGGCTGGGATGGTGGGGCACTGGGTGTCCCAACATGCATTTCACCACCGCCACTGGGACCCGCAACGTCGGAGGGTGTGAAACCATGGAATGTCACTGAGGAGCTTCTGGCAGTGTGATGCCCTTAACTATCGACTGATCCATATTGCGGTCAGCATTCTCCCGTGAACACATTTCTATGGACCCCTCCTCCCCCACCAGCCTTGGTCTGGAGTGCACACATCTGGATCTTCTGGTGGATCTTCAGGATGTTGAGGAGTGTCTTCTTCTTCTGCAAAATACAACAGAACAGTCAAATGGTTAGCAGCATAGGAGAGGGCAGGATGGGTGGCATGAGTAGTCTGACGTGTAACGGGCCAATCAGCAGATTGATTTGAAGGGCGACTATGCATTTTAATGACTCACCCTCGCATGTGGGTCCAGCTTGTGCAGAGTTGATTCTTTTTCTGCCGGTGCGACTCAGTAAGGTAGCAACCCTCTGTTCCAGGGGTGATAGTTGGTGCAGATTTGGCGGCCCTCCTCCTGTTCAAAGTCTTTCCCTTTTGTTGTGGGCCAATTTCTTCTGCAAAGATGAAAATATTAATTTTCACTCATGGTGCACTTCTGATGGGTGGGACACATACAGATGGTCACATTTTCAATTGCAATTCAATTTAAAGATGAAGATATTACTTACACTTACTGCTTGACCAACGTCCTGCCATTTCTTTTTGCACTGGCTTCCAGATCTTGCAGTATTGACCCCTGTGGAGTATTCTTCTGCACCTAGGTTCCCTCATTTCCTTGGGTGAAATTTTTGTGGGGCCACTCTTGCTGATATCCAGCTCCAGCCATTTCTCCTCAATTACAGTCACTAGTTTCTCCACTTTCTCATGGAGGAAATTCTTTGTTCTTGTTGCACGGTCTTGCGAGTATTGGACTTATGCTCAGGTAATTTTCAAAAATCATAGATTCCACCTATCCAGCACTCCTTTCCACTCCCTCAGCCACACAAAAATCACTATTTAGACTTGACCTTTATATATGGTCCATTGCCAATGATACTTAGGACGCTCTCCCTTTAATTGGCCGATTGCCAAGCTTCCTGCTCCACTGCGCACGTGCGCACGCTGAAACGCGCATTGCACATGCGCGCACGCTCAAACGGACATGCGCCCCCTGCCAGCACTCCACAAGACGCTGGACCCAAGCCCCGACCCCCTGCCAACTGCGCTTAGCAAGCATCGGCGAAGCTCCGCCCCCCGCAGGCTCTGCAGCGCCACGTCGATGGAACCGAACGAGGGAGCGGCCAAATTAGCAGATACATTTTTGACGCTTTTTTTGCCCCAAAAGGTCGGCGTGCCACCCCTAACTACACTGCTCTAGGCGGCTGGGGAAATTTGGGCTCTAAGGGCCTCACATGATCAGTGTTGCCTGTATATTCTATGGGATGGGGGTAATATCTGGTATCATCATAATAGCATACAAAGAGGGGCTTCTGAGAAGCCATCACCGTGGGTTGGGGATCGAGGTGTGTGGAAATCTCCTGGTGGTTTCACACTGTCAGAAGTGGTCCAGGTCTGCACAAAGTCATTCCCAGCTACAGAAAGCACCACTAAACTCTCCACACTCTTTGGGCTCGTCCTGTCCACAGCTGTACCTTATAATTCTGAGTCTAATTTCCCCCGACTGCTTTGTGAGTGTAAAAAGAGCAAGCTCATATCATTCTAATATATTCAAATGAGCTCACTCAGCAAGTGAGAGACAAAAAATGTGAGGGAAATAATGGGGATTGATTTTGGGTTGGAAAACCAGTGGAAATAATTTTTGTCCCATTTGCTACCAAATAAATTCCTTCCTTTATTTATTAGACACTGAAATTACACTGACAATGGTGAGCAATTCTAGCCCAAAGTTTCAGTTATGAGTTTGGAGCAACTGTGTATGCTGAATCTGTGCAGTTATCTGTTGAAAATAAGCCATGGTATAAATAGTAGAATCAGCAGAAGGGGATCTGGGTTATTAAAGGATTATGATATAAATGGGATACAAAAATAAAATACTGCGGATGCTGGAAGTCTGAAATATAAATGGGATACATCAGTTACTAACTCTCTCCCTCTTTTGTCCCGTTGTCTCTTCCCTTCCTTCATTTATCTTTGGCTGATAAGTGGACCCTCTTCACTTTTCCCGCCCACAATAGTCCATGAAACTCAGCACAAGGAGGTGCATTCTCTCGACTTTGCCAACAGAAGATCTCAAATTTATTGCTAAGAATTGAAGTGCTTGTTACGTTGCAGTTTCTGCAGCACTTTGAGGAGATAATCTCACAACTTGGACTTTAAACCAGGTCCATTATAACAGCAATTGGTTAAATTGAAAAGTTTAAAATGACATTGGGTTATCTGCTGGGTTAATCTTACACTTTTACGGGGAAAAATTCGGGGGGCCGTAACACTCGCGAGGTACAGAAGTCTCGCCTCTTGTAAGAAATTGGGGTTACAGCCCCTGAAAGAAAGTGGAACGCTAATGGGGCAATCGCCTCAGGAGCGGGGTGCAGTGCTATGCGCTGGGCCGTGCAGCACTGCCGGGCAGGAGGGGCTTTTCCCTGAATTAAAAGAGAGGGCCCAAGCTTCATACTCTGCAGCAAAAAAAAAGGGTCCAATCAGGGCCACCGGGGAGCGGAGGTGCCGTGCGAACACAAGCAGCGTGACCAGGCTGACCGATTGCTACAACAGACGCCGCGTTCAAAGCGCCAATAGAGCGCACAAAAAAAATGTATAGGAATTTTTTTTTTAAAACAACAGCCCACCTTCCCTTTTAATTTCACCCCACGAACGACCAGCCGCCTGGTACGCATCCCCCGAAACTGTCACCGTCATCGCCCGGCGCAGCTTCAGGAGACGATACCCAATTTAGGGTCTGGGGCGCTGTGCATGGAGATGACGACAGCATCGCCGGAACGGCAGAGCAGGGCGCTACAGGTTACTGCTGTCACTAAACTCCCGTCGAATTTAATGGGAGTATTAGTGGCATTGCGCCCGGTCGCACAGTTGTTTGCACCCTGTTAGTACCCCTGGAGGCGCTAATGAGAGGTTGAAATTACCCAAATTTCTAGGCTTTAATGTTGGTAAAGAGCAGTAGCCACCGACAAAGCTCTCACTTCCCTGAATACTGAGTGGAGCAGAGCTGCCAGTATAATTTGGTGCACAGGTTGGAAGGAGGTAGAGAATTAAACCAATACCTGCATTTGAGACATCTGCTTTGGTGTATTTCTTCTAAAAGTGCCCAAACTTAAGATTCTGATTAATCAGTTTAAGAACTGAACTGGACATACAGTTGCTTATATACCTCACTAATACAACTGACCTTTCATCCTTGTTGGAGCATAATATTGGGAACATTGCATACATTTCCTTTGCTGTATATACACTTACCAATTTAATTTCGCCTGCTATATTTCTCCAGTTTGTGAACTTGTATTCTGATCTTGCTTCCTGTCCTGTAAGAGGTGCCAAATGTGTACTAATTGTCTCATGATAAAATCAAGATCAGAGGATTTTCATGTAGAGCTTGATTACAATTTTTCTTTCCTTTGTTTATTTAGATTACTATTCCTTATCTATTTATCGATATAATTTTAGTTCGTTTTTTTTCTCTGTTTTATTTGTCTTTAATTCTCTGTCTGTGTCTATCTTATTTTTGTTAATTCTCTATTTGTTCTTTTCCTTTTTATACACTTAGGGCCTGAAATCGCGGCCCCTATGGGCTCATACAGGATGCGCACGCGCCCGTAGGTGCCCCACAAGTTCCGGGTTTAGGTATGCGAAGTGCATGCGCCTAAACCTGAAACTTGCGATCTGTCAAGAAATCTCTTGACTCATCCACTGCATCAGAAGAAAAAGGGCCTCCGTGGGCGGAGAGTTGGGATATTTTCTGTCATGTGTGTGTGAGTGTGCGGAATGTCTCTTTTAATGCTTTCTCTATTCCTCAGCTCCAACTTGATTTTTGTCCCTTCAGTAATTTGTGCTTTCATTCATATTGCTGAAAGCCTGAAAAGAGTTAGACAAAGTGAGCTGTCAACATATTCCAATAAGCATGTAGCATCACTTTGCAAGCATCAGGCACTGTGGTCTGCACCCCCACTGATCTACTGATCACGCACTAACATTTGAATATGCATGGGTGCCTGGTATGTTAGCAGGAAAGGAATACAAAAGTGCCCCCCCACCTCACCCTCACATGTGCCTAGCAGCAGGATACGTGGATAATAGAAAGGGTCTATCATTATCAGTAAAGGTTGAAATAGAGACTCAAATGGAAAGATAAATATAAGAATGATCAGAACTTTGTATACACTTAATTTCACAATGTGCCAGATTTTGCTGTAGAAATAACTGAAGCTATCAGCGCTCAAGTTATTCAAGTGTAAATGGGACAGCAGCTTCCGGTGACCACACACATGCAGTGAAACGCGGAAATCAGGAATTTGCTGTCCGCATTGCCCTGCTCCTCCAGAAGCTTCGCTACACCGATATCTCACCCAGAGATTCGGAACTGGAACACATGGAAGGTTGTGAATTTGCTGTACTTCCGTGATGGGCACCCACTAAACACGCCAGAAAAAGTAAGCTTTGTCCAATGTAAGTACATTTTTAACAGCGTGATAAATCTTAATTACTGCCAAACAACCTCTCTGGCACTGAAAATTTATGTTTACAAGTGTGGAGTCTCAGTCCTTCAGAATTTAATTATTGTTTGAGATTTATTTTAAAAAATGAAAAAAACGAAAATAAAAATTCCGTACACTATGGCTAGAATATTATGGGGTGGTAGTAGGCGCTATCGGTGGCAGGTCGGGTGGGAAAGTTGTTATTTTTGACAGCGGGTCAGGAATCTGTTGTCATCCTGCTACCACATGCCTTTCCCCCAGGCACGTCTGTCATCGCGGAGCCGGGCGGCCCAGTGAAATCATTGTCAGGTAGTTAACTGACACTTACAAGCCTTTTTTCACTTGCATTTTAAATTTCCCTGCATGGCCACGGGATTCACGCTGCTTGGGAAGCACGTCTGTCAACCTGAGGTGAGAGTTCTGTGGCCATTGCTAAAGCTGATTACTTGACATAGAAACATAGAAAATAGGAGTAGACCATTCGGCCCTTCGAGCTTGCACCACCATTCAATATGATCATGGCTGATCATGCAACTTCAGTACCCCACTCCTGCTTTCTCTTCATACCCCTTGATCCCTTTAGCCGTAAGGGTCACACATAACTCCCTTTTGAATATATCTAACAAACTGACCTCAACAACTTTGTGTGGTAGAGAGTTCCACATGCTCACAACTCTGAGTGAAAAAGTTTCTCCTCATCTCAGTCCTAAATGGCTTACCCCTTATCCTTAGACTGTGACCCCTGGTTCTGGACTTCCCCAACATCGGGAACATTCTTCCTGCATCTAACCTGTCCAATCCCGTCAGAATTTTATATGTTTCTATGAGATCCCCTCTCATTCTTCTAAATTCCAGTGAATATAAGCCTAGTCGATCCAATCTTTCTTCATATGTCAGTCCTGCCATCCCGGGAATCAGTCTGGTGAACCTTCGCTGCACTCCCTCAATAGCAAGAATGTCCTTCCTCAGATTAAGAGGCATCAAATGTACAGTAAAAGCTCCCACCTGACAGAAGATCACTTTTAATATGTCCTTACTATACAATATAAATGCACACGAGGCCCATACTTGAGAG
The DNA here is from genome assembly GCF_044704955.1 of Pristiophorus japonicus. Lineage (NCBI taxonomy): Eukaryota > Metazoa > Chordata > Chondrichthyes > Pristiophoridae > Pristiophorus > Pristiophorus japonicus. Next base: position 222,759,288 of record NC_091981.1, read on the forward strand.
AAGGTCACTCTGTGACCAGTAACCTTTATTAGCCAGCACTGAAGTGATGAAGTGGGTGGAGCTTCCCCTTTTATACCTGAAAGTCCAGGTTAGGAGTGTCTCCCACAAGTTCACTAGTGGCCAATGTTCTCACAGTGTACAACTTAGGTCAGTTTATACATGGGTTACAATGACAGTTAAATACATGACAACTTTCCTCAGACAGAAGTTGTTGCTCAGTCCATTTCCAGCACAGATTCTGCAGGCTGCAAATGCTTCCAGCAAAGTCTCCATCCAGTGTCACCTCATTGGAAGAACTCTCTCACCATTGATAGAATGCTTCTGGCATCTGCACTTCACCTGCCATCAATTCCATAAACATGGGTGCCTCGTCTTCTATTCGCCACTGCTAACCATCTTTTTAAACCCCTCTCCCTGTCTCCACCCTCACCTCTGACAATAAGTGTGAGGTGCTCATGGACTTCTTTGTCTTTAATATTGAGGTCATCTGTTCGGCCGCCTCTACCTCTTCTCTTCCTTCCCCTAGCCCACCAGGCCAAACTTCCTCTAAGGAAGCATCCTCACATATTTCTCCAGTTTCTCTCCGATCTGCCCTCATGACCTTTCTGAGCTCATCCTGTCCATGAGACACACTTCCAGCTCCCTTGACCCTATTCCTACCAAACTGCTGACCACCCAACTTCCTTTTCTGGCTCCCATGTTAGCTGACATTGTTAACGGTTCTCTCTCCTCTGGTACTGTTCCCATCTCCCTCAAATCTGCTGTCATCACCCCTCTTCTGAAAAAAGCAACCCTCGATCCCTCCGTCCTTGCAAAATACCACCCCATCTCCAACCTCCCTTTCCTCTCCAAAGTCCTTGAACATGTTGTCACCTTCCAAATCCGTACCCATCTTTCCCACAATTCCACGTTTGAATCCCTCCAATCTGGTTTCCACCTTTGTGACTGTGACAAAGTCAAATGATCCTTCCTCGTCTTTCTCGACCTGTCTGCAGCCTTTGATGTGGTTGACCACTCCATCCTTCTCCAACGCCTCTCCACCATCGTCCAGCTGGGTGGGACTGCACTCGCCTGGTTCCATTCTTGTCTATCTAATCTTAGCCAGAGAATCACCCGCAATGGCTTCATTTCCTGCCCCCAAATCGTTACCTCTGGTATCCCCCAAGGATCTATCCTTGGTCTCCTCTTATTTCTCATCTACATATTTCCCCTTGGCGACATCATTTGGAAACACAGCATCAGTTTCCACATGTACGCTGATGATACCCAGCTCTACCTCACTTCTCTCGACCCCTCCATGGTCTCTAAATTGTCAGACTGCTTGTCCGACATCCAGTTTTGGATGTGCAGAAATTTTCTCCAATTGAATATTAGGAAGACCGAAGCCATTGTTTTCGGTCACCCCCACAAACTCCGTTCCCTAGCGACTGACTCCAGCCCGCTCCCCAACTTCTGTCCAAATCAGACTGTTCACAACCGTAGTGTCAAAGTTGCCCTGGAATCAGCTTTCAGCCACATATCCACAGCATAACTAAGACCGCCTATTTCCACCTCCGTAACATTGACCGTCTCCGCCCTTGCTTCAGCTCACCCGCTGCTGAAACCCTCATCCATGCCCTTGTTACCTCTAGGCTTGTCTATTCCAACGCACTCCTGGCTGGCCTCCCACATTCTACCCTATGTAAACTAGAGGTTATCCAAAACTCACACTAAGTCCTGCTCACCCATCATCCCTGTGCTCGCTGACTGACATTGGCTTCCAGTTAAGCAATGTCTCAATTTCAAAATTCTCATGCATATTTTCAAATTCCTCCATGGCCTTGCCCTTCCCTATCTCTGTAATCTCCTACAGCGCCCCCTCCCCGCCCCCCCCCAAGATGTCTGTGCTCCTCTAAATCTGCCCTCCTGAGCATTCCTGATTATAATTGCTCAACCATTGGTGACCGTGCCTTCTATTGCCTAGGCCCCAAGCTCTGGAGCTCCCTGCCTAAACCTCTCTGCCTCTCTACATCTTTCCTCTTTCAAGATGCTCCTTAAAACCTACCTCTTTGACCAATCTTTAGGTCAGGTGCACTAGTTTCTACTTATACAGCTCAGTGTCAATTTTTTATCGCATAATACTCCTGTGAAGCGCCTTGGGATGTTTCACTACATTAAAGGTGCTATATAAATACAAGTTGTTGTTGTTGTCATTTAGATTTTCTCGCCTTGCTCTTCAGAATCCCACCACGATCAGCCCCAACACCAACATCACTAGGTACACCAGTAGCACCAACAACAACCTTCTCCGCAATCAACTGATGCTGCACAGGACACAGGGCATCAGCACCCAACTACATTGTTGCCCGAGAGGCCAGGGATGGCCTCATCATGGCCAGGTATAGTTAATTTCATACTGTTCACCCATATAGCTGCCATATAATGTGCCAGGTTGGCACTACCCCACACCAAAACCATGAAGCATCCCTATAGTGCCCGAGCCATTCCTTTCACAATCATCACCATTGTGGGGGTACCGTTATGTCTCACCATTTATTGCAACTCACTAAGCCACTTCCAAAGTTGCACACAAATATGTCCAAGACCGAAAAGTGTTGAAAATAAAGATTTTGATGTTTGACACCACATTAACAGAAATTTTACATAAACATTAGATAAAACACGCAAGTGCCTACCCTCGTGTGTTGTTTGTTGGTATGATTGCACTAGGATGAGGGAGAGTGTGAGGGTTGGCTAGTGAGATGGGGATGTTATCTTGTAGATAGAGAGGGATGGGTGGAGGTGCAAGGTAAGTTGGTGAGATGAAGAAAGTACAGGAGTAGTGTAGGGAAGGCAGAGTGATGGGGATTTGATGAGAGGCACAGCAGGATGAGGTTGAGTGTGGCTTTGTCCTAACATTTCCTGATCTAATGAGATCATTGAAATATTTACGGCACTGTCCTCCTGAAGCCACCCCTGCTTGTGACCTCCATTGCAATCTGCAACCAGGTTGTCTTGGTCGCCTGGCGAAGTCTCTTCCGCCCATTGGAAGGGAAGAGGACCTCCCTGCGTGGTCTGACTCCCTCCTCCATACCCATACAGAGGGAGTTATCGGAGAACCTGGGTGCAACCTCTGCCTCTGTGCAGTCATTGGCACTGTTTGCAGCACTCCAATGCTGTAGTGTACTGACAGCACTATGTTAGATTAAACTTCAAATGTAATGTGGCCATGGCCCCTTTAAAGATCCCGGCTGAAAACACGTCATGAATGACGGCACCAGACCCGCTTCATTTCACTGGGCGGGCTTAACAGGCCCCATTAAGGTAAGTTCATTTTCAACGGGATGGAGCCAGCACCAGGGTCGCAAATTGCCACGGACACCGCCGCACTGGACCCGCCCAGGTAGGCAAAATTCCGGCCTATGGCTTATCCCCTGACATGTGTTACAAAATCTCCTTGTTGTAATGGGATGTGAATTCTCTGGTTTGTGGCAAACTTCTATCACAACATTGCTCAACCAGCACTAATTTACTTCTTCATTTATTCAGGTCGCTTTTCTACTTAGCAAAAGCATTGCCATTTTCTGTAATTACCCAGCATTATACCAGAACAGCAACCTAAAGTTTGCTGACACTAACACTTTAGACAGAAAGAAAGAAAGAAAGACTTTAGGGCAAAGATGTCCAAATGGCCATCCCTGGCCCAACTGCAGATCTGGCAATCTGGTCCTTTAAAGCTCAACACAATACAATTGGCACTGACATGACTTATTTGCTAGTTTGTTCTGTTTTTATTTTGTGAGCCTACAGGTTTATAAAGCATTGTTTTTCACATCTTGCCTCTTAGGTAGATAAATCCTGAACACCAAAATCTGTTGGTGTTAGCAACTTAATGGGAACATGGATTTAACCTTTATATATGGTCTCTGAACTCCAGGGTACACACCTATGTGGCCCACAAAGCCAAAAAGCATGGATGCCCCTACTTTAGGGCACAGTTATCTAGTACCTGCCTAGACTGATGTACAGCGAGCAGAACCCAAATTATACTCACAGTGCTGCATCACTTTTTAGTCAGAAAAGCCTATGGGCTCGATTTTCGTCTTTTTGGATTTCGGGGCGATAATTGCGGCGGGGTGTAAAAGTTTGTGCCTGAAAATAGTTGGCGCTTTTCTCCAGAACTTGCGGCAAAAAAGTCCTCCTAAGGAGTGTTATCGTTAAGTCAGGTGCTGCACGACTGATTTTGCGCGCCCGAGCTGAAACTTTCGGCGTTAAAGAAGCCGGCCATTTTGCGCATGTGCATCAAATTTTTTTTTTCTTATCCAGTCGCAAACGCTAAAGCAGGGTGCGGCACCTTCCTGCAAGCTTGTGCATAATAACCGACCCCCTTCAGCCACTTCTGCTGAGATGGAGGATCAGGAGGGAAGGCAGCATGCCAGGCGCTTCAGTCATGAGGCAACTGATGCCTTAGCCCATGCAGAAGAGAAGAGTTGGGCGTCACTCCATCTTGCTGGGGAAGCGAGACCACTCCCTCCTGTGTTTAAGATAATATGCAGGGAGATACTGCAGGAGGTGTCTGCTGCAGACACTGTGCCCAGGACTGGCACACAGTGCTGCAAAAAGTTCAACGACCTGACGAGAATCACCAGGGTGAGTACCATTTGTATCTAATATATGTCTCCATGACTTCTAACATTAATCTCACACGCTATATGAAGTTTGTCATGCATATGGTCCCTCTCAACACTCTGTGGGGTGGCTATCATAATGTACAAGAAAGATGAAAGCTTACTTCAGCACCCATTGGCTTTCAATGATCCATGCACATTAACTATCATTCACCTTGTTATGTATGGAGAAAGAGTCAGACTGAACACAGTGAGCTCAAAGTAAAGTGTGACCTTAGTGTTTTATTGCAGGTCTCCAGAGTGCCTCTCCAAACTGTGAGGCCTCCTTAAATACCTATGCTCCCAAGGGATTATGGGATCCCTTGAGTCTCCAGGGGATGAGCCCTCTGGTGGCTGTACAGAGTAAATACAAGTTTACATATATAACAACACCCTGCTTCCCCACCCCCACAAAGTCAATAGTATAACTATTTACAATGTGAGTCGATCTGGGGCCCTTCTTGCCCTGGTTGATCGTCTCGGTGTGAAAGCTGGAATTGTTGAATCATTTGTTCGGCCCTCCCTGGGCTGTTGGGCAGCTGGCCTTGCTGGGCTGCCTGGTGTGTTGGGTCCTGTTGGGCTGCTGTGGATGATGGGTTCTGCTTCGTGGTCAACCGTGGTGCTGGTTGCCACTGGTGTGTATGTTGGGGGAGCAAAAAAGGTAGGGCCCAAGGTGGGTTGCTCAGGATAGTCCCGAAATCTGAGTTTGATTTGGTCCAAGTGTTTCCGGTGAATGAGTCCATTTGAAAGTTTGACCCGAAACACCCTGCTCCCCTCTTTGGCCATGACAATGCTGGGAAGCCACTTGGGATTTTGTCCATAATTCAATACAAATACACGATCATTGATTTCAATCTCACGTGACACATTTGCACTATCATAGTATGTACTTTGTTAAAGCCGTCTGCTCTCTACCTGTTCATGTAGATCAGGGTGAACTAATGAGAGCCTTGTCTTTAGTGCTCTTTTCATGAGCAGTTCAGCAGGTGGGATCCCAGTGAGTGAGTGGGGTCTCGTGCGGTAGCTAAGCAGGACTCAGGATAGGCGAGTCTGCAGTGAGCCTTCAGTTACCCTCTTCAAGTCTTGCTTGATGGTTTGCACTGCTCTCTCTGCCTGACCATTGGATGCTGGTTTAAACGGGGCAGATGTGACATGTTTGATCCCGTTATGGGTCGTGAATTCTTTGAACACAACACTGGTAAAACATGGCCCGTTGTCGCTCACCAGGACATCGGGTAAGCTATGAGTGGCAAACATGGCCCCCAATCTTTCAGTAGTGGCAGCGGACGTGCTAGCCATACGCGTCTACAACCACAAGGAACATTTTACCCAGGAACGGGCCTGTATAGTCGACGTGTACCCTAGACCACGGTTTGGAGGGCCAAGACCATAAACTTAGCGGCGCCTCCCTGGGTACATTGCTTAACTGCGAGCATGTATTACATCTCTGAACGTTGGACTCTAAGTCTGCATCGATACCGGGCCATCACACATGGGATCTGGCTATCGTTTTCATCATTACGATGCCTGGGTGGGTACTGTGGAGGGCATTGATGAAGGTGTCTCTGCCCTTGGGGACCACGACTCGATTGCCCCACAGAAGGCAGTTTGCCTGTATAGACATTTCATCTTTGCGCCGCTGGAATGGCTTAATCTATTCTTGCATTTCCACTGGGACACTGGACCAGCTCCCATGAAGCACACAGTTTTTGACTAGAGATAATAGGGGGTCCTGGCTTGTCCAGGTTTTGATCTGCTGGGCAGTGACAGGTGATTGCTCACTCTCAAATGCTTCTATAGCCATGGCTAGATCTGTGGGCTGTGCCATTTCGACCCCCGTGGTGGGCAATGGCAGCCTACTGAGAGCATCACGCAGTTTTCTGTGCCTGGCCTGTGGCGGATAGCATAATTGTATGCGGACAACGTGAGCGCCCATCGCTGGATGGAGGTCGTTGCGTTGATATTTATCCCTTTATTCTCGGAAAACAGGGATATAAGTGGCTTAAGGTCAGTTTCCAATTCGAATTTTACCCCAAACATGTATTGATGCATTTTCTTTACCCTCATAGGCACATGCTAACGCTTCTTTCTCAATCATGCTGTAGGCTCTCTCAGTCTTAGACAGACTCCTGGATGCATAAGCAACCAGTTTCAGTTTCCCGAAATCATTAGCTTGTTGCAATACACACCAGACGCCATATGAGGACGCATCACATGCTAGTACCAAACGCTTACATGGATCATACAACACAAGCAATTTGTTTGAGCATAACAATTTTCTCGCTTTTACAAACACATTTTCTTGGCTTTTGCCCCCAAACCATTCGTCCCCTTTTTGTAGTAAAACATGCAGTGGTTCTAACAGTGTGCTAAAACCCGGTAAGAAGTTAGCAAAGGTGTCCCAGAAACGACCGCAGCTCCGTCACGTTCTGTGGCCTCGGTGCGTTCTCGATTGCCTCCATCTTCGCGTTGGTGGGCCTGATGCCGTCCGCCGCAATCCTCCTTCCCAAGAACTCCACCAGGCACCAGGAAAACGCACTTCGAGAATTTTAACTTGAGCCCCACACGGTTGAGTCGCCTAAGAACCTCCTCCAGGTGCTGCAGATGCTCGACTGTGTTCCAACCTATGATCAAGATGTCATAAGAATTAGGAATAGGAGTAGGCCATCTAGCCCCTCGAGCCTACTCCGCCATTCAACAAGATCATGGCTGATCTGGCCGTGGACTCAGCTCCACTTACCCGCTCGCTCCCCGTAACCCTTAATTCCCTTATTGGTTAAAAATGTATCTATCTGTGATTTGAATACATTCAATGAGCTCGCCTCAACTGCTTCCTTGGGCAGAGAATTCCACAGATTCACAACCCTCTGGGAGAAGAAATTCCTTTTGAATTCGGTTTTAAATTGGTTCCCCCTTATTTTGAGGCTGTGCCCCCTAGTTCTAGTCTCCCCGACCAGTGGAAACAACCTCTCTGCCTCTATCTTGTCTATCCCTTTCATTATTTTAAATGTTTCTATAAGATCACCCCTCATCCTTCTGAACTCCAACGAGTAAAGACCCAGTCTACTCAATCTATCATCATAAGGTAACCCCCTCATCTCTGGAATCAGCCTAATGAATCGTCTCTGTACCCCCTCCAAAGCCAGTATATCCTTCCTTAAGAAAGGTGACCAAAACTGCACGCAGTACTCCAGGTGCGGCCTCACCAATACCCTATACAGTGCAGCAGGACCTCCCTGCTTTTATACTCCATCCCTCTCGCAATGAAGGCCATCATTCCATTCGCCTTCCAGATTACCTGCTTCACCTGCAAACTATCCTTCTGTCATTCATGCACAAGGACCAATCGTGGAGCAGTGGAGGCGTGTCCTGCACAGTAGGAGCTGTGAGCAGTGAGAGAAGGAGCTATCAACTTGAGCTCCTGCCTGGAGAGCCCTGAGACCAGCCCAGGAAAAGAAGGAAGGAAGGGGCTTCACCACCAACTTTAACCCAGAGGGAGAGGAGGAAGCAGAAAACATTTCAACTTTTTACCATTTCTGCAAGGAGTTGGAGAGAGGGGGAAAAACCAACAACAATAACATCCAGTGTGGAAGGAGGGGGACTCTACCATTCTACAGGTGGGTGTGGGTGCATTTCCCAAACAGACTTTGTTGTATCGGTGGGGGGAGGAAAGAAGACCACTGAGGGCCGGAACATCGCGGGGGGTGTGTGTGTGTGTGGTAGTGTGTGTGGGGGCCTTCCTTACAACAAGGCCCCCCCCACAATTGAACCCCCCCCCCCAATTGCCTAGCCTGGGATAGCTGGAGCTACCAGGCTGAAGATTTTTTCTCATTTACCCTATTAACATCGTTAGGAGTGTGTGCCTGGTGGCTCTAGCTGCCCCAGGTGAAGACGTCTTCTCCCCCCACCTGAAGACCCACCCCAAGGACTGTGTATTGTGTTTTGCCATCTGGGGAGTGCACCCACCCACAGCTGCGAGGTGAGACCTGCCCTCGCAGTTCCCCCCCCCTTCCTTTCCCACCACCCCCCTTCCCTTCCCACCCCCCCCCTTCCCTTCCCACCCCCCCCTCTCTCATTCTCTGTTACTCTGTTTCTCCCCTCTCTCTCTGAGGCCTCTTTCTCCCAAATTAATAAAAAAAAACAATTAAGACAACTGAGCAGAGGGAGCAAGGCCCCTCCCCAATTGCCAACTAGGGGAGAGGTGCCTCGTTAAGGGCTCCTCTGCTCAGTTAATATACGAGGCCATTAAAGACCATTAAGGCCTGTGACTTTGGGGTGGGTGTAGCCCTTATAGGGACCCCGTGATGGCGACCCCATCCACGCCGGTGGCAGGGCCAGCGAAGACGTATGCGCAGGTGGCAACCGCTTCCACGGCACCTCCTGCGCCACCCGCTGCCCTGCCACCTTTCAGATTAATTACCAGAAAACACGGGGTCAAGAGCTACACTCACCCCACAATGACCATCGAGGAGTGCGTGCGGGCGATGGCTGGGGTAGTCGGCCCCTCGGCCATTGTCGCGGCCTCCAAGATGTCTGGGAAGGCTGTTTTCTTCCTGGGGTCGGAGCGGGCGGTGTCCCTGGCCCTCGAAAAGGGGCTCACGGTGGGCGGGACGTTCCTGCCGGTGGACCCTCTCGAGGCCACCGCGCAGAGGGTCATCGTTTCAAACGTCCCGCCCTTTGTTCCCGCTGAGCTCCTCCTCCCTCACCTACACCAAGGGGAGGTAAGGTCGGGGATCAACCCCATACCGCTCGGCCTCAGGGAGAGCAGCCTGCGCCACGTGTTCTCCTTCCGCCGCCAGCTCTTTGTCCGGCTGGCGCGGGAGGAGACGACGGAGGGGAACTTTAATGTGGTGCACGAGGGGACTGCCTACCGCGTCTTTTGGACGTCGGACAGCGTGCGGTGCCATGCCTGCAGGGAGGTGGGGCACGTTCGCAAGAACTGCCCCGCCTCCAAGGCCGCCAAACCACCGAAGGCGGCCAAGGCTGGCGCCGCCACCACCCCTCCCCCTAGTTGCGTCCGCGTGCCGGGAGCCATAGGTGCGCGGGCATCGTCGGAGGTCTTTGTTTTCGGGGCCTCCGGCGGGGGGGAGGGAGAGCGTCCGAACGGAAAGAAGGCGCGGAACAAGAAGAAACATCTAGAGGCGGGTCCCCTCAGTGCGCCAGAAAGATTGACCACCGCGCTCGGCCCAACCCAGCCACCGGCGAGCGCGGGGTGCCCTGAGCCCGTGCCCGAGCCCTTGACCAATACCGCAGAGGGGCCCGGGCGCGGGCAAGAAAAGAAAAAGGGGGGGGCGGAGCGGGAGGCCTCGGCAGACATGGAGGTCTCCCTGCCTCAGCGCACCTCCAGCAACAAAAGGAGGCGCCGCTCCATTGAGGCGGAGGGGGAACAGCATCCCTCCGCGGAGGAGTCGGTGCCCACCGCGTGTCCCGCGTCCCCCACCAGCGCCCCCAAGCAGCGCCGTAGGCGGGAGGAGTCTGTCCCCGGGGAGGGTGAGACAGTCGAGGCTGCCCAGCCGCTGCCTCCTGGGGATGGCATGGAAGATCTGCCTGTCGTGGGGGGCGTGGGGACCGCGGAGGAATGCATTGCCGCCGGGCCGGGCCGGGCGTCCCGGGGACTGAGGCGGGCGGGGCCGAAAAGGCCGAACCTGAGCCCGCCCAGCCAATACCCAACTTCCCCCGGGAGTCGCTCGACCCGGCAGAAACACAATTTATTGATTTTAATGAAACTGTAGATGCTGGGCCGGGGGGTGGCAGCGGGGAGGGGGAGGAACACCCACCCTCGCCCCTTACTTTGGAGCTGGTGCACTTGGGGAGCCTGGGGATTTCCTATGGCCGGGTCTCTCCTTGTTCCCCGGTTCCTGGGACGGAGGGGGAACCCCTTCCGCTGTCATTTCCCGACCCAGCACCATTTTTAAATGAGCCCAGTGGGGACTCCTCTGCCGACGATCCTGGGGGTGGGATCGGGGCAGTGCCAGGGCCGGTTGGAGCGGCCGGTTCATTTGCCGTACCTTGTGCGGTCGATGGGCCGGCTGCTGGCGGCCACCTCCCGGAGGAGGACGGGGACTCGGTGGGGGACGCGGGTGAAGACCTAGAGACCACCGCCAGCGAGGCGGTGGATCTGCTCGCGGCCGCCGCCGAGACCATCCTCATTCCTGCAAAGGAACTCCGGGACTTTTTGGCCCAGAGCCGGGGTCGCTGCAACCAAGCCCGACTGGCCCTGGAAAAATGGTCCGAGCCAGAGCTGATCAAGGGGTCCGTCCGCGCCGCCGTCAAAACCTTGGCCGCGGGCGGGCCCTTGACAAAGGCGCAACACCTTGAGCTGCGCGAGCTCGAGGGACTCCTCGCTGGGCTGCGGAGGGAGCGGAGTTCAACAAAAGACTCCGCTCCCTCCCCCACAATAGGTTAAGGTAGAGGTTGCACTATGCTTTTGCCATGAAGATAACCATAGCCAGCCTCAACATCAACGGCGGCAGAGGGGCACGCCGTAGATTTGACAATTTTTCGCTCCTGCGGGAGGGGAAATATGCGGTGTGCTTCCTGCAAGAAACCCACACCGTTCCGGGAGACGAAGCCATGTGGCTCCTGGAATGGCAAGGAGAGGTCCGCATGAGCCACCTCACCGCCATTTCTAGTGGGGTGGCCATCTTGCTGGGCCCGCATTTTCAGCCGGAGATCTTGGGGGTCGAGGAGCCCGTGCCAGGCCGCTTGCTGCACGTAACGGTTCGCCTGGGGGACGTGCCGCTCCATCTCGTGAACGTGTACGCCCCTCAGCCCGGCCCGCAGCAAACGCGCTTCTTTGAAGAGGTGTCCGCTCTTCTTGGCTCCGTCGACGTCGGCGACTGCATTGTCCTCGGGGGGGATTTTAACTGCACCCTCGAGGCGAGGGACCGCTCCGTTGCCCCGCAGTGCATGACGGCGATGGAGAAGTTGAGGGACCTGGTCGGGTCCTTCGACTTGGTGGACGTCTGGCGAAATCTCCACCCCGACTCCAGCGCCTTTACTTGGGTGAGGCCTGGAGTAGGATGGTCTAGAGTCGACCGCCTTTACGTGTCTCGGGCGTACGTTTCCTGCGTCCCGGCGGCCTCCATGCGGCCGGTGCCGTGTTCGGACCACCACCTGGTGTGGGCGGAGCTCGCTTCGCTCGAGGACGGGGTCCGCGTACTGGCACTTTAACAACCGGCTGCTGGAGGACGTGCGGTTCCAGGACTCGTTCCGTCGATTCTGGTCCGACTGGAGAAGGAAGCAGGGGGGCATCCCCTCCTTGAGGCTATGGTGGGACGTGGGCAAGGCTCACGTCCGCGTCTTCTGTCAAGAGTACGCGAGGGGGTCGACCAAGAGGCGGGCGGCCAGAGTCGGGCGCCTAGAAAAAGAGGTGCTCGACCTGGAAGCCCGTCTCGGTCAAGTCGTCCAGGACCCGGCCCTGCGGACGGTGTATGAAGCGAAGAAGGCCGCGCTGAAGGACCTGCAGCTCGTCGGGTCCCGAGGCACGTTCGTGAGGTCGCGGATCCGGTTCCTGCGGGATCTGGACCGCGGCTCCCCCTTCTTCTACTCGCTGGAAAAAAGGCAGAGTGTCCGTAAGCAGCTCTTGACGCTGCTGGCCGACGACGGCTCTCTCGTCTCGGATCCGGAGGGCGTCAACAACAGGGCCCGTGAATATTACGGGGCTCTGTTCTCTCCGGATCCGTCCAGTGAAGAAGCGCGTAGAGTTTTGTGGGAGGACCTGCCGAAGGTCAGCCCGGAGGGCGCCGAAAATCTGGAAGCTCCGCTAAGCCTGGCGGAGCTGACCGGTGCCCTCGACCGGCTCTCGAGGGGAAAATCCTCGGGGCTGGACGGGCTGACCGTGGAGTTCCACAGGGCGTTCTGGGACGTCCTGGGGAGCGACTACGCGCGGGTCCTGGGGGAAAGTCTGGCGACCGGGGAGATGCCCCTCTCTTGGCGCAGGGCAGTCATCGTCCTGCTGCCTAAGAAGGGCGATCTCCGCCTCCTTAAGAACTGGCGCCCGGTCTCCCTCCTCAGCACGGACTACAAAATCTTCGCCAGGGCGATGTCTGCTCGCCTTGGTGCCGTGCTGGACCACATGATCCACCCCGACCAGTCCTACACGGTCCCGGGCCGGACAATCCACGATAACATCCATCTGGTCCGGGACCTCATCCATTGTTCCCAGGAGGCTGGTCTGTCGGTCGCCTTCCTATCCCTCGACCAAGAGAAGGCGTTCGACAGGTTGGATCACGACTATCTGCTCGGAACTCTGCGCGCTTTCGGGTTCGGGACGCATTTCGTCGCCCGGATCCGACTTTTGTACGCCGCCGCGGAGTGTCTGATTAAGGTTAACGGGTCCTTGACGGCGCCCCTTCGCTTTAGGAGAGGGGTGCGCCAGGGATGCCCCATGTCCGGCCAGTTATACGCCGTTTGCGTGGAGCCTTTCCTGCGCCTCTTGCGGACGAGGTTGACGGGACTGGCTCTGCAAGGGCCGGGCGTGGAGGTCATCCTCTCGGCTTACGCCGATGACGTGCTCCTCGCGGTAGAGGATCCCGCTGACCTGCGGAGGATGCGTGAGTGCCAGGAGATTTACTCGGCCGCGTCCTCCGCCAGGATCAACTGGGAGAAATGTTCCGGACTCCTGGTGGGTCAGTGGCGGGTGGACTCCCTGCCGGAGGAGCTCAGGCCTTTTGCCTGGAGCACGACCCATCTCCTCTATCTGGAAGTCTACCTTAGCCCCGACGAGGGAGCCTGGCCGGCGAACTGGCAGGAGCTGGAGGCCAAGGTCGCTGCTCGCCTAGGGCGCTGGACAGGACTGCTCCGAGTGCTGTCCTACAGGGGTCGAGCGCTAGTCATAAACCAGCTGGTGGCCGCAATGTTGTGGTACCGGCTGGTCACTTTGACCCCTCCCCCTGCGTTTGTCGCCAAGATACAGAAGAAGCTGGTGGACTTCTTCTGGAACAACAGGAAGCACTGGGTCTCTGCCGCGGTCTTGAGTCTCCCGCTTGAGGAGGGCGGTCAGTCGTTGGTGTGCGTCAGCGCCCAGCTCGCGACTTTCCGTCTTCAGACCCTGCAGAGATACCTTTACGTCGAGCCCCCTCCTAGGTGGTGTGCTCTGGCGAGGTATTTCTTCCGCCAGCAGCGCGACCTCAATTATGACACGCAGCTCCTGTTTGTGAACTTGGGGGGTGCCAGGACCGCCCTCCGGGAGCTGCCTGTCTTTTACAGGGAACTCATCAGGGTCTGGAACAAAGTCTCCACCAAGCGCAGCTCTCCGCCGGCTGGAGTGGCGGCCGTCCTGCAGGAGCCGCTGCTCGGGAATCCGTACATCCACGGCCGAAGTTTCATGCGGCGGTCGGAAGAGAGGGCTGTGGCTGGTGAGGTGACCAGGGTCAGGGACCTGCTCGATGGCGGAGGAGTGGGCTGGATGGCGCCAGCCACGCTGGCGCGGCGCCTAAACTCTGCCAACGTCCGCCACGCGGCCGATGCCATCGAGTCGCTAAAAACAGCTCTGGGCCCTAACTCCGTTAGGTCCATCGAGGAGGCTCAAGCACGTGGGGAGATCCCGTCCGAACTGACCCCCGTCCGGACGGAATTCCTCATCGGCGCCAAACCCCGGAACCTCCCTCGGGGGCCGGCGCCTCACAACTTGAGCCGCCTCGGGGAAATCCCCTCCGTGCCTTTCAGTTCCGCGCGGAGGGGTTTCCTGTACGGGCTGCTCCTGCACACCCTCAACTTTGCCATCCTCGCCGGCCGTCCGGACACGCCATGGCGTACCATCTTGCCGTCCGGAGGAGGTGGGGGTCCCCGATGGAGGGCACTCTACGCAGGGGTCCTCCCACTATTCATCGGGGACTTGGCCTGGAGGGTGGTGCACGGAGCAGTGCCGTGCAACAAATTTTTAATCCGGTTCACGGACTCCCAGGCCGCCTGCAATTTCTGCGGTCTGGAGGAGTCCGTGTTCCATGTTTTTATTGAGTGCACGAGGTTGCAGCCCCTGTTCCATTATTTGAAGGGGCTGCTCCTGAAATTCTGGCTGCACTTCAGTCCCACTCTCCTGATCTTTGGGCACCCTGTGCGAAGGGGAGCGGGTAGGTCCGAAGGCCTCCTCGTAGGACTGCTCCTGGGCACGGCCAAGGGTGCCATCAGCCGGTCCAGGCAGCGGGCGGTCGAGGGGGTCGTTCAACCTGACTGCCTGCCTCTCTTCCGCTCTTGCATCCGGTCCAGGGTGTCCTTGGAGATGGAGCACGCGGTGCCCTTTGTTCCCGCTGAGCTCCTCCTCCCTCACCTACACCAACTGGGGGAGGTAAGGTCGGGGATCAACCCCATACCGCTCGGCCTCAGGGAGAGCAGCCTGCGCCACGTGTTCTCCTTCCGCCGCCAGCTCTTTGTCCGGCTGGCGCGGGAGGAGACGACGGAGGGAAATTTTAATGTGGTGCACGAGGGGACTGCCTACCGCGTCTTTTGGACGTCGGACGGCATGCGGTGCCATGCCTGCAGGGAGGTGGGGCATGTTCGTAAGAACTGCCCCGCCTCCAAGGCCGCCAAACCACCGAAGGCGGCCAAGGCTGGCGCCGCCGCCACCCCTCCCCCTAGTTGCGTCCGCGTGCCGGGAGCAGTAGGTGCGCGGGCATCGTCGGAGGCCTTTGTTTTCAGGGCCTCCGGCGGGGGGGGGGAGAGCGTCCGACCGGAAAGAAGGCGCGGAAGAAGGCAAAACATCAAGAGGCGGGTCCCCTCAGTGCGCCAGATAATTTGACCACCGCGCTCAGCCCAACCCCGTCACCGGCGAGCGCGGGGTGCCCCGAGCCCATGCCCGAGCCCTTGAACAACACCACAGAGGGGCCCGGGCGCGGGCAAGAAAAGGAAAAGGGGGGGGCGGAGCGGGAGGCCTCGGCGGACATGGAGGTCTCCCTGACTCCGCGCGCCCCCAGGAACAAAAGGAGGCACGGCTCCGATGAGGCGGAGGGGGATCAACATCCCTCCGCGGAGGAGTCGGTGCCCGCCGCGTGTCCCGCGTCCCCAACCAGCGCCCCCAAGCTGCGCTGTAGGCGAGAGGAGTCTGTCCCCAGGGAGGGTGAGACAGTCGAGGCTGCCCAGCCTCTGCCTCCCGGGGATGGCGTGGAAGATCTGCCTGTCGTGGGGGGCGTGGGGATCGCGGAGGAATGCATTGCCGCCGGGCCGGGCGTCCCGGGGACTGAGGCGAGCGGGGCCGAAGAGGCCGAACCTGAGCCCGCCCAGCCAATACCCAACTTCCCCCGGGAGTCGCTCGACCCGGCAGAAACACAAATTAATGCTTATTATGACACTGTAGATGCTGGGCCGGGTGGTGGCAGCGGGGAGGGGGAGGAACACCCACCCTCGTCAAGAGCTGGAGCACTTGGAGAGCCTGGGGATTTCCTATGGCCGGGTCTCTCCTTGTTCCCCGGTTCCTGGGGCGGAGGGGGAACCCCTTCTGCTGCCATTTACCGACCCAGCACCATTTTTAAAAGAGCCCAGTGGGGACTCCTCTGCCGACGATCCTGGGGGTGGGATCGGGGCAGAGCCAGGGCCGGTTGGAGCGGCCGGTTCATTTGCCGTACCTTGTGCGGTCGATGGGCCGGCTGCTGGCGGCCACCTCCCGGAGGAGGACGGGGACTCGGTGGGGGACGCGGGTGAAGACCTAGAGACCACCGCCAGCGAGGCGGTGGATCTGCTCGCGGCCGCCGCCGAGACCATCCTCATTCCTGCAAAGGAACTCCGGGACTTTTTGGCCCAGAGCCGGGGTCGCTGCAACCAAGCCCGACTGGCCCTGGAAAAATGGTCCGAGCCAGAGCTGATCAAGGGGTCCGTCCGCGCCGCCGTTAAAACCTTGGCCGCGGGCGGGCCCTTGACAAAGGCGCAACACCTTGAGCTGCGCGAGCTCGAGGGACTCCTCGCTGGGCTGCGGAGGGAGCGGAGTTCAACAAAAGACTCCGCTCCCTCCCCCACAATAGGTTAAGGTAGAGGTTGCACTATGCTTTTGCCATGAAGATAACCATAGCCAGCCTCAACATCAACGGCGGCAGAGGGGCACGCCGTAGATTTGACAATTTTTCGCTCCTGCGGGAGGGGAAATATGCGGTGTGCTTCCTGCAAGAAACCCACACCGTTCCGGGAGACGAAGCCACGTGGCTCCTGGAATGGCAAGGAGAGGTCCGCATGAGCCACCTCACCGCCATTTCTAGTGGGGTGGCCATCTTGCTGGGCCCGCATTTTCAGCCGGAGATCTTGGGGGTCGAGGAGCCCGTGCCAGGCCGCTTGCTGCACGTAACGGTTCGCCTGGGGGACGTGCCGCTCCATCTCGTGAACGTGTACGCCCCTCAGCCCGGCCCGCAGCAAACGCGCTTCTTTGAAGAGGTGTCCGCTCTTCTTGGCTCCGTCGACGTCGGTGACTGCATTGTCCTCGGGGGGGATTTTAACTGCACCCTCGAGGCGAGGGACCGCTCCGGTGCCCCGCAGTGCATGACGGCGATGGAGAAGTTGAGGGACCTGGTCGGGTCCTTCGACTTGGTGGACGTCTGGCGAAATCTCCACCCCGACTCCAGCGCCTTTACTTGGGTGAGGCCTGGAGTAGGATGGTCCAGAGTCGACCGCCTTTACGTGTCTCGGGCGTACGTTTCCTGCGTCCCGGCGGCCTCCATGCGGCTGGTGCCGTGTTCGGACCACCACCTGGTGTGGGCGGAGCTCGCTTCGCTCCGCGCGAGGACGGGGTCCGCGTACTGGCACTTTAACAACCGGCTGCTGGAGGACGTGCGGTTCCAGGACTCGTTCCGTCGATTCTGGTCCGACTGGAGAAGGAAGCAGGGGGGCTTCCCCTCCTTGAGTCTATGGTGGGACGTGGGCAAGGCTCACGTCCGCGTCTTCTGTCAAGAGTACGCGAGGGGGTCGACCAAGAGGCGGGCGGCCAGAGTCGGGCGCCTAGAAAAAGAGGTGCTCGACCTGGAAGCCCGTCTCGGTCAAGTCGTCCAGGGCCCGGCCCTGCGGACGGTGTACGAAGCGAAGAAGGCCGCGCTGAAGGACCTGCAGCTCGTCTGGTCCCGAGGCGCGTTCGTGAGGTCGCGGATCCAGTTCCTGCGGGATCTGGACTGCGGCTCCCCCTTCTTCTACTCGCTGGAAAAAAGGCAGAGTGTCCGTAAGCAGCTCTTGACGCTGCTGGCCGACGACGGCTCTCTCGTCTCGGATCCGGAGGGCGTCAACAACAGGGCCCGTGAATATTACGGGGCTCTGTTCTCTCCGGATCCGTCCAGCGAGGAAGCGCGTAGAGTTTTGTGGGAGGACCTGCCGAAGGTCAGCCCGGAGGGCGCCGAAAATCTGGAAGCTCCGCTAAGCCTGGCGGAGCTGACCGGTGCCCTCGCCCGGCTCTCGAGGGGAAAATCCCCGGGGCTGGACGGGCTGACCGTGGAGTTCCACAGGGCGTTCTGGGACGTCCTGGGGAGCGACTACGCGCGGGTCCTGGGGGAAAGTCTGGCGACCGGGGAGATGCCCCTCTCTTGGCGCAGGGCAGTCATCGTCTTGCTGCCTAAGAAGGGCGATCTCCGCCTCCTTAAGAACTGGCGCCCGGTCTCCCTCCTCAGCACAGACTTACAAAATCTTCGCCAGGGCGATGTCTGCTCGCCTTGGTGCCGTGCTGGACCACATGATCCACCCCGACCAGTCCTACACGGTCCCGGGCCGGACAATCCACGATAACATCCATCTGGTCCGGGACCTCATCCATTGTTCCCAGGAGGCTGGTCTGTCGGTCGCCTTCCTATCCCTCGACCAAGAGAAGGCGTTCGACAGGGTGGATCACGACTATCTGCTCGGAACTCTGCGCGCTTTCGGGTTCGGGACGCATTTCGTCGCCCGGATCCGACTTTTGTACGCCGCCGCGGAGTGTCTGATTAAGGTTAACGGGTCCTTGACGGCGCCCCTTCGCTTTAGGAGAGGGGTGCGCCAGGGATGCCTCATGTCCGGCCAGTTATACGCCGTTTGCGTGGAGCCTTTCCTGCGCCTCTTGCGGACGAGGTTGACGGGACTGGCTCTGCAAGGGCCGGGCGTGGAGGTCGTCCTCTCGGCTTATGCCGATGACGTGCTCCTCGCGATACAGGATCCCGCTGACCTGCGGAGGATGCGTGAGTGCCAGGAGATTTACTCGGCCGCGTCCTCCGCCAGGATCAACTGGGAGAAATGTTCCGGACTCCTGGTGGGTCGGTGGCGGGTGGACTCCCTGCCGGAGGAGCTCAGACCTTTTGCCTGGAGCACGACCCATCTCCTCTATCTGGGAGTCTACCTTAGCCCCGACGAGGGAGCCTGGCCGGCGAACTGGCAGGAGCTGGAGGCCAAGGTCGCCGCTCGCCTAGGGCGCTGGACAGGACTGCTCCGAGTGCTGTCCTACAGGGGTCGAGCGCTAGTCATAAACCAGCTGGTGGCCGCAATGCTGTGGTACCGGCTGGTCACTTTGACCCCTCCCCCTGCGTTTGTCGCCAAGATACAGAAGAAGCTGGTGGACTTCTTCTGGAACAACAGGAAGCACTGGGTCTCTGCTGCGGTCTTGAGTCTCCCGCTTGAGGAGAGCGGTCAGTCGTTGGTGTGCGTCAGCGCCCAGCTCGCGACTTTCCGTCTTCAGACCCTGCAGAGATACCTTTACGTCGAGCCCCCTCCTAGGTGGTGTGCTCTGGCGAGGTATTTCTTCCGCCAGCAGCGCGACCTCAATTATGACACGCAGCTCCTGTTTGTGAACTTGGGGGGTGCCAGGACCGCCCTCCGGGAGCTGCCTGTCTTTTACAGGGAACTCATCAGGGTCTGGAACAAAGTCTCCACCAAGCGCAGCTCTCCGCCGGCTGGAGTGGCGGCCGTCCTGCAGGAACCGCTGCTCGGGAATCCGTACCTCCACGGCCGAGGTTTTATGTGGCGGTCGGAAGAGAGGGCTGTGGCTGGTGAGGTGACCAGGGTCAGGGACCTGCTCGATGGCGGAGGAGTGGGCTGGATGGCGCCAGCCACGCTGGCGCGGCGCCTAAATTCTGCCAACGTCCGCCACGCGGCCGATGCCATCGAGTCGCTAAAAACAGCTCTGGGCCCTGACTCCGTTAGGTGCATCGAGGAGGCTCAAGCACGTGGGGAAATCCCGTCCGAACTGACCCCCGTCCGGACGGAATTCCTCATCGGCGCCAAACCCCGGAACCTCCCTCGGGGGCCGGCGCCTCACAACTTGAGCCGCCTCGGGGAAATCCCCTCCGCGCCTTTCAGTTCCGCGCGGAGGGGTTTCCTGTACGGGCTGCTCCTGCACACCCTCAACTTTGCCATCCTCGCCGGCCGTCCGGACACGCCATGGCGTACCATCTTGCCGTCCGGAGGAGGCGGGGGTCCCCGATGGAGGGCACTCTACGCAGGGGTCCTCCCACTATTCATCGGGGACTTGGCCTGGAGGGTGGTGCACGGAGCAGTGCCGTGCAACAAATTTTTAAGCCGGTTCACGGACTCCCAGGCCGCCTGCAATTTCTGCGGTCTGGAGGAGTCCGTGTTCCATGTTTTTATTGAGTGCACGAGGTTGCAGCCCCTGTTCCATTATTTGAAGGGGCTGCTCCTGAAATTCTGGCTGCACTTCAGTCCCACTCTCCTGATCTTTGGGCACCCTGTGTGGAGGGGAGCGGGTAGGTCCGAAGGCCTCCTTGTAGGACTGCTCCTGGGCACGGCCAAGGGTGCCATCAGCCGGTCCAGGCAGCGGGCGGTCGAGGGGGTCGTTCAACCTGACTGCCTGCCTCTCTTCCGCTCTTACATCCGGTCCAGGGTGTCCTTGGAGATGGAGCACGCGGTGTCCACCGGTACGCTCGCGGCCTTCCGCGAGAGGTGGGCACCGGAGGGACTGGAGTGCATCATCACGCCCGGCAACCAAATTTGAATTTGATTTTACGTTTTTAAGTTTAATTTGTTTTAATTGCCGGTGCTTTTAGTGTCCCCCTTCCCTTTTATAGGGGGCACTGGGGAAAATTGTGATTTTAGTGCCCAAAAAAAAAAAGAAAAAAAAAGAAAAACACAAAAAAAAAAAGGGGGGAAAAAAAAAAAAAGGGCCTTGTAAATGTCTGGAGTGTCACCCAGGTCGGGTGGCACCATTTAATGTTTTATGTTTTCGCAGGTAAACTCAAAAGAGTTTCATGCACAAGGAACCAATCGTGGAGCAGTGGAGGCGTGTCCTGCTCAGTTGGAGCTGTGAGCAGTGAGGAGAGCTGCTATCAACCTGTGCTCCTGCCTGGAGAGCCCTGAGAACAGCCCAGGAAGAGAAGGAAGGAAGGGGCTTCACCACCAACTTTTACCCAGAGGGAGAGGAGGAGAAAAGAAAACTTTTTAACAACTTTACCATTTCTGCAAGGAGTTGGAGAGAGGGGGAAAAACCAACAACATACAGTGTGGAAGGAGGGAGACTCTACACTTTCTACAGGTGGGTGTGGGTGCATTTCCCAAATAGACTTTGTTGTATCGGTGGGGGGAGTAAAGAAGACCACTGAGGGCCGGAACATCGCGGGGGTGTGTGTGTGTGTGGTAGTGTGCGTGGGGGCCTTGCTTACAACTAGGCCCCCCCCACAATTGGAACCCCCCCCCCCAATTGCCTCGCCTGGGATAGCTGGAGCTACCAGGCTGAAGATTTTTCTCATTTACCCAATTAACATCGTTAGGAGTGTGTGCCTGGTGGCTCTAGCTACCCCAGGTGAAGACATCTTCTCCCCCCACCTGAAGACCAACCCAAAGACTGTGCTTGTGTGTTTTGCCATCTGGGGAGTGCACCCACCCACAGCTGCGAGGGGAGACCTGCCCTCGCAGTCCCCCCCCCGTCCCACCCCCCTCTCTCTTTCTCTGTTACTCTGTTTCTCCCCTCTCTCTCTGAGGCCCCTTCCTCCTAATTTTTCAAAAAAAACAAACAAACAAAACAATTGAGACAACTGAGCAGAGGGAGCAAGGCCCCTCCCCAATTGCCAACTAGGGGAGAGGTGTGCCTCATTAACAGCCCCTCTGCTCGGTCAAATCAAACGAGGCCAATCAAGACCATGAAGGCCTGTGACTTTGGGGTGGGTGTAGCCCTTAAAGGGACCCCGTGATGGCGACCCCATCCACGCCGGTGGCGGGGCCAGCGAGGACATATGCGCAGGCGGTGTCCACATCCACGGCACCTCCTGCGCCACCCGCTGCCCTGCCACCTTTTACACTTATTACTAAAAAACACGGGGTCAAGAGCTACACTCACCCCACAATGACCATCGAGGAGTGCGTGCGGGCGATGGCTGGGGTAGTCGGCCCCTCGGCCATTGTTGCAGCCTCCAAGATGTCTGGGAAGGCCGTGTTCTTCCTGGGGTCGGAGCGGGCGGTGTCCCTGGCCCTTGAAAAGGGGCTCACGGTGCGCGGGACGTTCCTGCCGGTGGACCCTCTCGAGGCCACCGCGCAGAGGGTCATCGTGTCAAACGTCCCGCCCTTTGTTTCCGCTGAGCTCCTTCTCCCTCACCGACACCAACTGGGGGAGGTAAGGTCGGGGATCAACCCCATACCGCTCGGCCTCAGGGAGAACAGCCTGCGCCACGTGTTCTCCTTCCGCCGCCAGCTCTTTGTCCGGCTGGCGCGGGAGGACATGACGGAAGGGCACTTTAATGTGGTGCACGAGAGGACTGCCTACCGCGTCTTCTGGACGTCGGACGGCGTGCGGTGCCATGCCTGCAGGAAGGTGGGGCACGTTCGTAAGAACTGCCCCGCCTCCAAGGCCGCCAAACCACCGAAGGCGGCCAAGGCTGGCGCCGCCGCCACCCCTCCCCCTAGTTGCGTCCGCGTGCCGGGAGCCATGGGTGCGCGGACATCGTCGGGGGCCTTTGTTTTCACGGCCTCCGGCGGGGGGGAGGGAGAGCGTCCGATCGAAAAGAAGGCGCGGAAGAAGACGAGACATCTAGAGGCGGGTCCCCTCAGTGCGCCGGAAAGTTTGACCACCGCGCTCAGCCCAACCCAGTCACCGGCGAGCGTGGGGTGCCCTGAGCCCGTGCCCGAGCCCTTGACCAATACCGCAGAGGGGCTCGGGCGAGGGCAAGATAAGGAAAAGGGGGGGGCGGAGCGGGAGGCCTCGGCAGACATGGAGGTCCCCCTGCCTCCGCGCACCCCCAGGAACAAAAGGAGGCACCGCCCCAATGAGGCGGAGGGGGAACAACGTCCCTCCGCGGAGGAGGCGGTGCCCGCCGCGTGTCCCGCGTCCCCCACCAGCGCCCCCAAATTGCGCTGTAGGCGCGAGGAATCTGTCCCCGGGGAGGGTGAGGCAGGCGAGGCTGCCCAGCCGCTGCCTTCTGGGGAGGGCGTGGCAGATCTGCCTGTCGTGGGGGGTGTGGGGCCAGCGGAAGAATGCGTAGCCGCCGGGTCGAGCGTCCCGGGGACTGAGGCGGGCGGGGCTGAAAAGGCTGAACCTGAGCCCGCCCAGCCAATACCCAACTTCCCCCGGGATTTGCTAGACTCTGAAAATGCCAATTTTATTGAATCCGTACACGCTGGGCTGGGGGGTGGCGGCGGGGAGGGAGAAGAACAACAACCCTCGCCCCCTACTGTGGAGCTGGGGGAATTGGAGGACCTGGAACATTACTTTGACCAGGTCTCTCCCTGTTCCCCGGTTCCTGGGGCGGAGGGGGAACCCCTTCCGCTGTCGCTTCCCGACCCAGCACCAATTTTAAAAGAGCCCAGTGGGGACTCCTCTGCCGACGATCCTGGGGGTGGGATCGGGGCAGAGCCAGGGCCAAATGGAGCGGCCGGGCCGTTTGCCGTACCTCGTGCGGTCGACGGGCCGGCTGCTAGCGGCGACCTCCCGGAGGGGGACGGGGACTCGGTGGAGGACGCGGGTGAAGATCTCGAGTCCATCGCCAGTGAGGAACTCCGGGACTTTTTGGTCCAGTGCCGGGGTCGCCGCGACCAAGCCCGTCTGGCCCTGGAAAGATGGTCCGAGCCGGGGCTGCTCGTCGCGTCCGTTCGCGCCGCCGCTAAAACCATGGCCGCGGGCGGGCCCTTATCAAAGGCTCAAGGCCTTGAGCTGCGCCGGCTCAAAAAGTTCCTCGCTGGGCTGCTGATGGAGTGGAGGTCAACAAACGACTCCACTCCCTCCCCCACAATAGGCTAAGGAAGAGGTTGCACTATGCTTTTGCCATGAAGATAACCATAGCCAGCCTCAACATCAACGGCGGCAGAGGGGCACGCCGTAGATTTGACAATTTTTCGCTCCTGCGGGAGGGGAAATATGCGGTGTGCTTCCTGCAAGAAACCCACACCATTCCGGGAGACGAAGCCACGTGGCTCCTGGAATGGCAAGGAGAGGTCCGCATGAGCCACCTCACCGCCATTTCTAGTGGGGTGGCCATCTTGCTGGGCCCGCATTTTCAACCGGAGATCTTGGGGGTCGAGGAGCCAGTGCCAGGCCGCTTGCTGCACGTAACGGTTCGCCTGGGGGACGTGCCGCTCCATCTCGTGAACGTGTACGCCCCTCAGCCCGGCCCGCAGCAAACGCGCTTCTTTGAAGAGGTGTCCGCTCTTCTTGGCTCCGTCGACGTCGGCGACTGCATTGTCCTCGGGGGGGATTTTAACTGCACCCTCGAGGCGAGGGGCCGCTCCGGTGCCCCGCAGTGCATGACGGCGATGGAGAAGTTGAGGGACCTGGTCGGGTCCTTCGACTTGGTGGACGTCTGGCGAAATCTCCACCCCGACTCCAGCGCCTTTACTTGGGTGAGGCCTGGAGTTGGATGGTCTAGAGTCGACCGCCTTTACGTGTCTCGGGCGTACGTTTCCTGCGTCCCGGCGGCCTCCATGCGGCCGGTGCCGTGTTTGGACCACCACCTGGTGTGGGCGGAGCTCGCTTCGCTCCGCGCGAGGACGGGGTCCGCGTACTGGCACTTTAACAACCGGCTGCTGGAGGACGTGCGGTTCCAGGACTCGTTCCGTCGATTCTGGTCCGACTGGAGAAGGAAGCAGGGGGGCTTCCCCTCCTTGAGTCTATGGTGGGACGTGGGCAAGGCTCACGTCCGCGTCTTCTGTCAAGAGTACGCGAGGGGGTCGACCAAGAGGCGGGCGGCCAGAGTCGGGCGCCTAGAAAAAGAGGTGCTCGACCTGGAAGCCCGTCTCGGTCAAGTCGTCCAGGACCCGGCCCTGCGGACGGTGTACGAAGCGAAGAGGGCCGCGCTGAAGGACCTGCAGCTCGTCGGGTCCCGAGGCGCGTTCGTGAGGTCGCGGATCCGGTTCCTGCGGGATCTGGACTGCGGCTCCCCCTTCTTCTACTCGCTGGAAAAAAGGCAGAGTGTCCGTAAGCAGCTCTTGACGCTGCTGGCCGACGACGGCTCTCTCGTCTCGGATCCGGAGGGCGTCAACAACAGGGCCCGTGAATATTACGGGGCTCTGTTCTCTCCGGATCCGTCCAGCGAGGAAGCGCGTAGAGTTTTGTGGGAGGACCTGCCGAAGGTCAGCCCGGAGGGCGCCGAAAATCTGGAAGCTCCGCTAAGCCTGGCGGAGCTGACCGGTGCCCTCGCCCGGCTCTCGAGGAGAAAATCCCCGGGGCTGGACAGGCTGACCGTGGAGTTCCACAGGGCGTTCTGGGACGTCCTGGGGGGCGACTACGCGCGGGTCCTGGGGGAAAGTCTGGCGACCGGGGAGATGCCCCTCTCTTGGCGCAGGGCAGTCATCGTCTTGCTGCCTAAGAAGGGCGATCTCTGCCTCCTTAAGAACTGGCGCCCGGTCTCCCTCCTCAGCACGGACTACAAAATCTTCGCCAGGGCGATGTTTGCTCGCCTTGGTGCCGTGCTGGACCACATGATCCACCCCGACCAGTCCTACACGGTCCCGGGCCGGACAATCCACGATAACATCCATCTGGTCCGGGACCTCATCCATTGTTCCCAGGAGGCTGGTCTGTCGGTCGCCTTCCTATCCCTCGACCAAGAGAAGGCGTTCGACAGGGTGGATCACGACTATCTGCTCGGAACTCTGCGCGCTTTTGGGTTCGGGACGCATTTCGTCGCCCGGATCCGACTTTTGTACGCCGCCGCGGAGTGTCTGATTAAGGTTAACGGGTCCTTGACGGCGCCCCTTCGCTTTAGGAGAGGGGTGCGCCAGGGATGCCTCATGTCCGGCCAGTTATACGCCGTTTGCGTGGAGCCTTTCCTGCGCCTCTTGCGGACGAGGTTGACGGGACTGGCTCTGCAAGGGCCGGGCGTGGAGGTCGTCCTCTCGGCTTACGCCGATGACGTGCTCCTCGCGGTAGAGGATCCCGCTGACCTGCGGAGGATGCGTGAGTGCCAGGAGATTTACTCGGCCGCGTCCTCCGCCAGGATCAACTGGGAGAAATGTTCCGGACTCCTGGTGGGTCAGTGGCGGGTGGACTCCCTGCTGGAGGAGCTCAGGCCTTTTGCCTGGAGCACGACCCATCTCCTCTATCTGGGAGTCTACCTTAGCCCCGACGAGGGAGCCTGGCCGGCGAACTGGCAGGAGCTGGAGGCCAAGGTCGCCGCTCGCCTAGGGCGCTTACAGGACTGCTCCGAGTGCTGTCCTACAGGGGTCGAGCGCTAGTCATAAACCAGCTGGTGGCCGCAATGTTGTGGTACCGGCTGGTCACTTTGACCCCTCCCCCTGCGTTTGTCGCCAAGATACAGAAGAAGCTGGTGGACTTCTTCTGGAACAACAGGAAGCACTGGGTCTCTGCCGCGGTCTTGAGTCTCCCGCTTGAGGAGGGCGGTCAGTCGTTGGTGTGCGTCAGCGCCCAGCTCGCGACTTTCCGTCTTCAGACCCTGCAGAGATATCTTTACGTCGAGCCCCCTCCTAGGTGGTGTGCTCTGGCGAGGTATTTCTTCCGCCAGCAGCGCGACCTCAATTATGACACGCAGCTCCTGTTTGTGAACTTGGGGGGTGCCAGGACCGCCCTCCGGGAGCTGCCTGTCTTTTACAGGGAACTCATCAGGGTCTGGAACAAAGTCTCCACCAAGCGCAGCTCTCCGCCGGCTGGAGTGGCGGCCGTCCTGCAGGAGCCGCTGCTCGGGAATCCGTACCTCCACGGCCGAGGTTTCATGTGGCGGTCGGAAGAGAGGGCTGTGGCTGGTGAGGTGACCAGGGTCAGGGACCTGCTCGATGGCGGAGGAGCGGGCTGGATGGCGCCAGACACGATGGCACGGCGCCTAAACTCTGCCAACGTCCGCCACGTGGCCGATGCCATCGAGTCGCTAAAAACAGCTCTGGGCCCTGACTCCGTTAGGTGCATCGAGGAGGCTCAAGCACGTGGGGAGATCCCGTCCGAACTGACCCCCGTCCGGACGGAATTCCTCATCGGCGCCAAACCCCGGAACCTCCCTCGGGGGCCGGCGCCTCACAACTTGAGCCGCCTCGGGGAAATCCCCTCCGTGCCTTTCAGTTCCGCGCGGAGGGGTTTCCTGTACGGGCTGCTCCTGCACACCCTCAACTTTGCCATCCTCGCCGGCTGTCCGGACACGCCATGGCGTACCATCTTGCCGTCCGGAGGAGGCGGGGGTCCCCGATGGAGGGCACTCTACGCAGGGGTCCTCCCACTATTCATCGGGGACTTGGCCTGGAGGGTGGTGCACGGAGCAGTGCCGTGCAACAAATTTTTAAGCCGGTTCACGGACTCCCAGGCCGCCTGCAATTTCTGCGGTCTGGAGGAGTCCGTGTTCCATGTTTTTATTGAGTGCACAAGGTTGCAGCCCCTGTTCCATTATTTGAAGGGGCTGCTCCTGAAATTCTGGCTGCACTTCAGTCCCACCCTCCTGATCTTTGGGCACCGTGTGCGGAGGGGAGCGGGTAGGTCCGAAGGCCTCCTCGTAGGACTGCTCCTGGGCACGGCCAAGGGTGCCATCAGCCGGTCCAGGCAGCGGGCGGTCGAGGGGGTCGTTCAACCTGACTGCCTGCCTCTCTTCCGCTCTTACATCCGGTCCAGGGTGTCCTTGGAGATGGAGCACGCGGTGTCCACCGGTACGCTCGCGGCCTTCCGCGAGAGGTGGGCACCGGAGGGACTGGAGTGCATCATCACGCCCGGCAACCAAATTTTAATTTGATTTTACGTTTTTAAGTTTAATTTGTTTTAATTGCCGGTGCTTTTAGTGTCCCCCTCCCCTTTTATAGGGGGCACTGGAAAAAATGTGATTTTAGCGCCCCCCAAAAAAAAAGGAAAAAAAAAAAGGGGCCTTGAAAATGTCTGGAGTGTCACCCAGGCGGGTGGCACGGTTTAATTTTTATGTTTATTTTCAGGTAAACTCAAAAGAGTTTCATGCACAAGGAACCAATCGTGGAGCAGTGGGGGCGTGTCCTGCTCACTTGGAGCTGTGAGCAGTGAGGAGAGCTGCTATCAACCTGTGCTCCTGCCTGGAGAGCCCTGAGACAAGCCCAGGAAGAGAAGGAAGGAAGGGGCTTCACCACCAACTTTCACCCAGAGGGAGAGGAGGAGAAAAGGAAACTTTGTACATCTTTTTACCATTCTGCAAAGAGTTGGAGAGAGGGGGAAAAACCAACAACAAACATCCAGTGTGGAAGGAGGGAGACTCTACATTTCTACAGCTGGGTGTGGGTGCATTTCCCAAACAGACTTTGTTGTATCGGTGGGGGGAGGAAAGAAGACCACTGAGGGCCGGAACATCGTGGGGGGTGTGTGTGTGTGTGGTAGTGTGTGTGGGGGCTTTGCTTACAACTAGGCCCCCCCCACAATTGAACCCCCCCCCCCCCAATTGCCGAGCCTGGGATAGCTGGAGCTACCAGGCTGAAGATTTTTCTCATTTACCCTATTAACATCGTTAGGAGTGTGTGCCTGGTGGCTCTTGCTGCCCCAGGTGAAGACGTCTTCTCCCCCCACCTGAAGACCCACCCCAAGGACTGTGTTTTTTGTGTTTTGCCATCTGGGGAGTGCACCCACCCACAGCTGCGAGGGGAGACCTGCCCTCGCAGTTCCCCCCCCTTCCCACCCCCCTCTCTCTTTCTCTGTTACTCTGTTTCTCCCCTCTCTCTCTGAGGCCCCTTTCTCCTAATTTAAAAAAAAACAATTAAGACACTGAGCAGAGGGAACAAGGCCCCTCCCCAATCATTAACAAGGGGAGAGGTGTGCCTCTTTCAGAGCTCCCTCTGTTCAAACAACAACGAGGCTAATAAAGACCATTAAGGCCTGTGACTTTGGGGTGGGTGTAGCCCTTAAAGGGACCCCGTGATGGCGACCCCATCCACGCCGGTGGCAGGGCCAGTGAAGACATATGCGCAGGTGGCAACCGCTTCCACGGCACCTCCTGCGCCACCCGCTGCCCTGCCACCTTTTCAACTTATAACCAGGAAACACGGGGTCAAGAGCTACACTCACCCCACAATGAGCATTGAGGAGTGCGTGCGGGCGATGGCTGGGGTAGTCGGCCCCTCGGCCATTGTCGCGGCCTCCAAGATGTCTGGGAAGGCTGTTTTCTTCCTGGGGTCGGAGCGGGCGGTGTCCCTGGCCCTTGAAAAGGGGCTCACGGTGGGCGGGTCGTTCCTGCCAGTGGACCCTCTCGAGGCCACCGCGCAGAGGGTCATCGTGTCAAACGTCCCGCCCTTTGTTTCCGCTGAGCTCCTCCTCCCTCACCTACACCAACTGGGGGAGGTAAGGTCGGGGATCAACCCCATACCGCTCGGCCTCAGGGAGAACAGCCTGCGCCACGTGTTCTCCTTCCGCCGCCAGCTCTTTGTCCGGCTGGCGCGGGAGGACATGACAGAAGGGCACTTTAATGTGGTGCACGAGGGGACTGCCTACCGCGTCTTCTGGACGTCGGACGGCGTGCGGTGCCATGCCTGTAGGGAGGTGGGGCACGTTCGCAAGAACTGCCCCGCCTCCAAGGCCGCCAAACCACCGAAGGCGGCCAAGGCTGGCGCCGCCGCCACCCCTCCCCCTAGTTGCGTCCGCGTGCCGGGAGCCATAGGTGCGCGGGCATCGTCGGAGGCCTTTGTTTTCAGGGCCTCCGG
The DNA here is from genome assembly GCF_044704955.1 of Pristiophorus japonicus. Lineage (NCBI taxonomy): Eukaryota > Metazoa > Chordata > Chondrichthyes > Pristiophoridae > Pristiophorus > Pristiophorus japonicus. The sequence continues at coordinate 222,788,888 of NC_091981.1, forward strand.
CGGGTGGGAGGGAGAGCGTCCGAACGGAAAGAAGGCGCGGAACAAGGAGAAACATCTGGAGACGGGTCCCCTCGGTGCGCCAGACAATTTGTTTACCGCGCTCGGCCCAACCCAGTCACCGGCGAGCGCGGGGTGCCCCGAGCCCGTGCCCGAGCCCTTGAACAACACCGCAGAGGGGCCCGGGTGCGGGCAAGAAAAGAAAAAGGGGGGGGCGGAGCGGGAGGCCTCGGCAGACATGGAGGTCTCCCTGCCTCAGCGCACCTCCAGCAACAAAAGGAGGCGCCGCTCCGATGAGGCGGAGGGGGAACAACATCCCTCCGCGGAGGAGTCGGTGCCCGCCGCGTGTCCCGCGTCCCCCACCAGCGCCCCCAAGCAGTGCCGTAGGCGGGAGGAGTCTGTCCCCGGGGAGGGTGAGACAGTCGAGGCTGCCCAGCCTCTGCCTCCCGGGGATGGCGTGGAAGATCTGCCTGTCGGGGGGGGCGTGGGGACCGCGGAGGAATGCATTGCCGCCGGGCCGGGCGTCCCGGGGACTGAGGCGGGCGGGGCCGAAAAGGCCGAACCTGAGCCCGCCCAGCCAATACCCAACTTCCCCCGGGAGTCGCTCGACCCGGCGGAAACCGAAACAAATGTTAATTATGACACTGTAGATGCTGAGCCGGGGGGTGGCAGCGGGGAGGGGGAGGAACACCCACCCTCGCCTCTTGCTGTGGAGCTGGAGCACTTGGAGAGCCTGGGGATTTCCTATGGCCGGGTCTCTCCTTGTTCCCCGGTTCCTGGGGCGGAGGGGGAACCCCTTCTGCTGTCATTTCCCGACCCAGCACCATTTTTAAAAGAGCCCAGTGGGGACTCCTCTGCCGACGATCCTGGGGGTGGGATCGGGGCAGAGCCAGGGCCGGTTGGAGCGGCCGGTTCATTTGCCGTACCTTGTGCGGTCGATGGGCCGGCTGCTGGCGGCCACCTCCCGGAGGAGGACGGGGACTCGGTGGGGGACGCGGGTGAAGACCTAGAGACCACCGCCAGCGAGGCGGTGGATCTGCTCGCGGCCGCCGCCGAGACCATCCTCATTCCTGCAAAGGAACTCCGGGACTTTTTGGCCCAGAGCCGGGGTCGCTGCAACCAAGCCCGACTGGCCCTGGAAAAATGGTCCGAGCCAGAGCTGATCAAGGGGTCCGTCCGCGCCGCCGTCAAAACCTTGGCCGCGGGCGGGCCCTTGACAAAGGCGCAACACCTTGAGCTGCGCGAGCTCGAGGGACTCCTCGCTGGGCTGCGGAGGGAGCGGGGTTCAACAAAAGACTCCGCTCCCTCCCCCACAATAGGTTAAGGTAGAGGTTGCACTATGCTTTTGCCATGAAGATAACCATAGCCAGCCTCAACATCAACGGCGGCAGAGGGGCACGCCGTAGATTTGACAATTTTTCGCTCCTGCGGGAGGGGAAATATGCGGTGTGCTTCCTGCAAGAAACCCACACCGTTCCGGGAGACGAAGCCACGTGGCTCCTGGAATGGCAAGGAGAGGTCCGCATGAGCCACCTCACCGCCATTTCTAGTGGGGTGGCCATCTTGCTGGGCCCGCATTTTCAGCCGGAGATCTTGGGGGTCGAGGAGCCAGTGCCAGGCCGCTTGCTGCACGTAACGGTTCACCTGGGGGACGTGCCGCTCCATCTCATGAACGTGTACGCCCCTCAGCCCGGCCCGCAGCAAACGCGCTTCTTTGAAGAGGTGTCCGCTCTTCTTGGCTCCGTCGACGTCGGCGACTGCATTGTCCTCGGGGGGGATTTTAACTGCACCCTCGAGGCGAGGGACCGCTCCGGTGCCCCGCAGTGCATGACGGCGATGGAGAAGTTGAGGGACCTGGTCGGGTCCTTCGACTTGGTGGACGTCTGGCGAAATCTCCACCCCGACTCCAGCGCCTTTACTTGGGTGAGGCCTGGAGTTGGATGGTCTAGAGTCGACCGCCTTTACGTGTCTCGGGCGTACGTTTCCTGCGTCCCGGCGGCCTCCATGCGGCCGGTGCCGTGTTCGGACCACCACCTGGTGTGGGCGGAGCTCGCTTCGCTCCGCGAGAGGGCGGGGTCTGCGTACTGGCACTTTAACAACCGGCTGCTGGAGGACGTGCGGTTCCAGGACTTGTTCCGTCGATTCTGGTCCGACTGGAGAAGGAAGCAGGGGGGCTTCCCCTCCTTGAGGCTATGGTGGGACGTGGGCAAGGCTCACGTCCGCGTCTTCTGTCAAGAGTACGCGAGGGGGTCGACCAAGAGGCGGGCGGCCAGAGTCGGGCGCCTAGAAAAAGAGGTGCTCGACCTGGAAGCCCGTCTCGGTCAAGTCGTCCAGGGCCCGGCCCTGCGGACGGTGTACGAAGCGAAGAAGGCCGCGCTGAAGGACCTGCAGCTCGTCGGGTCCCGAGGCGCGTTCGTGAGGTCGCGGATCCGGTTCCTGCGGGATCTGGACCGCGGCTCCCCCTTCTTCTACTCGCTGGAAAAAAGGCAGAGTGTCCGTAAGCAGCTCTTGACGCTGCTGGCCGACGACGGCTCTCTCGTCTCGGATCCGGAGGGCGTCAACAACAGGGCCCGTGAATATTACGGGGCTCTGTTCTCTCCGGATCCGTCCAGCGAGGAAGCGCGTAGAGTTTTGTGGGAGGACCTGCCGAAGGTCAGCCCGGAGGGCGCCGAAAATCTGGAAGCTCCGCTAAGCCTGGCGGAGCTGACCGGTGCCCTCGACCGGCTCTCGAGGGGAAAATCCCCGGGGCTGGACGGGCTGACCGTGGAGTTCCACAGGGCGTTCTGGGACGTCCTGGGGAGCGACTACGCGCGGGTCCTGGGGGAAAGTCTGGCGACCGGGGAGATGCCCCTCTCTTGGCGCAGGGCAGTCATCGTCCTGCTGCCGAAGAAGGGCGATCTCCGCCTCCTTAAGAACTGGCGCCCAGTCTCCCTCCTCAGCACGGACTACAAAATCTTCGCCAGGGCGATGTCTGCTCGCCTTGGTGCCGTGTTGGACCACATGATCCACCCCGACCAGTCCTACACGGTCCCGGGCCGGACAATCCACGATAACATCCATCTGGTCCGGGACCTCATCCATTGTTCCCAGGAGGCTGGTCTGTCGGTCGCCTTCCTATCCCTCGACCAAGAGAAGGCGTTCGACAGGGTGGATCACGACTATCTGCTCGGAACTCTGCGCGCTTTCGGGTTCGGGACGCATTTCGTCGCCCGGATCCGACTTTTGTACGCCGCCGCGGAGTGTCTGATTAAGGTTAACGGGTCCTTGACGGCGCCCCTTCGCTTTAGGAGAGGGGTGCGCCAGTGATGCCCCATGTCCGGCCAGTTATACGCCGTTTGCGTGGAGCCTTTCCTGCGCCTCTTGCGGACGAGGTTGACGGGACTGGCTCTGCAAGGGCCGGTCGTGGAGGTCGTCCTCTCGGCTTACGCCGATGACGTGCTCCTCACGGTAGAGGATCCCGCTGACCTGCGGAGGATGCGTGAGTGCCAGGAGATTTACTCGGCCGCGTCCTCCGCCAGGATCAACTGGGAGAAATGTTCCGGACTCCTGGTGGGTCAGTGGCGGGTGGACTCCCTGCCGGAGGAGCTCAGGCCTTTTGCCTGGAGCACGACCCATCTCCTCTATCTGGGAGTCTACCTTAGCCCCGACGAGGGAGCCTGGCCGGCGAACTGGCAGGAGCTGGAGGCCAAGGTCGCCGCTCGCCTAGGGCGCTTACAGGACTGCTCCGAGTGCTGTCCTACAGGGGTCGAGCGCTAGTCATAAACCAGCTGGTGGCCGCAATGTTGTGGTACCGGCTGGTCACTTTGACCCCTCCCCCTGCGTTTGTCGCCAAGATACAGAAGAAGCTGGTGGACTTCTTCTGGAACAACAGGAAGCACTGGGTCTCTGCCGCGGTCTTGAGTCTCCCGCTTGAGGAGGGCGGTCAGTCGTTGGTGTGCGTCAGCGCCCAGCTCGCGACTTTCCGTCTTCAGACCCTGCAGAGATACCTTTACGTCGAGCCCCCTCCTAGGTGGTGTGCTCTGGCGAGGTATTTCTTCCGCCAGCAGCGCGACCTCAATTATGACACGCAGCTCCTGTTTGTGAACTTGGGGGGTGCCAGGACCGCCCTCCGGGAGCTGCCTGTCTTTTACAGGGAACTCATCAGGGTCTGGAACAAAGTCTCCACCAAGCGCAGCTCTCCGCCGGCTGGAGTGGCGGCCGTCCTGCAGGAGCCGCTGCTCGGGAATCCGTACCTCCACGGCCGAGGTTTTATGTGGCGGTCGGAAGAGAGGGCTGTGGCTGGTGAGGTGACCAGGGTCAGGGACCTGCTCGATGGCGGAGGTGCGGGCTGGATGGCGCCAGACACGCTGGCGCGGCGCCTAAATTCTGCCAACGTCCGCCACGCGGCCGATGCCATCGAGTCGCTAAAAACAGCTCTGGGCCCTGACTCCGTTAGGTGCATCGAGGAGGCTCAAGCACGTGGGGAGATCCCGTCCGAACTGACCCCCGTCCGGACGGAATTCCTCATTGGCGCCAAACCCCGGAACCTCCCTCGGGGGCCGGCGCCTCACAACTTGAGCCGCCTCGGGGAAATCCCCTCCGTGCCTTTCAGTTCCGCGCGGAGGGGTTTCCTGTACGGGCTGCTCCTGCACACCCTCAACTTTGCCATCCTCGCCGGCCGTCCGGACACGCCATGGCGTACCATCTTGCCGTCCGGAGGAGGCGGGGGTCCCCGATGGAGGGCACTCTACGCAGGGGTCCTCCCACTATTCATCGGGGACTTGGCCTGGAGGGTGGTGCACGGAGCAGTGCCGTGCAACAAATTTTTAAGCTGGTTCACGGACTCCCAGGCCGCCTGCAATTTCTGCGGTCTGGAGGAGTCCGTGTTCCATGTTTTTATTGAGTGCACAAGGTTGCAGCCCCTGTTCCATTATTTGAAGGGGCTGCTCCTGAAATTCTGGCTGCACTTCAGTCCCACTCTCCTGATCTTTGGGCACCCTGTGCGGAGGGGAGCGGGTAGGTCCGAGGGCCTCCTCGTAGGACTGCTCCTGGGCACGGCCAAGGGTGCCATCAGCCGGTCCAGGCAGCGGGCGGTCGAGGGGGTCGTTCAACCTGACTGCCTGCCTCTCTTCCGCTCTTACATCCGGTCCAGGGTGTCCTTGGAGATGGAGCACGCGGTGTCCACCGGTACGCTCGCGGCCTTCCGCGAGAGGTGGGCACCGGAGGGACTGGAGTGCATCATCACGCCCGGCAACCAAATTTTAATTTGATTTTACGTTTTAAAGTTTAATTTGTTTTCATTGCCGTGCTTTTAGTGTCCCCCTCCCCTTTTATAGGGGGCACTGGAAAAATTTGATTTTAGCGCCCCAAAAAAACCAAAAAAAAATTAAATTAAAAAATAAGGGGCCTTGAAAATGTCTGCTGTGTCACCCAGGTCGGGTGGCATGGTCTTAATGTTTATGTTTTTGCAGGTAAACTCAAAAGAGTTTCATGCACAAGGACCCCCAGGTCCCTCTGCACCGCAGCATGTTGTAATTTCTCCCCATTCAAATAATATTCCCTTTTACTGTTTTTTTTCCCCAAGGTGGATGACCTCACACTTTCCGACATTGTATTCCATCTGCCAAACCTTAGTCCATTCGCTTAACCTATCTAAATCTCTTTGCAGCCTCTCTGTGTCCTCGACACAACCCGCTTTCCCACTAATCTTTGTGACATCTGCAAATTTTGTTACACTATTCTCTGTCCCCTCTTCCAGGTCATCTATGTATATTGTAAACAGTTGTGGTCCCAGCACCGATCCCTGTGGCACACCATTAACCACCAATTTCCAACCCGAAAAGGACCCATTTATCCCGACTCTCTGCTTTCTGTTCGCTAGCCAATTCTCTATCCATGCTAATACATTTCCTCTGACTCCATGTACCTTTATCTTCTGCAGTAATCTTTTGTGTGGCACCTTATCGAATGCCTTTTGGAAATCTAAATACACCACATCCATCGGTACACCTCTATCCACCATGCTCGTTATATCCTCAAAGAATTCCAGTAAATTAGTTAAACATGATTTCCCCTTCATGAATCCATGTTGCGTCTGCTTGATTGCACTATTCCTATCTAGATGTCCCGCTATTTCTTCCTTAATGATAGCTTCAAGCATTTTCCCCACTACAGATGTTAAACTAACCGGCCAAAAGTTACCTGCCTTTTGTCTGCCCCCTTTTTTAAACAGAGGCGTTACATTAGCTGCTTTCCAATCCGCTGGTACCTCCCCAGAGTCCAGAGAATTTTGGTAGATTATAACAAATGCATCTGCTATAACTTCCGCCATCTCTTTTAATACCCTAGGATGCATTTCATCAGCACCAGGGGACTTGTCTACCTTGAGTCCCATTAGCCTGTCCAGCATGACCCGCCTAGTGATAGTGATTGTCTCAAGGTCCTCAGTTCCCACATTCCCGTGACGAGCAATTTTTGGCATGGTTTTTGTGTCTTCCACTGTGAAGACCGAAGCAAAATAATTGTTTAAGGTCTCAGCCATTTCCACATTTCCCATTATTAAATCCCCCTTCTCATCTTCTAAGGGACCAAAATTTACTTTTGTCACACTTTTCCGTTTTATATATCGGTAAAAGCTTTTATGATTTGCGCAAGTTTACTTTCGTAATCTATCTTTCCTTTCTTTATTGTTTTCTTTGACATTCTTTGCTGTCGTTTAAAATTTTCCCTATCTGCTAGTTTCCCACTAACCTTGGCCACCTTCTATGCATTGGTTTTTAATTTGATACTCTCCCTTATTTCCTTGGTTATCCACGGCTGGTTATCCCTTCTCTTACCGCCCTTCTTTTTCACCGGAATATATTTTTGTTGCGCACTATGAAAGAGCTCCTTAAAAGTCCTCCACTGTTCCTCAATTGTGCCACCGTTTAGTCTGTGTTTCCAGTCTACTTTAGCCAACTCTGCTCTCATCCCACTGTAGTCCCCTTTGTTTAAGCTGCTGTCCCATTTACACTTGAATAACTTGAGCGCTGATAGCTTCAGTTATTTCTACAGCAAAATCTGGCACATTGTGAAATTAAGTGTATATGAAGTTCTGATCATTCTTGTATTTATCTTTCCATTTGAGTTTCTGTTTCAACCTTTACTGATAATGATAGACCCTTTCTATTATCCACATATCCTGCTGCTCGGCACATGTGAGGGTGGGGGGGGGGGGTGGGGGCACTTTTGTATTCCTTTCCTGCTAACATACCAGGCACCCATGCGAGTTCAAATGTTAGTGCATGATCAGTAGATCAGTGGGGGTGCAGACCACAGTGCCTGATACTTGCAAAGTGATGCTACATGCTTATTGGAATATGTTGACAGCTCACTTTGTCAAACTCTTTTCAGGCTTTCAGCAGTATGAATGAAAGCACAAATTACTGAAAGGACAAAATCAAGTTGGAGCTGAGGAATAGAGAAAGTATTAAAAGAGACATTCCGCACACTCACACGCACATGACAGAAAATATCCCAACTCTCCGCCCACGGAGGCCCTTTTTCTTCTGATGCAGTGGATGAGTCAAGAGATTTCTTGACAGATCGCAAGTTTCAGGTTTAGGCGCATGCACTTCGCATACCTAAACCCGGAACTTGTGGGGCACCTACGGGCGCGTGCGCACCTTGTACGAGCCCATCGGGGCCGCGATTTCAGGCCCTAAGTGTATAAAAAGGAAAAGAACAAATAGAGAATTAACAAAAATAAGATAGACACAGACAGAGAATTAAAGACAAATAAAACAGAGAAAAAAAACGAACTAAAAATATATCGATAAATAGATAAGGAATAGTAATCTAAATAAACAAAGGAAAGAAAAATTGTAATCAAGCTCTACATGAAAATCCTCTGATCTTGATTTTATCATGAGACAATTAGTACACATTTGGCACCTCTTACAGGACAGGAAGCAAGATCAGAATACAAGTTCACAAACTGGAGAAATATAGCAGGCGAAATTAAATTGGTAAGTGTATATACAGCAAAGGAAATGTATGCAATGTTCCCAATATTATGCTCCAACAAGGATGAAAGGTCAGTTGTATTAGTGAGGTATATAAGCAACTGTATGTCCAGTTCAGTTCTTAAACTGATTAATCAGAATCTTAAGTTTGGGCACTTTTAGAAGAAATACACCAAAGCAGATGTCTCAAATGCAGGTATTGGTTTAATTCTCTACCTCCTTCCAACCTGTGCACCAAATTATACTGGCAGCTCTGCTCCACTCAGTATTCAGGGAAGTGAGAGCTTTGTCGGTGGCTACTGCTCTTTACCAACATTAAAGCCTAGAAATTTGGGTAATTTCAACCTCTCATTAGCGCCTCCAGGGGTACTAACAGGGTGCAAACAACTGTGCGACCGGGCGCAATGCCACTAATACTCCCATTAAATTCGACGGGAGTTTAGTGACAGCAGTAACCTGTAGCGCCCTGCTCTGCCGTTCCGGCGATGCTGTCGTCATCTCCATGCACAGCGCCCCAGACCCTAAATTGGGTATCGTCTCCTGAAGCTGCGCCGGGCGATGACGGTGACAGTTTCGGGGGATGCGTACCAGGCGGCTGGTCGCTCGCGGGGTGAAATTAAAAGGGAAGGTGGGCTGTTGTTTTAAAAAAAAAATTCCTTTACATTTTTTTTGTGCGCTCTATTGGCGCTTTGAACGCGGCGTCTGTTGTAGCAATCGGTCAGCCTGGTCACGCTGCTTGTGTTCGCACGGCACCTCCGCTCCCCGGTGGCCCTGATTGGACCCTTTTTTTTTGCTGCAGAGTATGAAGCTTGGGCCCTCTCTTTTAATTCAGGGAAAAGCCCCTCCTGCCCGGCAGTGCTGCACGGCCCAGCGCATAGCACTGCACCCCGCTCCTGAGGCGTCTGCCCCGTTAGCGTTCCACTTTCTTTCAGGGGCTGTAACCCCAATTTCTTACGAGAGGCGAGATTTCTGTACCTCGCGAGTGTTACGGCCCCCCGAATTTTTCCCCGTAAAAGTGTAAGATTAACCCAGCAGATAACCCAATGTCATTTTAAACTTTTCAATTTAACCAATTGCTGTTATAATGGACCTGGTTTAAAGTCCAAGTTGTGAGATTATCTCCTCAAAGTGCTGCAGAAACTGCAACGTAACAAGCACTTCAATTCTTAGCAATAAATTTGAGATCTTCTGTTGGCAAAGTCGAGAGAATGCACCTCCTTGTGCTGAATTTCATGGACTATTGTGGGCGGGAAAAGTGAACAGGGTCCACTTATCAGCCAAAGATAAATGAAGGAAGGGAAGAGACAACGGGACAAAAGAGGGAGAGAGGTAGTAACTGATGTATCCCATTTATATTTCAGACTTCCAGCATCTGCAGTATTTTATTTTTGTATCCCATTTATATCATAATCCTTTAATAACCCAGTTCCCCTTCTGCTGATTCTACTATTTATACCATGGCTTATTTTCAACAGATAACTGCACAGATTCAGCATACACAGTTGCTCCAAACTCATAACTGAAACTTTGGGCTAGAATTGCTCACCATTGTCGGTGTAATTTCAGTGTCCAATAATTAAGGGAAGGAATTTATTTGGTAGCAAATGGGACAAAAATTATTTCCACTGGTTTTCCAACCCAAAATCAATCCCCATTATTTCTCTCACACTTTTTGTCTCTCACTTGCTGAGTGAGCTCATTTGCATATATTAGAATGATATGAGCTTGCTCTTTTTACACTCACAAAGCAGTCGGGGGAAATTAGACTCAGAATTATAAGGTACAGCTGTGGACAGGACGAGCCCAAAGAGTGTGGAGAGTTTAGTGGTGCTTTCTGTAGCTGGGAATGACTTTGTGCAGACCTGGACCGCTTCTGACAGTGTGAAACCACCAGGAGATTTCCACACACCTCTATCCCCAACCCACGGTGATGGCTTCTCAGAAGCCCCTCTTTGTATGCTATTATGATGATACCAGATATTACCCCCATCCCATAGAATATACAGGCAACACTGATCATATGAGGCCCTTAGGGCCCAAATTTCCCCAGCCGCCTAGAGCAGTGTAGTTAGGGGTGGCACGCCGACCTTTTGGGGCAAAAATAGCGTCAAAAATGTATCTGCTAATTTGGCCGCTCCCTCGTTCGGTTCCATCGACGTGGCGCTGCAGAGCCTGCGGGGGGCGGAGCTTCGTCCATGCTTGCTAAGCGCAGTTGGCAGGGGGGCGGGGCTTGGGTCCAGCGTCTTGTGGAGTGCTGGCAGGGGGCGCATGTCCGTTTGAGCGTGCGCGCATGTGCAATGCGCGTTTCAGCGTGCGCACGTGCGCAGTGGAGCAGGAAGCTTGGCAATCGGCCAATTAAAGGGAGAGCGTCCTAAGTATCATTGGCAATGGACCATATATAAAGGTAAAGTCTAAATAGCGATTTTTGTGTGGCTGAGGGAGTGGAAAGGAGTGCTGGATAGGTGGAAACTGTAATTTTTGAAAATTACCTGAGTGTAAGTCCAATACTCGAGTGACGCAAGAGCGTGCAACAAGAACAAAGAATTTCCTCCATGAGAAAGTGGAGAAACTAGTGTCTGTAATTGAGGAGAAATGGCTGGAACTGGATATCAGCAAGAGTGGCCCCACAAAAGTTTCACCCAAGGAAATGAGGGAACCTAGTTGCAGAAGAATACTCCACAGGGGTCAATACTGCAAGATCTGGAAGCCAGTGCAAAAAGAAATGGCAGGACGTTGGTCAAGCAGTAAGTGTAAGTAATATCTTCATCTTTAAACTGAATTGCAAATGAAAATGTGACCATCTGTATGTGTCCCACCCATCAGAAGCGCACCATGAGTGAAAATTAATATTTTCATCTTTGCAGAAGAAATTGGCCCACAACAAAAGGGAAAGACTTTGAACAGGAGGAGGGCCGCCAAATCTGCACCGACTATCACCCCTGGAACAGAGGGTTGCTGCCTTACTGAGTCGCACCGGCAGAAAAAGAATCAACTCTGCACAAGCTGGACCCACATGCGAGGGTGAGGGTGAGTCATTAAAATGCATAGTTGCCCTTCAAATCAATCTGCTGATTGGCCCGTTACACGTCAGACTACTCATGCCACCCATCCTGCCCTCTCCTGTGCTGCTAACCATTTGACTGTTCTGTTGTATTTTGCAGAAGAAGAAGACACTCCTCAACATCCTGAAGATCCACCAGAAGATCCAGATGTGTGCACTCCAGACCAAGGCTGGTGGGGGGAGGAGGGGTCCATAGAAATGTGTTCACGAGAGAATGCTGACCGCAATATGGATCCGTCGATAGTTAAGGGCATCACACTGCCAGAAACCTCCATAAGCTCCTCAGTGACATTCCATGGTTTCGCACCCTCCGACGTTGCGGGTCCCAGTGGCGGTGGTGAAATGCATGTTGGGACACCCAGTGCCCCACCATCCCAGCCTGCGCCTCACACTGGAGGGGTGCCACTAGGCAGACCCACAGCGAGGGGAAGGAGAAGCCGACCAGTCTCCCTGAGATGCAGCCCTCAGCAGAGGTTAATCAGGTTCTGTCATTGGGTGAGGAGACCAATGCCCTCACAAGATCACTCGTGGCGACCGTCAGTGGGGTGCATGATGAGGTAGCGACACTGTCGGGTGAAATCTCAGCACTGAGACGGGAACTGAAGGCTGGCATTTCAGAGGGTGTGCAAACGATGGTGGATGCCATGAGGGAGCTAGCTTCTGCAATAAGAGCACAAAGGCCAGATACTCAAATGCCGCTCCCACTTCAATCCACACCCAAGCCAGGCCCCCAACCCCCACCCCACCCCACCACCATCACCGACCCTATGAGGAAGTGCACTTTCCCCGAGATGTCGGTGAGGGATGGGTGCAGCCTTTCTTTGTTGTTGTTGTTCTTGTTGTCGTTGAAGTGCACTGTAAAATATCCAACAAAAGATAGTTTGCATTAAAACTGAATCATGTTCCATTAGGACCACACAACATTAGGGACAACTGTAAAAAGTAAAAATCCCTCATCCCTACAGTCATGTGTGCCTACCGCCCCCTACTCTGTCGGGAAGGCGAGCCGGTGCGTTCTGCAGTCGGCAAGGTAGGACTGCTCTATTTTCAGTAGCTGATTTATCTCTCATTTACTTTTGATGATGTTGTGCAACTGTTGTGCTGATGTTATGAAGGTCGTTAGTGCTTAAGAATCCTTGAACTCACCTTCCCTCCCCCCCCCATCCCCCCCCATCCCATTCCCCCCCCATCCCATTCCCCCCTCACTCCCTCCCCCATATTCCCCCCCTTCCCCCCTTCCCCCCCCTTCCCCATCCCATATTCTCCCCCCCATATTCGCCCCCCACCATTCTCGCCCCCACCTCCTCCCCATTCCCCACCCATCCCCTGCATATCTCTGGCTACCTGCACTGATTTCTTAAATGTAGGTAAGGTTTTTCTGTGCCTACAAAAGTGGCCACATACACTGACCTAAGTTAGTTTGGAGTAACTTTTAGCTGGCCAAAGTTGCTTCTATGGCCAAAAGAGGCATAATTGGCTTGTCACGTCCCCTTTTGGAGAGACAAAACTAAACTAGAAAAAAAGCTAACTAACTGACTTACACTGGAGCAAGTTAAATGGTGAAATTTGCGATTTTTAATTTACTCCAAAAAAAGCTACTTACTCCAAAAAAAATGGATAAACTCCTGGGGAAATTTGAGCCCTTAGTGAGGAGATGGAAATAAGAAATTCCACTTCATTAAATAGGCAATAGGGCAGCTCTGCCAACCACTTCATGAGGATCTGCAGCTGCAGTTATCTGGCCGCATTGCTTTCTCAAAGGAAGACTTGCATTTATATAGCACCTTTCACAACCTCAGGAGGTCTCAAAGTGCTTTCAATGTTGATGTGCTCCTGGTTTGGGCTCTGAGGATTCAGCTTCATGAGTCCCTCAAGTATGCAGAAATTGCAGCATGACCCGCTTAATTGAACCAATTCGAACGAAATAACTAGCATTTTGCCAAATACTTAAGCAACCTATTTCTGACGTTGAAAACAAGTAATGGAAACTCATACTCAATATGCAAACATATCGACCAGCAGCTTCCTCCAGGTGTCACTCTCCTGTCGGAAAATTCAAGCCAAGTATGATTTCATGAGAACATAAGAAATATGTGCAGGAGTAGGCCATTTGGTCCCACGAACCTGCTCCACCATTTAATAAGATCATGGCTGATCTGATCTTGCTCTTAGCTCCACTTCCCTGCCCGTTCCCCATAACCCTTCACTCCCTTAGCGCTCAAAAATCTGTCCATCCCCGCCTTAAATATATTCAATGACCCAGCCTCCACAGCTCTCTGGGGCAGAGAATTCACCGATTTACGACCCTCTGAGAGAAGAAATTTCTCCTTGTCTCAATTCTAAATGGGTGATCCCTTATTCTGAAACTATGCCCCCGCAGTTCTAGATTCCCCCACGAGGGGAAATATCCTCTCTGCACCTACCCTGTCAAACCCTCAGTGTCTTATTCGTTTCAATAAGATCACCTCTCATTGTTCTAAACTCCAAAGAGTATAGGCCCAACCTGCTCAACCTTTCTTCATAAAGCAACCCCTTCAGCTCAGGAATCAACCTAGTGAACCTTCTCTGAACTGCCTCCAATGCAAGTATATCCCTCCTTTAAATAAGTTTGACCAAAACTACACAGTACTCTAGGTGTGGCCTCACCAATACCCTGTACAGTTGTGACAGGACTTCCCTACTTTTATACTCCATCCCCCTTGCAATAAAGGCCAACATTCCATTTGCCTTCCTGATTACTTGCTGTACCTGCATACTAACTTTTTGTGCTTCATGCACAAGTACCCCCAGGTCCCTCTGTGTTGCAGCATTTTGTAATCTCTCTCCATTTTAATAATAATTTGCTTCTTTATTTTACCTGCCAAAGTGGATAACCTCACTTTCACACATATACTCCATCTGCCAAATGTTTGCCCACTCACTTAATCTGTCTATATCACTTTGCAGATTTGTTGTGTCCACCTCACAACTTGTTTTCCCATCCGTCTTTATATCACTAGCCAACTTGGTTACATTACACTCGGTCCCTTCATCCAAGTCAGTAATATAGATTTTAAATATTTGAGGCCCCAGAACCGATCCCTGTGGCACCCCACTAGTTACTGTTTGGCAACCAAAAAATTACCCATTTATCCTGACTCTCTGTTTTCTGTTAGTTAGCCAATCCTCTATCCATGCTATCCATCCACTCCCATCCTCTACCATCGACAACTTTCAACCATCAACCTCCCCCCTCCTACTGTCTAAACTTCCCCTAGCCCCAATAGACCCTAATAGGGGGTCTTAAACACTTAAACCCTTACTTTAAACTCAACCCCATAAGTTCGGGCCTACCTCAGGCTTCCCACCACACCACACATCGGCAACCGGGACTCCAGCGGCGAAGACCCCGGGCCTCCTGCCGCGATGACTTGGACGCGATCGGAACACCTCCAGCGGCAGCAAATGGGCCTCTCCTCCCCGATGACGGCTGGACCTCCTGCGACGACAGGCGGCCTCCTGCTCAATGGCAACGTGACGACTGGAGCTCTCCTACCCCACTGGTGACCTGGTCTCTTCTCCTCCAACACGTGGTGAGCATCATGGTTATGACCCCCTGACCTCCCACTCTGAAACCCAGTTGGCCACTGACCCTCCCAATGCCTGCCCCCAACCACCTACCATCATGAGTGCTACTCAGCACCGAGCCTGCGGCCAACATCTTGCCGTAGGCAACTAGGCCCATATAGCAGTGCCTGGTCTCCAGTCATCTTGGACCCCCTTACCACTGGATCAAGACCTTGCTCAGCTAAGCCAGTGTGATAGCCGGTGTGCAACGACCACCCCACGTTAAAAGAACTCATGCACAGGCATCCTCCACTCCTCTAACATGAAGGTCGGGACCTGGAACGTCAGGATCCTCGTGGACAACTCCGACAGCGACAGGCCGGAATGCCGCACCGCCATAGTTGCCCGGGAACTTAGCTGCTTTAATATCAACATTGCCGCCCTAAGTGAGACCTGGTGGACAGGGGAATGCCAGCTCAAGGAACAAGGTGGAAGTTACATGTTCTTCTGGAAAGGGAAACCAGAGGAAGAACGGCGCCTCCACGGAGTCTGCTTCGCCAACAAAAACGAGCTGATCAACCGCCTCAAAGACTCCCCCCTGCGGGGTTAATAAACGCCTCATGACTCTTCGACTCAGCCTATCCCGGAATCAATGCGCCACAGTCATTAGTGTGTATGCCCCAACACTCGATGCAACAGATGAGACTAAAGAGGGTTTTTACTCCAGCCTCTCAAAATCCCTGTCCTGCGTCCCCACGGATGACAAACTGATCCTCCTCGATGACTCCAACGCCAGGGTCGGCAATGACACAGCCTTCTGGGGAGGCGTGATTGGCAGAGAGAGGGTAGGGAAAGCCAACTCCAGTGGTACCCTACTCCTGACAAAATGTCTAGAACATGAACTTCTCATCACCAACACCTTGTTCTGCCAGAGGGATCATGTTAACACACTCGCTCCAAACGCTGGCACCTGCTCGATTATGTCATTGTCTGAGCCAGGGATCGCAAGGATGTGCGCATCACCCGCGCCATGACAGGAGCTGACGACTGCTTGACGGACCACCGCCTAATCCGATCCATCATTGACATCAACATAGCCCCAAAGCGGAGGGGTCAGCAGAAGCAATGCCACAATAAAGTCAATGCCGGTGCATTTAAGGACCCAGCTAAGAGAGCCCTATACAGTCAGCACCTCACAGCTAACCTGGCGTGCCTTGATGACCCTGAGATGCAGAATGCCCACAACACTTGGTCTGCCCTCAATCACTCAACCAGGAAACACCAGGACTGGTTCAATGAGAATGATCAGGAGATCCAAGAGTTAATAGATCGCAAGCTCAGGGCACTTCTGAGCCTTAAACAACAACCCAACTTGGGAGCAGCAAAGCAGCAGTACACACGGCTCAAGGCTGAGGCCCAACAAAAAACCCGGGACCTAAAGAACAGGTGGTGGATGGAGAAAGCACAGGAGGTACAGCAGCTGGTCGACAGCCATGATGTGCGAGGATTCTTCATCGCAGTCAAGGCCACCTACGGTCCAAACACCCAAGGTCCCAACCCACTGCTGGCCAAGAACGGGGAACATAAGAACATAAGAACGTAAGAAATAGGAACAAGAGTAGGCCATACGGACCCTCGAGCCTGCTCCGCCATTCAATAAGATCATGGCTGATCTGATCATGGACTCAGCTCCACTTCCCCGCCCACTCCCCATGACCCCTTATTGTTTAAGAAACTGTCTATTTCGGTCTTAAATTTATTCAATGTCCCAGCTTCCACAGCTCTCTAAGGCAACGAATTCCAAGATTTACAACCCTCAGAGAAGAAAGTTCTCCTCATCTCAGTTTTAAATGGGCGGCCCCTTATTCTAAGATCATGCCCTCTAGTTCTAGTCTCCCCCATCAATGGAAACATCTCTCTGCATCCACCTTGTCAAGCCCCCTCATAATCTTATACGTTTCGATAAGATCACCTCTCATTCTTCTGAATTCCAATGAGTAGAGGCCCAACCTACTCAACCTTTCCTCATAAGTCAACCCCTCATCCCCAGAATCAACTTAGTGAACCTTCTCTGAACTGCCTCCAAAGCAAGTATATCCTTTCTGAAATGAAAATGGAAATGAAAACTGCACGCAGTATTCCAGGTGTTGCCTCACCAATACCGTATATAGCTGTAGAAACATTTCCCTGCTTTTATACTCCATCCCCTTTGCAATAAAGGCCAAGATACCATTGGCCTTCCTGATCACTTGCTGTACCTGCATACTATCCTTTTAGAAACATAGAAACATAGAAAATAGGTGCAGGAGTAGGCCATTCGGCCCTTCGAGCCTGCACCGCCATTCAATGAGTTCATGGCTGAACATGCAACTTCAGTACCCCATTCCTACTTTCTCGCCATACTCCTTGATCCCCCTAGTAGTAAGAACTACATCTAACTCCTTTTTGAATATATTTAGTGAATTGGTCTCAACAATTTTCTGTGGTAGAGAATTCCACAGGTTCACCACTGTCTGGGTGAAGAAGTTTCTCCTCATCTCGGTCCTAAATGGCTTACCCCTTATCCTTAGACTGTGACCCCTGGTTCTGGACTTCCCCAACATTGGGAACATTCTTCCTGCATCTAACCTGTCTAAATCCGTCAGAATTTTAAACGTTTCTATGAGATTCCCTCTCATTCTTCTGAACGCCAGTGTTTCATGCACAAGTACCCCCAGGTCCCGCTGTACTGCGGCACATTGCAATCTTTCTCCATTTAAATAATAACTTGCTCTTTGATATTTTCTGCCAAAGTGTATGACCTCACACTTTCCAATATTATATTCCATCTGCCAAATTTTTGCCCACTCACTTAGCCTCTCTATGTCCTTTTGCAGATTTTTTGTGTCCTTTTCACACATTGCTTTTCCACTCAGTCCCTTCTTCCAAGTCTTTAATACAGATTGTAAATAGTTGGGGTCCCAGCACTGATCCCTGCGGCACCCCACTAGTTACTGGTTGCCAACCAGAGAATGAGTCATTATCCCGACTCTCTGTTCTCTGTTAGTTAGCCAATCCTCTATCCATGCTAATATATTATCCCCAACCCCGTGAACATTTATTTTGTGCAGTAACCTTTTATGTGGCACCTTGTCAAATGCCTTCTGGAAGTCCAAATACACCACATCCATTGGTTCCCCTTTATCCAACCTGTCAATTACATCCTCAAAAACTCCAGCAAATTTGTCAAACATGACTTCCCCTTCATAAATCCATGCTGACTCTGCCTGACTGAATTTTGCTTTTCCAAATGTCCTGCTACTGCTTCTTTAATAATGGACTCCAACATTTTCCCAACCACAGATGTTCGGCTAACTGGTCTGTAGTTTCCTGCTTTTTGTCTGCCTCCTTTTTTAAATAGGCGTGTTAAATTTGCAGCTTTCCAATCTGCTGGGATCTCCCCAGAATCCAGGGAATGTTGGTAAATTACAACCAATGCATCCACAATCCCTGCCATTACTTCTCTTAAGACCCTAGGAAGCAAGCCATCAGGTCCAGGGGATTTATCTGCCTTTAGTCCCATTATCTTACTGAGTACCACCTCCTTAGTGATTGTGATTGTGTTAAGTTCCTCCCCCCGCTATAGTCCCTCGACTATCCACTGTCGGAATATTGTTTGTCCTCTACCGTAAAGACTTGATCCAAAATATTTGTTCAGAGTTTCTGCCATCTCCATGTTCCCCATTACTAATTCCCCGGTCTTGTCCTCTAAGGGACCAACATTTATTTTAGCCACCCATTTCCTTTTAATAAAACTATAGAAACTCTTGCTATCTGTCTTTATATTTTGCGCTAGTTTACTTTCATAGGGCCCAAGTTTCGGGTGGAGTTGCTCCTATTTTTTTGGAGCAACTAGTTTAGTTTGGAGTATCTGAGAAATCACAATTCTCAGCATTTAATTTGCTCCAGTTCTAGTGAGTTAGTTTAGTTTCATTTTAGTTCCGTTTTTTTTTCAAAAGGGGGCATTACCAGCCACTTGTGCCTGTTTTGCAAGTTTAGGCACCGAAAAGTTACTCCAAACTAACTTAGAACAGAATGAGTGTTGACTTTTGTACGCTCATAAAAAACTTGCGTACACTTCATAATTAGGCGAAGGTAGCCAGAGATGGGGAGGGGGGAAGGGAAGTTAGGGGATTTTCCAAAGCATTAAACACTTCACTTTTAAAAAATAAAGAACCATCATCAATAATAAATGATAAATAAATCAATAAATCAATAAATAAAAAATAAAAAGTTCCTACTTCACCTACCCATTCGGGAGCCGGCCAGGGCTAGGGGCTGTGTGCTGCAGGCTGGAAATCGGCACTCTGCCCACTCCAGGAGCCCATTCGTCCAGAGCTAGGGGCTGCATGCTTCGGGCCCCTCCCAAACAGCCAGCAGCACACGCACACAGAATCTGGGGGCCAGAAGCTACTGCGCACGCGCGCAACTGCCAGCACTCTTTTTGGCCCAGGGCTGTAGCTCCGCCCCCCCCCCCCCGCTGTTGTGCTGCATTGCGCTGACTGCTGAACAGGCCTGCTGCACTTGGAGAATCGCGAGGTAAGTTTTTGGCAGACTTTTCATTCCACAAAATAGGCGGGCCTCTCGGAGGAGCGCGTTCTAGTGGATATCGGAAACTTGGGCCCATAGTCTATCCTGCCTTTCTTAATCATTTTTTTAGTCGTTCTTTGCTGGCTTTTCAAAGCTTTCCAGTCTTCTGTCCTCCCACTAGTTTTGGCCACTTTGTATGCTCTTGTTTTTAATTGGATACCGTCCTTTATTTCTGTAGTTAGCCACGGATGACTATCTTTTCTCTTACACCCTTTCCTCCTCACTGGAATATATTTATCTTGAGAGTTGTGAAATATATCTTTAAATGTACACCACTGTTCATCAACCGTCCTCAAAACACTCATCAAGGACACTGAGGCAGTCAGGGCCCGCTGGAAGGAGTACCTCGAAGATCTCCTCAATCGCGACTCTGCCTTTGACTCGAGTGTTCTCGTCTCCATCCCGCAGCATGTAACCCGCCACCACCTCGGCAAAACCCCAACACTGCACGAGGTAGAAAACGCCATAAGACAGCTTAAAACCAACAAGGCTACGGGAGCGGATGGAATCCCCGCTGAGGCACTAAAGTATGGCAGAGAGGCACTGTTGGCGCGGATACATGACCTCATCTCTCTCATCTGGAGGGAGGAGAACATGCCGGGAGATCTCAGAAATGCAGTGATCGTGACTGTTATGTATGTATGTAGACCTTACCCAAATGTAAGACTTGCCGCTAGAGGGCACACCTGTGGGAGACCTAAGGGTCACCTGTGCACCCTGGGGCAAGCAGGTATAAAAGGTGATTCACCAGTCGATGTGGTATATTTGGACTTTCAGAAGGCTTTCGACAAGGTCCCACACAAGAGATTAATGTGCAAAGTTAAAGCACATGGGATTGGGGGTAGTGTGCTGACATTGATTGAGAACTGGTTGTCAGACAGGAAGCAAAGAGTAGGAGTAAATGGGGACTTTTCAGAATGACAGGCAGTGACTAGTGGGGTACCGCAAGGTTCTGTGCTGGGGCCCCAGCTGTTTACACTGTATATTAATGATTTAGACGAGGGGATTAAATGTAGTATCTCCAAATTTGTGGATGACACTAAGTTGGGTGGCAGTGTGAGCTGTGAGGAGGATGCTATGAGGCTGCAGAGCGACTTGGATAGGTTAGGTGAGTGGGCAAATGAATGGCAGATGAAGTATAATGTGGATAAATGTGAGGTTATCCACTTTGGTGGTAAAAACAGAGAGACAGACTATTATCTGAATGGTGACAGATTAGGAAAAGGGGAGGTGCAACGAGACCTGGATGTCATGGTACATCAGTCATTGAAGGTTGGCATGCAGGTACAGCAGGCGGTTAAGAAAGCAAATGGCATGTTGGCCTTCATAGCGAGGGGATTTGAGTACAGGGGCAAGGAGGTGTTGCTACAGTTGTACAGGGCCTTGGTGAGGCCACACCTGGAGTATTGTGTACAGTTTTGGTCTCCTAACCTGAGGAAGGACATTCTTGCTATTGAGGGAGTGCAGCGAAGGTTCACCAGACTGATTCCCGGGATGGCGGGACTGACCTATCAAGAAAGACTGGATCAACTGGGCTTGTATTCACTGGAGTTCAGAAGAATGAGAGGGGACCTCATAGAAACAAAAAAAATTCTGACGGGGTTAGACAGGTTAGATGCAGGAAGAATGTTCCCAATGTTGGGGAAGTCCAGAACCAGGGGACACAGTCTAAGGATAAGGGGTAAGCCATTTAGGACCGAGATGAGGAGGAATTTCTTCACCCAGTGAGTGGTGAACCTGTGGAATTCTCTACCACAGAAAGTTGTTGAGGCCAATTCACTAAATATAT
Organism: Pristiophorus japonicus; assembly: GCF_044704955.1. Lineage (NCBI taxonomy): Eukaryota > Metazoa > Chordata > Chondrichthyes > Pristiophoridae > Pristiophorus > Pristiophorus japonicus. Next base: position 222,809,892 of record NC_091981.1, read on the forward strand.
TCAAAAAGGAGTTAGATGAAGTCCTTACTACTAGGGGAATCAAGGGGTATGGTGAGAAAGCAGGAATGGGGTACTGAAGTTGCATGTTCAGCCATGAACTCATTGAATGGCGATGCAGGCTAGAAGGGCCGAATGGCCTACTCCTGCACCTATTTTCTATGTTTCTATACTGCTTCCTCACTCTAGAATCTGAATAAAGAGACCAAGGTCACAACAGTTTGAGCTTGCGATATAGTCCTGTGGATTCATTCTGAACATAACAAATTGGCGACGAGTAACGGATCACAAAATTTCACGCGGTAACGGCTGCCTTTGGTATTCTTGAGAGATTTGTTGGGGGTGATGATTGGGAAGCCTTCATTGAGCGCCTCGACCAGTCTTTGAATTGGACAAGGCTGAGACGACGGCCAAACGCAGGGCGATTCTCTTCACCGTATGTGGGTCATTGGTATATGGTCTCATACAAAAATTTGCTGGCACCAGTCAAAATAACGGATATATCTTATGCAGAGCTGTGTATGCTGGCTAAGGAACATCTCAAGCCAAAGGAGAGCATCCTGATGGCCAGGTACCACTTTTACACGCACCGGCGCTCCGAGGACCAGAACGTGGCCAGTTTTGTTGCCGACCTAAGACGCTTTGCAGGCAGTGCAACTTTGCAGGATCCTTGGGGGAAATGCTGCGGGACATTTCGGTGCTTGGAATTGGCCACAAGGTCATCCTTCACAAACTGCTGTCTGCCGAATCCCTAGATCTGAGCAAGGCCATCACGATAGCCCAAGCCTTCATATCCATGAGCGATAACACAAAACAGATATCTTCACAGAATCGAAGCTCACCGGCGAGCACTGTGCATAAAATAATGTTTGTAGCAGGCAGAACGGCACAGGGCAGAGCCCACCCGATTGCAGAGGCCAGACCTAGGCCTAGAGTGACTCAAAGTTCGCCGTGGGGCGAGAATGCGTATCCATTAGCACCATGTTGGCGCTGTGGGGGCAGCCATAGAGCTCATCAATGTAGATTCAAGCCCTATGTGTGCAAGGGCTGTGGAACAGTAGGGCACCTCCAGCGAATGTGCAAGTGACCTGTGACTCACCACATGGCAGAATCAAGAGAGAACGACCAATCTAGCGAGAATCACGTTGAACGAGCAGGAGAGGCAACTGAGCCTGAGGATGAAGAAGTATATGGGATACACACCTTCACCATCAAAAGCCCTCCGATGATGTTAAAAGTTGAACTTAACGGCACTCCAGTCTCCATGGAACTAGACACGGGGGCGAGTCAATCAGTTATGAGCCAGAAGGCTTTTGAGAGGCTGTGGAGCGATGAAGCACAGCGACCCGAGCTGATCCTGATTCAGGCAAAGCGGCGCACCTACACCAAGGAACTGATACCAGTTATTGGTAGTGCGGACATAAGAGTATCCCATGAGGGAGCGGTGCATGATTTACCACTGTGGATTGTTCCAGGTGATGGGCCAACGTTGCTTGGCAGGAGGTGGATAGGGAAGATTTGATGGAATTGGGAAGACCTCTGCGTACCCTCTCCAGCGAATAAGGCCTCCCTTTCCCAAAGGCCGAGCAAACCCCCATTTCCAGCTGGACCAGGCGTCAAAGTGCAGATCCATTTGCAGATCCCCGAGGCACAGGCTGCTCATCACGACCACGAGGAGGTGAAGATCAACCGAGCAGCAGCACAGGCACGGTACTCGCCACCCGAAGCCGATGACCCTTTCACGATGATGGAAGAGGCTCCAGGTCGACCAGGTGGAGTGGGATTCCAGCTGAAATGATCCGAATGCGTCTTCCCGACGCCAAAGGCAAAATACCTGGGGAGGAAGATCACGGCAGTCGGCATCATGGACACGGATGAGAGGGTGTCCAGAGCACAGAACGAAGGTGCGTCCAGACCACGGGACAAGAGCGCGTCCAGACCACGGGACGAGAGAGCGTCCAGACCACGGAAGGTCGCCGCAACGGAATGGAGGAATGTGTCACCCAGCAAGGAAGACGACTGGATTTGGGGCAAAGGTAAAAGGGCGACCGCTGTGAAGGCCAGTAACCCACTATGCTCAAATAAATTGTGTACACCATGTAACCCTTGCAAGCGGTCTTTCGCGGCCAATGATGTACCATTGTATGCGGTTGGGGGTACCTTACAACAAGCCAAAGTAGCGGGCGAACACCAACTGGTCGTATATGTATCTGACACAATACTTGTAATAAGTGATGTGTTATCACACGGGGTCGGGTGTGTTGTACAGTAAGCCAAAGTAGCGGGCAAACACCAACCAGTTGTATATGTCTCTAACAAAGTATTCGTAGCAAGTGAGATGTTACCGCACGGGGTCGGGAGTGTTGTGCAGCAAGCAAAAGCAGCGGGCGAGCCCCAAACGATTGAACATGTATCAAATAAGTTAAACAAAGCTGCAGCCTGTGTTCATGGGACTAAAGAGACTTACCAAAGAATGTCCCAATATGTGCTCGAGTCAGACAAACTGCTTATCCCATAAGTTTGGGAAAGCAGAGGCACCATTATCGATGCGTTGTTTCGAGAATGTCCAACACTGTCTGTGCACTGTAACATGGATCCGCCACGGGCCAGGCACAGAGAGCGGCACTTATGCACTCAGTTGGCCACTGTTGCCCACGCCCGGGGTGGAAACGGCGCAGCCTGCAGACCCACTCACGGTCGTGGAAGTGCTAGAAAGCGAGAGGTCAACCGTAATGGCCCCCCAGCTTAGGATCTGGACCAGCCAGGATCCCATGTTACCGCCGGCCAAAGGTGAACTGCTAGGTGGGATGTGGCAACCTATCTGTCAAAGAGACGGTAGACCCATCCCAACGTTGCAAAGCAAGGAAGGGTGGCTACACGCAGTCGGTGGTCCGGGGCCCCATACTACGGCCCAATGTCCACTGGGACCACTAGGCCTCCCGCCACTATCGAAAGTCTCAAGGCCATTGCGGCCATCCTGGGCTTGCCAGAGCTCAGGGCCAGTGCCAAAATCACCAAACCCAGCACCACACATGCCATGGTAGACTCCCTACAGACCCGGCTATCCTGGGTGTTATGCAATCACCAGACTGAATCCGCATGCCATCAGCAGAGAATGCACCATAAGTGCACGGCCCCTCCACGCGACATGAGAATAAGTGCTGTAGACCATGTTCAGGGCCCCAGTCGGGCCGCTAGCACCACATTAGCCAAGGGGGGGAATGGACTGTATGTGATGAAAATGGAGTGTTTGATTGTGAAACCATGTACCGGGCTAACGAGTAAAGCAGTTGGACAAGACCAAACTGCGAACTACAGATAACCAGGAACCACTGTGAAAGGATCTGGCCCACAGCAACTCACTAACACGATCAACTTCGCCGTCAACCACAAGGATGAACACACCATGTCAGGACTTCAACCCAGGTTATCGACCCGGGGACGGGGCGCCAGATCGCCTCAACTTGCAAATAACTTGCACAATAAGACTTTGGGTGGGGTGTGGGTGGGTGGTGTGTGGCGGGTGGGGTTGGGGGGGTGGTGTGTGGGGGATGGGGTTGGGGGGGTGTGTGTGAGGTGGGGGTGGGGGGCTGTGTGGGGTTGGGGGGGTGGGTGGGGTGTGTGGGGGGTGGGGTTGGGGGTGTGTGTGGGGGGTGGGGGTTGGGGGTGTGTGTGGGGGTAGGGGGTGTGTGTGGGGGGTGGGGTTGGAGGTGTGTGTGAGGGGTGGGGGTGGGGGGGGGGTGTGGGGGTGGGGGGGGTTGATGTTTTGTATGTATGTAGACCTTTCCAAATGTAAGACTTGCCACTAGGGGGCACACCTGTGGGAGACCTAAGGGTCACCTGTGCACCCTGGGGCAAGCAGGTATAAAAGGTGATTTATCATGCTCCTTCCCCACTCTGGAGCCTGAATAAAGAGACCAAGGTCACAACAGTTTGAGCTTGTAATATAGTCCGGTGGATTCATTCTGAACATCAGTGACCATCGTTACAAAAAAGGGACAAGTCCGACTGTGGCAACTACAGAGGAATCTCCATGCTATCAGCCACTGGGAAAGTCGTTGCTAGAGTCCTCCTCAACCATCTTCTCCCTGTGGCTGAGAAGCTTCTCCCGGAGTCGCAGAGCAGATTTCGTCCCCTACGGGGCACAACGGACATGATTTTTGCAGCGCAACAGTTGCAGGGTCTATGGAGCGTCCTCCTCCGCTTCGGATTCCCCCAAAAGTTCGGCACCATCCTCCACCTGCTCCACGATGACATGCAGACTATGATCCTTACCAATGGATCCATTACAGACCCAATCCATGTCCGGACCGGGGTCAAACAGGGCTGCGTCAACGCCCCAACCCTCTTCTCAATCTTCCTCGCTGCTATGCTCCACCTCACAATCAACAAGCTCCCCGCTGCAGTGGAACTAAACTACTGAATCAGTGGGAACCTGTTCAACCTTCGCCATTCCAGGTCAGGTCCAAGATCACCCCAACCTCTGTTGTCGCGCTACAGTACGTGGACGACACCTGCGTCTGCACACATACTGAGGCTGAACTCCAGGACATAGTTGGCGTATTTACTCAGGCGTACAAAAGCATGGGCCTTACGCTAAACATCCATAAGACAAAGGTGCTCCACCAGCCTGTCCTCGCTGCACAGCATGTGAAAAAGGAACGGCAGTAGTCATGGGGGATTTTAACCTACATATCGATTGGTCAACTCAAATCGCACGGGGTAGCCTGGAGGAGGAATTCCTAGAATGCATACGGGATTATTTCTTAGAACAGTATGTAACAGAACCTACAAGGGAGCAAGCTATCTTAGATCTGGTCCTGTGTAATGAGACAGGAAAAATAAACGATCTCCTAGTAAAAGATCCTCTCGGAATGAGTGATCACAGTATGGTTGAATTTGTAATACAGATTGAGGGTGAGGAAGTAGTGTCTCAAACGAGCGTACTATGCTTAAGCAAAGGGGACTACAGTGGGATGAAGGCAGAGTTGGCTAAAGTAGACTGGAAACACAGCCTAAACGGTGGCACAATTGAGGAACAGTGGAGGACTTTTAAGGAGCTCTTTCATAGTGCGCAACAAAAATATATTCCAGTGAAAAAGAAGGGCGGTAAGAGAAGGGATAACTAGCCGTGGATAACCAAGGAAATAAAGGAGAGTATCAAATCAAAGACTAATGCGTATAAGGTGGCCAAGGTTAGTGGGAAACGAGAGGATTGGGAAAATTTTAAACAACAGCAAAGAATGACTAAAAAAGCAATAAAGAAAGGAAAGATAGATTTCGAAGGTAAACTTGCGCAAAACATAAAAACAGATCGTAAAAGCTTTTACAGATATATAAAACGGAAAAGAGTGACTAAAGTAAATGTTGGTCCCTTAGAAGATGAGAAGGGGGATTTAATAATAGGAAATGTGGAAATGGCTGAGACCTTAAACAATTATTTTGCTTCGGTCTTCACAGTGGAAGACACAAAAACCATGCCAAAAATTGCTGGTCACGGGAATGTGGGAAGGGAGGACCTTGAGACAATCACTATCACTAGTGGGGTAGTGCTGGACAGGCTAATGGGACTCAAGGTAGACAGGTCCTCTGGTCCTGATGAAATGCATCCCAGGGTATTAAAAGAGATGGCGGAAGTTATAGCAGATGCATTCGTTATAATCTACCAAAATTCTCTGGACTCTGGGGAGATACCAGCGGATTGGAAAGCAGCTAATGTAATGCATCTGTTTAAAAAAGGGGACAGACAAAAGGCAGGTATCTATAGGCCGGTTAGTTTAACATCTGTAGTGGGAAAAATGCTTGAAACTATCATTAAGGAAGAAATAGCGGGACATCTAGATAGGAATAGTGCAATCAAGCAGACGCAGCATGGATTCATGAAGGGGAAATCATGTTTAACTAATTTACTAGAATTCTTTGAGGATATAATGAGCATGGTGGATAGAGGTGCACCGATGGATGTGATGTATTTAGATTTCCAAAAGGCATTCGATAAGGTGCCATGCAGAAGATAGAGGTACGCGGAGTCAGAGGAAATGTATTAGCATGGATAGAGAATTGGCTGGCGAACAGAAAGCAGAGAGTCGGGATAAATGGGTCCTTTTCGGGTTGGAAATCGGTGGTTAGTGGTGTGCCACAGGGATTGGTGCTGGGACCACAACTGTTTACAATATACATAGATGACCTGGAAGAGGGGACAGAGTGTAGTGTAACAAAATTTGCAGATGACACTAAGATTAGTGGGAAAGCGGGTTGTGTAGAGGACACAGAGAGGCTGCAAAGAGATTTGGATAGGTTAAGCGAATGGGCTAAGGTTTGGCAGATGGAATACAATGTCGGAAAGTGTGAGGTCATCCACCTTGGGAAAAACAACAGTAAAAGGGAATATTATTTGAATGGGGAGAAATTACAACATGCTGAGATGCAGAGGGACCTTGGGGTCATTGTGCATGAAACTCTTTTGGAGTTTACCTGTAAAACATAAAACATTAAACCGTGCCACCCGCCCTGGATGACACAGCAGACATTTACAAGGCCCTTTTTTTCTTTTTTGTGGTTTTTTTTTTGTGTTTTTCTTTTTTTGGGGGTTTTTTTTGGGGGCGCTAAAATCAAATTTTTTCCAGTGCCCCCTCCTTGTGCATGAATCCCAAAAAGTTAGTTTTCAGGTGCAGCAGGTAATCAGGAAGGCGAATGGAATGTTGGCCTTCATTGCGAGAGGGATGGAGTACAAAAGCAGGGAGGTCCTGCTGCAACTGTATAGGGTATTGGTGAGGCCGCACCTGGAGTACTGCGTACAGTTTTGGTCACCTTACTTAAGGAAGGATATACTGGCTTTGGAGGGGGTACAGAAGACGATTCACTAGGCTGATTCTGGAGATGAGGGGATTACCTTATGATGATAGATTGAGTAGACTGGGTCTTTATTCGTTGGAGTTCAGAAGGATGAGGGGTGATCTTATAGAAACATTTAAAATCATGAAAGGGATAGACAAGATAGTGGCTGAGAGGTTGTTTCCACTGGTAGGGGAGGCGAGAACTAGGGGGCACAGCCTCAAAATACGGGGGAGCCAATTTAAAACCGAGTTGAGAAGGAATTTCTTCTCCCAGAGGGTTGTGAATCTGTGGAATTCTCTGCCCAAGGAAGCAGTTGAGGTTAGCTCATTGAATGTATTCAAGTCACAGATAGATAGATTTTTAACCAATAAGGGAATTAAGGGTTACGGGGAGAGGGTGGGTAAGTGGAGCTGAGTCCACGGCCAGATCAGCCATGATCTTATTGAATGGCGGAGCAGGCTCGAGGGGCTAGATGGCCTACTCCTGTTCCTAATTCTTATGTTCTTATGTTATGTTATGTAAGCACAGCCCCCCAATTATCAAGATCCACGGCGCGGCCCTGGACAACATGGACCATTTCCCATACCTCTGGAGCCTCTTATTAACAAGAGCAGGCATTGACAACGAGATTCAACACCATCTCCAGTGGGCCAGTGTAGCCTTCGGCCACCTGAGGAAAAGAGTGTTTGAAGACCAGATTCTCAAACCTGCCACCAAGATCATGGTCTACAGGGCTGTAGTAATACCCGCCCTCCTGTATGGCTCAGAGACATGTACTGCAGACACCTCAAGTCGCTGGAGAGATACCACCAACGATATCTCTGCAAGATCATACAAATCCCCTGGGAGGACAGATGCACCAACGTTAGCGTCCTCAGCCAGGCCAGCATTCCCAGCATTGAAGCACTCACCACACTTGATCAACTCCGCTGGGCAGGCCACATTGTTTGCATGCCAGACACGAGACTCCCAAAGGTAGTAATCTCAGGATTGCTACCAGTGCCACGTGCTAGTCAGAATAGGATAGCTCAGATGAATATGTGGCTCGAGCAGTGGTGCAGAAGGGAGGGATTCAAATTCCTGGGACATTGGGACCAGTTCTGGGGGAGGTGGGACCAGTACAAACCGGTCGGTCTGCACCTGGGCAGGACGGGAACCAGTGTCCTAGGAGGAGTGTTTGCTAGTGCTGTTGGAGAGGAGTTAAACTAATATGGCAGGGGGATGGGAACCTATGCAGGGAGACAGAGGGAACTAGAATGGGGGCAGAAGCAAAAGATAGAAAGAAGAAAAGTAAACGTGGAGGGCAGAGGAACCCAAGGCAAAAATCAAAAAGGGCCACATTACAGCAAAATTCCAAAAGGGCAAAGTGTGTTAAAAAGACAAGCCTGAAGGCTCTGTGCCTCAATGCAAGGAGTATTCATAATAAGGTGGATGAATCAACTGCACAGGCAGCGATTAATAAATATGATATAATTGGCATCACGGAGACATGGCTCCAGGGTGACCAAGGCTGGGAACTCAACATCCAGGGGTATTCAACATTCAGGAAGGATAGACAGAAAGGAAAAGGAGGTGGGGTAGTGTTGCTGGTTAAAGAGGAAATTAATGCAATAGTAAGGAAGGACATTAGCTTGGATGATGTGGAATCTGTATGGGTGGAGTTGCGGAATACCAAAGGGCAGAAAATGCTAGTGGGAGTTGTGTACAGACCACCAAACAGTAGTAGTGAGGTTGGCGACAGCATCAAACAAGAAATTAGGGACGCGTGCAATAAAGGTACAGCAGCTATCATGGGCGATTTTAATCTACATATAGATTGGGCTAAACAAACTGGTAGCAATACGGTGGAGGAGGATTTCCTGGAGTGTATTAGGGATGGTTTTCTAGACCAAAATGTCGAGGAACCAACTAGAGGGCTGGCCAACCTAGACTGGGTGATGTGCAATGAGAAAGGACTAATTAGCAATCTTGTTGTGTTGTTCCTTGGGGAAGAGTGACCATAATATGGTAGAATTCTTTATTAAGATGGAGAGTGACACAGTTCATTCAGAGACTAGGGTCCTGAACTTAAGGAAAGGTAACTTCGATGGTATGAGACGTGAATCAGCTAGAATAGACTGGCGAGTGATACTTAAAGGGTTGACGGTGGATAGGCAATGGAAACATTTAAAGATCACATGGATGAACTTCAAAAATTGTACATCCCTGTCTGGAGTAAAAATAAAACGGGGAAGGTAGCTCAACCGTGGCTAACAAAGGAAATTAAGGATAGTGGTAAATCCAAGGAAGAGGCATATAAATTGGCCAGAAAAAGCAGCAAACCTGAGGACTGGGAGAAATTTAGAATTCAGCAGAGGAGGACAGAGGGCTTAATTAGGAGGGGGAAAATAGAGTATAAGAGGAAGCTTGCCGGGTACATAAAAACTGACTGCAAAAGCTTCTATAGATATGCAAAGAGAAAAAGATTAGTGAAGACAAACGTAGGTCCCTTGCAGTCAGATTCAAATGAATTTATAATGGGGAACAAAGAAATGGCAGACCAGTTGAACAAATACTTTGGTTCTGTCTTCACGAAGGAAGACACAAATAACCTTCCGGAAGTACTAGCAGACCGAGGGTCTAGTGAGAAGGAGGAACTGAAGGAAATCCTTATTAGGCGGGAAATTGTGTTAGGGAAATTGATGGGATTGAAGGCCGATAAATCCCTGGGGCCTGATAGTCTGCATCCCAGTGTACCTAAGGAAGTAGCCCTAGAAATAGTGAATGTTTTGGTGATCATTTTCCAACAGTCTATCGACTCTGGATCAGTTCCTATGGACTGGAGGGTAGCTACTGTAACACCACTTTTTAAAAAAGGAGGGAGAGAGAAAACAGATAATTATAGACCGGTTAGCCTGACATCAATAGTGGGAAAAATGTTATAATCAATTATTAAAGATGAAATAGCAGCGCATTTGGAAAGCAGTGACAGGATCGGTCCAATTCAGCATGGATTTATGAAAGGAAAATCATGCTTGACAAATCTGGAATTTTTTGAGGATGTAACTCGTAGAGTGGACAAGTGGATGTGATGTATTTGGACTTTCAAAAGGCTGTTGACCAGGTCCCACACAAGAGATTGGTGTGCAAAATCAAAGCACATGGTATGGGGGTAATGTACTGACATGGATAGAGAACTGGTTGGCAAACAGGATGCAGAGTGCCAGGATAAACGGGTCCTTTTCAGAATGGCAGGCAATGACTAGTGGGGTGCCGCAGGGTTCAGTGCTGGGACCCCAGCTATTTACAATATACATTCATGATTTAGATGAAGGAATTGAGTGTAATATCTCCAAGTTTGCAGATGACACTAAGCTGGGTGGCAGTGTGAGCTGTGAGGAGGATGCTAAGAGGCTGCAGGGTGACTTGGACAGGTTAGGTGAATGGGCAAATGCATGGCAGATGCAGTATAATGTGGGTAAATGTGAGGTTATCCACTTTGGGGGCAAAAACACGAAGGCAGAATATTATCTGAATGGCGGCAGATTAGGAAAAGGTGAGGTGCAACAAGACCTGGGTGCCATGATTCATCAGTCATTGAAAGTTGGCATGCAGGTACAGCAGGCGTTGAAGAAGGCTAATGGTATGTTGGTCTTCGTAGCTAGGGGATTTGAGTATAGGTGCAGGGAGGTCTTACTGCAGTTGTACAGGACCTTGTTGAGGCCTCACCTGGAATATTGTGTTTAGTTTTGGTCACCTAATCTGTGGAAGGACGTTCTTGCTATTGAGGGAGTGCAGCGAAGGTTCACAAACTGATTCCCGGGATGGTTAGACTGACATATGAGGAGAGATTGGATCAACTGGGCCTTTAAACACTGGAGTTTAGAAGGATGAGTGGGGATCTCATAGAAACATATAAGAATCTGACGGGACTGGACAGGTTAGATGTTGGGGAAGTCCAGACCAAGGGGACAGTCTTAGGATAAGGAGTAGGCCATTTAGGACTGAGATGAGGTGAAACTTCTTCACTCAGAGAGTTGATAACCTGTGGAATTCCCTACCGCAGAGAGTTGTTGATGCCAGTTCATTGGATATATTCAAGAGGGAGTTAGATATGGCCCTTACTGCTAAAGGGATCAAGGGGTATGGGGAGAAAGCAGGAAAAGGGTACTGAGGGAATGATCAGCCATGATCTTATTGAATGGTGGTGCAGGCTCGAAGGGCCGAATGGCCTACTCCTGCATCTATTTTCAATACTTCTAAAGCAAGCGCTCTACTCGGAACTCCTTCACTGCAAACAAGCCAAAGGTGGGCAGAGGAAACGTTACAAAAGCACCCTCAAAGCCTCCCTGATCAAGTGCAACATCTCCACTGACACCTGGGAGTCCCTGGCCAAAGACCACCTTAAGTGGAGGAAGTGCATGCGGGAGGGCGCTGAGCACCTCGAGTCTCATCGCCAAGAGCATGCAGAAAACAAGCGCAGGCAACGGAAAGAGCATGCGGCAAACCAGTCTCACCCACCCCTTCCCTCAACAACGATTTGCCCCACCTGTGTGTGGTTCTCATATTGGACATTTCAACCATCTAAGAATTCATTTTAAGAGTGGAAGCAAGTCCTCCTCGATTCCCAGGGACTGCCCATGATGATGATGATATCCATGCTAATTTATTACCCCCAAAGCCGTGAGCTCTTATAGAAACATAGAAACATTGAAAATAGGTGCAGGAGTAGGCCATTTGGCCCTTCGAGCCTGCACCACCATTCAATGGGTTCATGGCTGAACATGCAACTTCAGTACCCCATTCCTGCTTTCTCGCCATACCCCTTGATCCCCCTAGTAGTAAGAACTACATCCAACTCCTTTTTGAATATATTTAGTGAATTGGCCTCAACAACTTTCTGTGGTAGAGAATTCCACAGGTTCACCACTCTCTGGGTGAAGAAGTTTCTCCTCATCTCGGTCCTAAATGGCTTACCCCTTATCCTTAAGACTGTGCCCCCTTGTTCTGGACTTCCCCAACATTGGGAACATTCTTCCTACATCTAACCTGTCTAAACCTGTCAGAATTTTAAACGTTTCTATGAGATCCCCTCTCATTCTTCTGAACTCCAGTGAATACAAGCTCAGTTGATCCAATCTTTCTTCATATGTCAGTCCCGCCATCCCGGGAATCAGTCTGGTGAACCTTCGCTGCACTCCCTCAATAGCAAGAATGTCCTTCCTCAAGTTAGGAGACCAAAACTGTACACAATACTCCAGGTGTGGCCTCACCAAGGCCCTGTACAACTGTAGTAACACCTCCCTGCCCCTGTACTCAAATCCCCTCGCTATGAAGGGCATCATGCCATTTGTTTTCTTAACCGCCTGCTGTACCTGCATGCCAACCTTCAATGACTGATGTACCATGACACCCAGGTCTCGTTGCACCTCCCCTTTTCCTAATCTGTCACCATTCAGATAATAGTCTGTCTCTCTGTTTTTACCACCAAAGTGGATAACTTCACATTTATCCACATTATACTTCATCTGCCATGCATTTGCCCACTCACCTAACCTATCCAAGTCACTCTGCAGCCTCATAGTATCCTCCTCGCAGCTCACACTGCCACCCAACTTAGTGTTATCCGCAAATTTGGAGATACTACATTTAATCCCCTCGTCTAAATCATTAATGTACAATGTAAACAGCTGGGGCCCCAGCACAGAACCTTGCGGTACCCCACTAGTCACTGCCTGCCATTCTGAAAAGTACCCATTTACTCCTATTCTTTGCTTCCTGTCTGCCAACCAGTTCTCAATCCATGTCAGCACACTACCCCCAAACCTATGTGCTTTAACTTTGCACATTAATCTCTTGTGTGGGACCTTGTCGAAAGCCTTCTGAAAGTCCAAATACATCACATCAACTGGTTCTCCCTTGTCCACTCTACTGGAAACATCCTCAAAAAATTCCACAAGATTTGTCAAGCATGATTTCCCTTTCACAAATCCAAGCTGACTTGGACCTATCATGTCACCTCTTTCCAAATGCGCTGCTATGACATCCTTAATAATTGATTCCATCATTTTACCAACTACCGATGTCAGGTTGACCGGTCTATAATTCCCTGTTTTCTCTCTCCCTTCTTTTTTAAAAAGTGTGGTTGCATTGGCCAACCTCCACTCCATAGGAACTGATCCAGAGTCAATGGAATGTTGGAAAATTACTGTCAATGCATCCGCTATTTCCAAGGCCACCTCCTTAAGTACTCTGGGATGCAGACCATCAGGCCCTGGGGATTTATCGGCCTTCAATCCCATCAATTTCCCCAACACAATTTCCCGACCAATAAGGATTTCCCTCAGTCCCTCCTTCTTACTAGACCCTCTGACCCCTTTTATATCCGGAAGGTTGTCTGTGTCCTCCTTAGTGAATACCGAACCAAAGTACTTGTTCAATTTGTCTGCCATTTCTTTGTTCCCAGTTATGACTTCCCCTGATTCTGACTGCAGGGGACCTACATTTGTCTTTACTAACCTTTTTCTCTTTACATATCTATAGAAGCTTTTGCAGTCCATCTTAATGTTCCCTGCAAGCTTCCTCTCGTACTCTATTTTCCCTGCCCTAATCAAACCCTTTGTCCTCCTTTCCTGAGTTCTAAATTTCTCCCAGTCCCCGGGTTCACCGCTATTTCTGGCCAACTTGTATGCCACTTCCTTGGCTTTAATACTATCCCTGATTTCTCTTGATAGCCACGGTTGAGCCACCTTCCCTTTTTTATTTTTATGCCAGACAGGGATGTACAATTATTGTAGTTCATCCATACGGTCTCTAAATGTCTGCCATTGCCCATCCACTGTCAACCCCTTAAGTATCATTCGCCAATCTATCCTAGCCAATTCATGCCTCATACCTTCAAAGTCACCCTTCTTTAAGTTCTGAACCATGGTCTCTAAATTAACAGTTTCATTCTCCATTCTAATGTAGAATTCCACCTTATTATGGTCACTCGTCCCCAAGGGGCCTCGCACAACGAGATTGCTAATTAATCCTCTCTCATTACACAACACCCAGTTTAAGATGGCCTCCCCCCTCGTTGGTTCCTCGACATATTGGTCTAGAAAACCATCCCTTATGCACTCCAGGAAATCGTCCTCCACCGTATTGTTTCCGGTTTGGTTAGCCCAATCTATATGCATATTAAAGTCACCCATGATAACTGCTGCACCTTTATTGCATGCACCCCTAATTTCCTGTTTGATGCCCTCCCCAACATCAGTACTACTGTTTGGAGGTCTGTGCACAACTCCCACTAACGTTTTCTGCCCTTTGTTATTCCGTAGCTCCACCCATACCGATTCCACATCATCCAAGCTAATGTCTTTCCTTACAATTGCATTAATTTCCTCTTTAACCAGCAACGCCACCCCGCCTCCTTTTCCTTTCTGTCTATCCTTCCTAAATGTTGAATACCCTTGGATGTTGAGTTCCCAGTCTTGGTCACCTTGGAGCCATGTCTCCGTGATGCCAACCACATTGTATCCATTAACTGCTATCTGCACAGTTAATTCGTCCACCTTATTCTGAATACTCCTCACATTGAGGCTCAGAGCCTTCAGGCTTGCTTTTTTAACACACTTCGACCCTTTAGAATTTTGCTGCAAAGTGTCCCTTTTTGTTTTTTGCCTTGGGTTTCTCTGCCCTCCACTTTTACTCATCTCTTTTCTGTCTTTTGCTTCTTTCTCCATTTTGTTTCCCTCTGTTTCCCTGCATTGGTTCCCATCCCCTTGCCATATTAGTTTAATTCCTCCCCAACAGCACTAGCAAATACTCCTCTGAGGACATTGGTTCCAGTCCTGCCTAGGTGCAGACCGTCCGGTTTGTACTGGTCCCACCTCCCCCAGAACCGGTTCCAATGCCCCAGGAATTTGAATCGCTCCCTGCTGCACCACTGCTCAAGCCACGTATTCATCTGAGCTATTCTGCGATTCCTACTTTAACTAGCACGTGGCACTGGTAGCAATCCTGAGATTACTACTTTTGAGGTCCTACGTTTTAATTTAGCTCCTAGCTCCTTAAATTCGTCTTGTAGGACCTCATCCCTTTTTTTACCTATATCGTTGGTACCAATGTGCACCACGACAATTGGCTGTTCACCCTCCCTTTTCAGAATGTCCTGCACCCGCTCCGAGACATCCTTGACCCTTGCACCACGGAGGCAACATACCATCCTGGAGTCTCGGTTGCGGCCGCAGAAATGCCTATCTATTCCCCTTACAATTGAATCCCCTATCACTATCGCTCTCCCACTCTTTTTCCTGCCCTCCTGTGCAGCAGAGCCAGCCACGGTGCCATGAACTTGGCTGCTGCTGCTCCCCGCTGATGAGTCATCCCCCTCAATAGTACTCAAAGCGGTGTATCTGTTTTGCAGGGGAATGACCGCAGGGGATCCCTGCACTACCTTCCTTGCACTGCTCTTCCTGTTCGTCTTCCATTCCCTATCTGGCTGTGGATCCTTTACCTGCGGTAAGACCAACTCACTAAACGTGCTAATCACGTCATTCTCAGCATCATGGATGCGCCAGAGTGAATCCACCTTCAGCTCCAATTCTGCAACGCGGTCCGTCCGGAGCTGGAGGAGGACACACTTCCCGCACACGTCGTCGTCAGGGACACCGGAAGCGTCCCTGATTTCCCACATAGTACAGGAGGAGCATAACACGTGTCCGAGCTCTCCTGCCATGACTTAATCCTTAGATTTACTTAAATTTACAACAACAATGCTAAAGGATACTTCCTGATATAGAAGGGAAAAAAGAAAAACTACTTACCAATCACCAGTTAATCACTTACCCCCTTGGCTGTGACGTCACCTTTCTATTTCTTTCTGCTTTTTTGCCTTCCCCCTGTAGCTGTACAAGCACGCCTCTCCACACACCTCCTCGACGCTGCTTCCGGTCTCACTGGCCTTTTGTAGGCCTCTCCGATCCCCGGAACTCCCGCCTCTCCACGCAACTCTTCGACACTGCTCCCGGTCTCACTGGCCTTTTGTAGGCCTCTCCGATACCCGGAACTCCCGCCTCTCCACGCACCTCCTCGATGCTGTTCCCGGTCTTGTGCAGTAACTTTTTATGTGGCAACTAATCGAATGCCTTCTGGAAATCCAAATACACCACATCCACTGATTCCCCCTTATCCACCCTGCTCGTTACATCCTCAGAGAACTCCAGCAAATTTGTCTAACATAATTTCCCATGACTTATAAACTATTGTGGCAACTTCTTCCATTTCTCGATGGCCATGCTACAATCCATATTTTCAATGAAGCAGAAAAAAACTGAGGACTGAAGACAAATAAGTGTCATGTTGGAGCACCTGAGCTAAATAATTAGCACCCTCTGGTGGCTCTGAAATGAACATTGAATAACCCTGCAGAATTGAAGTACAAGCACCCTCTGCTGGTTGAAGACAAAAAAAAAGTGAAAAAAATATTCTAGGCTGTGAAAAATAAATTTAGTACATAAACCACAATTCTAATACCTAGTCCATGGCAGTAATTTTTAAAAAATCATTTATTCTTTACCATAAAATAATTTGGGGAGATGGACGCTCTGCTTTACCTACTAAATAAAGCAGAACACCCATCTCCCACAGTTACCTTGACTACACTTTCTCCTACCCCGTTTCCTGTAAGGACTCTACTGCATTCTCCCAGTTTCTCCATCTCCGTCACACCTATTGTGACGATGCCACTTTCCATACCAGTGCTTCCAATATCGCTTCCTTTTTCCTTAACCGAGGATTCCCCTCCACCGTGGTTGACATGGCCCTCAACCGTGTCCGTTCTTCTGCTCTCACCCCTTCCCCTCCCTCCCAGAGCCATGATGGGGTTCCCCTTGTCCTAACCTTTCACCCCACCAGCCTCCACATTCAACGGATCATCCTCCTCCATTTCCTCCACCTGGGGCGTGATCCCACCATCAAACACATCTTCCCTTCCTCTACCCTTTCAGCATTCCGAAGGGACTGTTCTCTCCACGAAATGCTACGCAAAAAAATAGGCAAAAAGAGTAATATGAAAGTAAATTTGCAGTTGCTTTCAAGGGTAATAGTGAAGATTTTTATAATTTATCCAAGAAAAGAAAGTAGAAAAAAAGCAGGTGATATTATAAACAGAGGTGGGCATAACGGTTATTGGGGATAGGGTATGTAGATTGTTAAATGAATATTTTGCTTCTGTTATCACAGTAGAAAAGGAGGATTATGATAATTGGCCCAGAATTCCCAGCCTCCCCGGGTCCGTACTGTGTGTCTACAGACCCGGCAAGGCATCGCAAAAGCCGGTTTTCAGTGCACAATGCGCAACTGCTGAAAACCAGCTTTTCCGATCTGTCAAGCTCCAGCTTGACAGATCATCCACATTTCAGGAGCGAGGACATTTGCAAGGGCAAGATTGCAGTATTTACCCATATCTTGCCCTGCAAATGTCCTCAAAACTCTTGCGCCTGATAAAAGCAGGTGCAGAGCCTATTTTTACAGGCGTAAGAGTCTTAAAACATTCTTAAAACATGAAAAGTAAAATAAAAAATACTAATTTTATTTTTAAAAACCCTGCCCATGATGATAAATTTATTTTAAACCATAATTAAAAACAATTTTTAAAAACTCGGAAAACATTTTTTCTCTAAGATATTTATTAACTTTATTTTCAATTAATTTTAATTGTGTGAGATGTGTTTTTTATTTTTTAATTGGTGTTATTGTGTTTGTTTTTTTTCTCAATAACAATGAGCACTCATAGATATGGGGTTCTCATTGCTATTAATTGAGAATACTGTACCTGATTGGCTGAGCAGTCACATGTGACTGCACCTTCTGCCTGGGAACCTGGAGGACGGGAGCGCGCTTCGCAGCGCGGGAAGAGAAGGCCTCCCCACCGGAATCCGGGGCGCCTCCGTGACCACCACGTAATTTCGTAAAAATTCTCCGGTCGGAGGCCCGCGGGAAGTTTGCGACCGGAATTTCAGGGCCATTAGAAATACAGGGAAGACTAGAAATTACAACAACAACTTGCATTCATGGAGCACTTTTAACATAGAAAATGTCACAAAGCACTTCCCAGAGCTGTAATAAAAATACATACAAAATTAATGAAGGGCATAAACTTGTAGAAATGAGAATGAACTGAAAAAATGTAATGCATAAGCTAATAGGATTGAAGCCAAACATATCTTCAGGTCCAGGTGATTTCTTCCCAAGAGTATGGAAGAGAATTGCTTATTACCCTGATAGAGTTCTTTAATAGAGTCCATGAGACGACAGGTAGAAAAGGATCAACAGATGTTGATCTGGATTTTCAGAAGGTGTTTGACGAGGCTCCACATAAGAGATTACCAGCTAAAATTAAAGTTTGTGAAATTAGTCAACCTTGTAGCGTGAATAGGAAATTGGTTGAAAGCTAGGAGGCAGAGAGTTGAAGTAAAAGATATATGCTCAGATTGATGACTAATAACAAGTGTTCTCTCCCAGATGTTGCTTTTCACTCTGTATATAAATAACCATGACTTAGGAATAGAAGGGAATGCATCCAACTTTTCGATGAAACTAAATTTGAAGTGAATTGCAGAGAAGTGGATATAAAAATGCCCATACAAATCATTAGTTATGCAGCAGTTAGAATATCGCATCCATTACTTTGGAAAAGATATGAAGGCCATGGAGAGGGTGCAGAAAATATTCACAAAGATGATACCATGGATTCAAGGCTATAGGAAGATTAGAAAAACTAGAACTCTTTTCACTAGAAAAGAGAAGGTTAAAAGAAGATCTGATAGAGTCTTGAAAATTATAAGAAATTATCATCAAGTAATCGGGAAAAACTATCTCCACTGGTCAGTCAGTCAGTAACTAGATAGATTAAATTTAAGATAAGCAAATGAATAAAGGGAGCAGTTAGGAGAATTGTATTTGCACAGAGGGTTGTTAGGGCATGGATTTAGATAGGATGAGAAACTGGGAAACCATAGAGATGAGGACGTTATGGGGTGATTTGACTGAGGTTTTTAAAATAATGAAGGGAATTGCCAAGGTGGATAGGAAACAACTCATCCTCCTAGTAGGAGAATTGGAACAAGCCGACATAGACGCTGAAAGTTCTACCAGTCTCTCACTGTAGCCTCTGGAGAAACAGCGTAAATAACCATTTTCAGCTGTTTATCCTGTTATCCTGGGGGTTCTGTCAGTCTTCCGCTACAGTTACGGTGGAACCCCCGCAAAATTTCAGGGTCATGATCTTAACATTAGAACTAAAATGGCTGGGCAATGGTGTAAAATGGACGATATTGAATTAGCTGTCCATTATACACCATGTCTGATGTTCCTTTCTGTTGCAATAATTGGGCAACCAATTCAAAATCGCCCATTTTACACCATCGCCAAAAGTTATAATTACCTCAAGTCTCTAAAAATAAATAAAATCGGCCAAAAGTCTTTGACTATTGAAGCTGCGGAAATTCTCAACCATTGGTGTCCTGATATACAAGGGTAATTTCCTTCTGGGCCTGGCAATATGCATTGTGCAGAAGGTTCAGGGTGAAAATGTTCCCTTGGGAGGGATTCTTAGACTGATTGGCCATGTTCTAATCTCAGGTATGCAACCGGGTGACCATGGAATATAACCACATGGTGTTCACTATTCACTTGAAGCCTTCTCCGACTGCTGGACACAGCAGGATAGCAATTGTTTAATGACAACAATGGCCAAAATTGTTATTAAGCTTATTACCAAGTATTTTGATAAGCTGTTCTTTTTTAATAATGCCCTCTCTCTGGGGGCACTTGTAGTTGTTCTGGTGGCAATTACAAGTGCTCAAAGAGACTCCATCAGCTCTGACAAAAAGATCAAATTCAAGGACAATGATGATGAAGCATACTTTTGGACAAATAGTTGTTAACCAAAATTAGAAACATATTATCAAATATAATGAGAAAGTTTAAAATATATAAGTATGTGTTGTCAATTTATTAGTTGTGTACTGCTTCCTCCACCAATTAATTGCAGTCATACATCTATGGGAGGCACTAAGGTCTCTCATTTTGCGACCTTCAATGGTGTGATAAATAGTAACTACTGGTGAAGAAAAACAAAATAACAAGAAATATGGCCATGCAAGGACTGATGAACATAAAGGAAATTGGGATGATTTTGATTAGCTATAAAATAATATAATGGATTGGCTGAAAAATTTAAGGTCAAGATTGTGCAGTCTAAAGTTACGATAATATTGATTTGATATATACATTGATTTGGGGTAAATTGATATCTGAATGTCTCAAGACAAACAATTTAAGACTGCATTTCCTGGCATTACAGTTTATAATAACTATATGAAGAAAAGTGTAAGCACTATTCAATTTAAAAGTAGTCTGCTACTTACTCTGAGATATTTTGTAGGGTTCTCATCATCGGGATGTCCAACACTTGTCTCAAGGTTATTTCAAGACGAGTAAAGATAAACCCAGCAACTACAGGCCAGTCAGTTTAACCTCAGTAGTGGGGAAACTTTTAGAAATGATAATCAGGGACAAAATTAACAGTTACTTGGGCAAGGAAAGCCAGCACAGCTTTGTTAAAGGCAAATCGTGTTTAACTAACCTGATTGAGTTTTTTGATGAGGTAACAGAGAGGTTTGATGAGGGCAATGTGGTTTTTGTGGTGTACATGGACTTCCAAAAGGTGTTTGATAAAGTGCCACATAATAGGCTAGCCAGCAAAGTTGAAGCCCATGGAATAAAAGGGATAGTGGTAGCATGGATGCGAAATTGACTACATGATAGAAAACATCATCATCATCGGTAGTCCCTCGAAAGACTTGCTTCCACTCTAAAACTGAGTTCTTAGGTGACTGAACAGTCCAATACGGGAATTACAGTCTCTGTCACAGGTGGGACAGACAGTTGTTGAAGGAAAGGCTGGGTGGGACTGGTTTGCTGCATGCTCCTTCCGCTGCCTGCGCTTGGTTTCTGCATGCTCTCGGCGATGAGACTCGAGGTGCTCAGCGCCCTCCCGAATGCACTTCCTCCACTTAGAGCGATCTTTGGCTAGGGACTCCCAAGTGTCGGTGGGGATGTTGCATTTTATCAAGGAGGCTTTGAGGGTGTCCTTGAAATATTTCCTCTGCCCACCTTGGGCTCGCTTGCTGTGTAGGAGTTCTGAGTAGAGCACTTGCTTTGGGAGTCTTGTGTCAGGCATGTGCACAATGTGGCCCGCCCAACAGAGCTGGTCGAGTGTGGTCAGTGCTTTGATGCTGGGGATGTTGGCCTGGTCGAGAACGCTAATGTTGGTGCGTCTGTCCTTCCAGGGGATTTGCAGGATTTTGCGGAGACATTGTTGGTGGTATTTCACCAGCGATTTGAGGTGTCTACTGTATATGTTCCACGTCTCTGAGCCATACAAGAGGGCGGGTATTACTACAGCCCTGTAGACCGTGAGCTTGGTGGCAGATGTGATGGCCTGATCTTCGGACACTCATTTCCTCAGACAGTAAAGGCTGCGCTAGCACACTGGAGGTGGTGGTGAATCTCGTCGTCAATGTCTGCCCTTGCTGATAATAGGCTCCCACGGTATGGAAAGTGTTCAACGTTGTCAAGGGTCACACAGCGGATCTTGATGACTGGGGGGGTAGTGCTGTGTGGCGGGGATAGGCTGGTGGAGGACCTTTGTCTTACGGATGTTTAGTGTAAGGCCCATGCTTTCGTACGCCTCAGTGAAGATGTTGACTATGACTTGGAGTTCAGTCTCTGAATGTGCGCAGGCACTAGTGTCGTCCACGGACTGTAGTTCAACGACAGAGGTTGGGACGGTCTTGGATCTGGCCTGGAGATGACGAAGGTTGAACAGGTTCCCACTGGTTCTGTAGTTTAGTTCCACTCCAGCGGGGAGCTTGTTGAGTGTGAGGTGGAACATTGCAGCGAGGAAGATTGAGAAGAGGGTTGGCGCGATGACGCAGCCCTGCTTGACCCCGGTCGGGACATGGATTGGGTCTGTGATGGATCCATTGGTCAGGATCACGGCCTGCATGTCATCGTGGAGCAGGCAGAGGATGGTGATGAACTTTGGGGGGCAGCCGAAACGGAGGAGGACGCTCCATAGTCCCTCGCGGTTGAAAGTGTCAAAGGCCTTTGTGAGGTCAAAGAAGACTATGACCAAGAGTTGGTGCTGTTCCCTGCATTTCTCTTGCAGTTGTTGCGCTGTAAATATCATGTCTGTTGTACCCCGTAGTGGACGGAATCCGCACTGTGACTCCGGGAGGAGCTCCTCAGCCACAGGGAGAAGACGGTTGAGGAGGACTCTAGCGACGACTTTCTCAGTGGCTGCTAACAGGGAGATTCCTCTGTAGTTGCCGCAGTTGGACTTGTCCGCTTTTTTAAAGATGGTCACAATTACTGCATCTTTGAGATCTCCCGGCATGCTCTCCTCCTTCCAGATGAGAGAGATGAGGTCATGCATTCATGCCAATAGTGCCTCTCCGCCATACTTTAGTGCCTCAGCGGGGATTCCATCCACTCCCGTTGCCTTGTTGTTCTTGAGCTGGCGGGTGGCCTTTTCTACCTTGTGCAGGGCTGGGGTTTTGCTGAGATGGTGACGGGTAGCATGCTGCGGGATGGAGTCGAGGACACTCTAGTCAAAGGCAAAGTCTCGGATAAGGAGATCTTCGAAGTGCTCCTTCCAGTGGGCCCTGACTGCCTCGGTGTCCTTGATGAGTGTCTCCCCGTTCTTGGCGAGCAGTGGGGTGGGGCCTTGGGTGCTTGGGTCATAGGTGGCATTGACTGCGGTGAAGAATCCTCGCACATCATGGCTGTCGGCCAGCTGCTGAATCTCCTGTGCTTTCTCCACCCATCATCTATTCTTTAGGTCGCGGGTTTTTTGTTGGACCTCGGCCTTAAGCCGTCTGTAATGCTGCTTTGCTGCTTCGGAGTTGGGTGGTTGTTTTAGGTTCAGAAATGCCCTGTGCTTGCGATTTATGAGCTCTTGGATCTCCTGGTCATTCTCATCAAACCAGTCCTGGTGTTTCCTGGCTAATAGAAAACAGAGAGTAGTTTATTAGAACGGTGTTTTTTCAGACTGGAGGAAGGTGTACAATGGTGTTTCCCAGGGGTTGGTGTGAGGACCACTGCTTTTCTTGATATATATTAATGACTTAGACTTGGGTGTACAGGGCACAATTTCAAAATTTGCAGATGGCAGAAAACTTTGAAGTTTAGTGAACAGTGAGGAGGATAGGGATAGACTTCAAGAAGACATAGACAGGCTGATGGAATGGCGGACACGTGGCAGATGAAATTTAATGCAGAATAGTGCAAAGTGATACATTTTGGTAGGAAGAATGAGGAGAGGCAATATAAACTAAAGGGTACAATTCTAAAGGGGGTGCATGAACAGAGAGACCTAGGAGTATATGTGCACAAATTGTTGAAGGTGGCAGGACAGGTTGAGAAAACAGTTAAAAAAGCATACAGGATCCTAGGCTTCATAAATAAAAGCATAGAGTACAAAAGCAAGGTAGTTATGATGAACCTTTATAAAACACTAGTTCGGCTTCAACTGGAGTATTGCATTCAATTCTGGGCATCGCACTTTAGGAAGAATGTGAAGGCCTTAGAGAGTGTGCAGAATGGATTTACAAGCATGGTTCCAGGGATGAGGGACTTTTGCTATGTGGATACACTGGGATTGTTCTCCATAGAGCAGAGAAGATTAAGAGGAGATTTGATAGAGGTGTTCAAAATCATTAGGGGTCTAGATAGAGTAGATAGAGAGAAACTCTTCCCATTGGCAGAAGGGTCAAGAACTAGATGACACAGATTTAATGTGATTGACAGAAGAACCAAAGGCGACATGAGGGAGAACTTTTTTACGCAGCGAGTGGTTAGGATCTGGAATGCACAGAAAAGGGTGGTGGAGGCAGATTCAATTGTTACTTTCAAAAGGGAATTGGATAAGTACCTGAAGGGAAAAAAATTGCAGGGCTACAGGGAAAGGGCAGGGGAGTGGGAAGTGTTCTTGCAGAGAGCCGGCATGGGCTTGACGGGCCGATTAGCCTCCTTCTGTGCTGTAACCATTCTATGATTCTATGACATTTCTGATTATATTACTGTTCTAAACATTAGATTGTGGAATGAACTTTGGAAAGAATGTGGTTTTATAACAGATAATGTTTTTGCTTATCCTAACTTAAACATAGTATATATTTGCTAACTACATTTCACTGTAAGGTAACATCAGTATTTCCTATCAATAAAGTAGCCATTGGAATGCCAGGAGCACAACTCTCATGTAACAAGTGTGTTAGGGGATTTGATGTGGAAACTTGTTCAGTGGCTTTTAAAATGGTTCAGTTAAAGAATGGAATAT
Source organism: Pristiophorus japonicus (assembly GCF_044704955.1). Taxonomy (NCBI): domain Eukaryota; kingdom Metazoa; phylum Chordata; class Chondrichthyes; family Pristiophoridae; genus Pristiophorus; species Pristiophorus japonicus. The sequence continues at coordinate 222,834,100 of NC_091981.1, forward strand.
ACTCCATTTTCCTGGATGAGTGCAACTCCAACAATACTCAAGAAGCTCGACACCATCCAGGACAAAGCAGCCCGCTTGAATGTCTCTTCATCCACCACCATAAACATCCACTTCCTCCACCACCAACCCTATCGTAGCTGCAGTGTGTGCTGTCTGCAAGATGCATTGCAGCAACTCGCCAAGGCTTCTTCGACAGCACCTCCAAACCCACAACCTCTACCACCTGGAAGGACAGGGGCAGCAGGCGTATGGGAACTCCACCTGCTGCAAGTTCCCCTCCAAGTTTCCTGACTTCAAAATATATCGCCGTTTCATCATAGTCGCTGTGTTAAAATCCTGAACTCCCTCCCTAACAGCACTGTGGGAGTACCTTCAGCTCATAGACTGCAGCGGTGGTTCAATAAGGCAGCTCAATTAGAAATAGAAATTTACAGTGCAGAAGGAGGCCATTTCGGCCCATTGTGTCCACATTGGCAGACAAAGAGTCAGCAGCCCTGAAGGTTACATATAAACCTATGAACAATGGTGGAAAGGTAAAGAGCACTTAGCCCAACCAGTCCGTCCCACACAACTGCGACACCCCTTACACTGAAACATTCTGCAACCCACCCCAACTGGAGCCATGTGATCTCCTGGGAGAGGAAAAACCAGATAAAAACTCAGGTCAATTTAGGGGAAAAAATCTGGGAAAATTCCTCTCTGACCCATCCAGGCGATCGAAACTAGTCCAGGAGATTCCCCTGGACGCATTGGATTCCCTGCAGTACTTACCATCATATCTGCGCCGGCCAACAAGAGGTTATCCAGTCTAATCCCAATTACCAGCTCTAGGTCCGTAACCCTGCAGGTTACGGCACTTCAAGTGCCCAGCCAACCATCTCTTAAAAGTGGTGAGGGTTTCTGCATCCACCACTCTTCCTGACGGTGAATTCTAGATCCCCTCTCCGTAAAGAAGCCCCCCCTCCCCCGCCTCAAATCCCCTCCAAACCTTCCACCAGCCACCTTAAAACTATGCCCCCTCATAATAGACCCCTCCACCAATGGAAATAGGCCCTTACTATCCACTATGTCCAGGCCCCTCAATATTTTGTACACCTCAATAAGGTCTCCTCTCAACCTCCTCTGTTCCAATGAGAACAAACCCAGCCTATCCAATCTGTCCTCATAGCTAAGATTCTCCATTCCAAGCAGCATCCTAGTAAATCTCCTCTGCACCCTCTCTAGTGCAATCACGTCCTTCCTATAATACGGCGACCAGAACTGCATGCAGTACTCCAGCTGTGGCCTAACCAAAGCATTATACAATTTAAGCATAACCTCCCTGCTCTTATATTCTGTGCCTCGGCCAGTAAAGGAAAGCATTCTGTATACCTACTCAACCACCTTATCCACCTGGCCTGCTACTTTCAGGGATCTGTGGACAAGCACTCCAAGGTCCCTTTGTTCATCTACACTATTAAGTGGCCTACCGCTTAATGTGTATACCCTTTCCTTATTAGCCCTCCCAAAGTGCATTACCTCACACGTCTCCAAATTAAATTCCATTTGCCACTGTTCTGCCCACCTGACCAGTAGATTGATATCCTCCTGCAGCCCATGACTTTCCTCTTCATTATCAACTACACAGGATATTTTAGTGTCATCTGCAAACTTTTTAATCATACCCCCTATATTCAAATCTAGATCATTGATGTATACCACAAAAAGCAAGGGACCCAGTACTGAGCCCTGCGGAACACCACTGGAAACATCCTCCCAGTCACAAAAATCTCCACCAACCATTACCCTTTGCTTCCTACCTCGAAGCCAATTTTAAATCCAACTTGCCACTTTACCCTGGATCCCCATGGGCTTTAACCTTCGTGACCAGTCTACCATGTGGGACCTTATCAAAATCTCTGCTGAAGTCCATATAAACTACATCGTACGCACTACTCTCATCGACCCTCCTGGTTACCTCCTCAAAAAATTAAATCAAGTTAGTCAAATATTATCTACCCTTAACAAATCCATGCTGACTGTCCCTAATTAATCCTTGCATTTCTAAATGTAGATTTATCCTGTCTTTCAGGATTTTTTCCAATAATTTTCCCACCACTGAGTTTAGGCTGACAGAGCTGTAATTACTCGGACTATCCCTTTCTCCCTTCTTAAACAAGTGTACTACATTAGCAGTCCACCAATCCTCTGGCACCAGGCCCGAATCCAAAGAGGACTGGAAAATGATGGTCAAGGTCTCTGCTATTTCCTCTTTTAAGAACATAAGAAATAGGAACTGGAGTAGGCCATATGGCCCTTGAGCCTGCTCCATTATTCAATAAAATCATGGCTGATCTGATCATGGGCTCAGCTCCACCTCTCTGCCCACTCCCAATAACCCCTAATCCCCTTATCGTTTAAGAAACTGTGCATTTCTGACTTAAATTTATTCAATGTCCCAGCTTCCACAGCTCTCTGAGGCAGCGAATTCCACAGATTTACAACCCTCTGAGAGAAATTTTTCCTCATCTCTGTTTTAAATGGGCGGCCCCTTATTCTAAGATCATACCCTCAAGTTCTAGTCTCCCCCATCGGTGGAAACATCCTCTCTGCATCCAGCTTTTACTTCGCTGGATGCATTTCATCCGGGCCTGGGGACTAATCTACTTTCAAAGCTGCTAAACCCCTTAATACTTCCTCTCTCACTATGTTTATTTCATCCAGAATATCACACTCCTCCTCGATAGCAGTATCTGCATTAACCCTTTCCTTTGTAAAAACAGATGCAAAGTATTCATTAAGAACCTTACCAACATTTTCCGCCTCCACACAAAGAATACCCTCATGGTCTCTAATAGGCCCTACCCTTTCTTTAGTTACCCTCTTACTCTTAATATATTTATAGAACATCTTTGGGTTTTCCTTAATTTTACTGGCCAAGAATTTTTCGTGCTCTCCCTTAGCATTCCTAATATCCTTTTTAATTTTGCCTCTTAACTTTCTATATTCCTCTAAAGATTCTATAGTATTTAGCCGTTGGTATATAACATAAGCATCCCTTTTTTTCTTTATCCTTTTTCTTTGCCCGATTGGATGGGCAATAAATGCTGGTCTGGCCAGCAGCACCCACATCCCGTGAACACATTTAAAAAAATTTTTCTGGTGTTAAACCAATTTCTCAGCATTTGTCTTACAATATGTGTTAGCATAGGTACATTGTAATTGCTAGACAAAAGAAGGCCAAGTTTGAACATAAAAACATGAGGCCATACGGCCCCTTGAGCCTGCTCCGCTATTCAATATCATGGCTGATCTGATCATGGACTGAACTCCACTTCCCTGCCCGTTCCCCATAACCCTTTACTCCCTTATCGCTCAAAAATCTGTCTATCTCCGCCTTGAATATATTCAAGGACCCAGCCTCCACAGCTCTTGAGGGCAGAGAATTCCACAGATTTACAACCCTCTGAGAGAAGAAATTCCTCCTCATCTCAGTTTTAAATGGGCAACCCCTTATTCTGAAACTATGCCCCCTAGTTCTAGATTCCCCTATGAGTGGGAATATCCTCTCTGCATCCACCTTGTCGAGCCCCCTCATTATCTTATATAGTTCAATAAGATCACCTCTCATTCTTCTGAACTCCAATGAGTATAGTCCCAACCTGCTCATCCTTTCTTCATAAGTCAAATCCCTTCCTGATTACTTGCTGTACCTGTATATTAACTAGTTACTGATTGCCAAAAGGAAAATGACCCATTTATCCCGACTCTCTGTTTTAAGTTAGTTAGCCAATCCTCTATCCATATTACCCCCAACCCCGTGAAATTTCATCTTGTGCAGTAACCTTTTATGTGGCACCTTATCGAATGCCTTCTGGAAATCAAAATACACATCTACCATCCCAATAGACTGGTGTGGGAGAAATGGGTTTTGGTTCGTGGGACACTGACACCAGTACTGGGGTAAGAGAGAGCTGTTCCGTTGGGACAGGTTCCACTTAGACCGTGCTGGGACTAGGGTCCTGGTGAACCAAATAACTAGGGCTGTAGAGAGGGCTTTAAACTAATTAGTGGGGGGGAGGGTTCGGGTGAGCATAAATTTTAAAAGTCAAAGAATAAGGAGAAGACAATAGAGCAGGTTAGCACTGGGGGAAATGAAAACCAGAGCAAGACGGGAAGGGACAGAATATATAAACATAAAATTGTATCAGAAAGTGGAGTCAAAGCAGGGAAAAATGTTAAAAAAAACAAATTTAAATGCTCTTTATCTGAATGCACGCAGCATTCGTAACAAAATAGATGAGTTGACGGCACAAATAGATACAGAGACGTGATTGCAAGGTGACCAAGGCTAGGAACTAAATATTATGGGCTATTTGACAATTCAGAAGGACAGACAGAAAGGATGAGATCGGTGCGTTAGTAAGAAACGATATTGGCTCAGAAGATCAAGATGTTGAATCAGTTTGGGTGGAGATAAGGAATAATAAAGGGAAAAAGTCGCTGGTGGGCGTACTCTATCGGCCCCCTAACAGTACCTACACTGTTGGACGGAGTATAAATTAAGAAATAATGGAGGCTTGTAAAAAAGGAACGGCAATAATCATGGGTGATTTTAGCCTTCATATTGATTGGACAAAGCAAATTGGCCAGGGTAGCCTTGAAGAAGAGTTTATCAAATGTATCGGGATAGTTTCCTTGAACAGTACATTGCAGAACCAACCTGGGTGTAGTCTATCTTAGATCTGGTACTGTGTAATGAGACAGGATTAATAAACGATCTCCTAGTAAAGGATTCTTTGGGAATAGTCATTCATGGTTGAATTTCAAATTCAGTTGGAGGGTGAGCAAGTTGGATCTCAAACTAGTGTCCTAAGCTTAAACAAAGGAGACTACAAGGTTATGAAGGCAGAATTGGCTAAAATGGACTGGGAAAATAGATTAAAGTGTGGGATGGTTGATGAGCAATGGCAGATATTTAAGGAGATATTTCATAACTCTCAACAAAAATATATTCCAATGAGACGGAAAGGCTGTAAGAGAAGGGATAACCACCCGTGGCTAACTAGAGAAATAAGGGATAGGATCAAATTGAAAACAAGGGCATACAAAGTGGCCAATACAAGTGGGAGGCCAGAGGATTGGGAACCTTTTAAAAGCCAGCAAAATATGACTAAAAAAATGGAGATGGAAGATAGATTATGAAAGCAAACTAGCACAAAATATAAAAACAGATAGTAAGAGTTTCTACAGGTACATAAAAAGGAAAAGAGTAGCTAAAGTAATGTTGGTCCTGTTGTGTATGGAGAAAGAGTCAGACTGAACACTGTGAGCTCAAAGTAAAGTGTGACCGTAGTCTTTTATTGCAGGTCTCCAGAGTGCCTCTCCAACCTGTGAAGCCTCGTTAAATACCTATGCTCCTAAGAGATTATGGGATCCCTTGGGACTCCAGAGGATGAGCCCTCTGGTGGCTGTACAGAGTAAATACAAGTCCACATATATAACAACACTCCCCCCCACCCCCGTCCCAAAGTCAATAGTGTAACTATTTACAATGTGAGTCGATCTGGAGCCCTTCTTGCCCTGGTTGATCATCTATGTGTGAAAGCTGGTGTTGTTGAATCATTTGTTGGGCCCTCGCTGGGCTGCTGTGCAGCTGGCCTTGCTGGGCTGCCTGGTGTGTTGGGCCCTGCAGGGCTGGTGTGGATGATGGGTTCTGCTTCGTGGTCAACTGTGGTGCTGGTTGCCACTGGTGTGTGTGTTGGGGGATCAAAAAAGGTAGGGTCCAAGGTGAGTTGCTCAGGATAGTCTGTGAATCTGAGTTTGATTTGGTCCAAGTGTTTCCGGTGAATGAATCCATTTGAAAGTTTGACCCAAAATAACCTGCTTCCCTCTTTGGCCACGATAATGCCGGGAAGCCACTTGGGACATTGTCCATAATTTAATAAAAATACAGGATCATTGATTTCAATCTCGCGTGATACATTTGCGCTATCATGGTATGCACTTTGTTGAAACCGCCTGCTCTCTAACTGTTCATGTAGATCAGGGTGAACTGACGAGAGCCTTGTCTTAAGTGCTCTTTTCATGAGCAGTTCAGCAGGTGGGATCCCAGTGAGAGAGTGGGGTCTCGTTCGGTAGCTAAGCAGGACTTGGGATAGGCGGGTCTGCAGTGAGCCTTCAGTTACCCTCTTCAAGCCTTGCTTGATGGTTTGCACTGCTCTCTCTGCCTGACCATTGGACGCTGGATTAAATGGGGCAGATGTGACATGTTTGATCCCATTACGGGTCATGAATTCTTTGAACTCAGCACTGGTAAAACATGGCCCGTTATCGCTCACCAGGACATCAGGTAAACCGTGAATGGCAAACATGGCCCGCAGGCTTTCAGTGGAGGCAGCAGACATGGTAGCCGACATTATCTCACAATCAATCCACTTGGAGTACGCATCTACAACCATAAGAAACATTTTACCCAAGAATGGGCTTGCATAGTCGATGTGTATCCTAGACCATGGTTTGGAAGGCCAAGACCATAAACATAGCGGTGCCTCCTTGGGTACATTGCTTAACTGTGAACATCTATTACATCTGTGAACGCAGGACTCTAAGTCCGCATCGATACCGGGCCACACAACGTGGGATCTGGCTATCGCTTTCATCATTACGATGCCTGGGTGAGTACGGTGCAGGTCATTGATGAAGGTGTCTCTGCCCTTCATGGGGACCACTATTCGATTGCCCCACAGAAGGCAGTCTGCCTGTATAGACATTTCATCTTTGCGCCGCTGGAACGGCTTTATCTCTTCCTGCATTTCCACTGGGACACTGGATCAGCTCCTGTGAAGCAGACAGCTTTGACTAGAGATAATAAGGGGTCCTGGCTTGTCCAGGTTTTCATCTGCCGGGCAGTGACGGGTGATTGCTCACTCTCAAATGCTTCCATAACCATGGCTAGATCTGCGGGCTGCGCCATTTCCACCCCTGTGGTGAGCAATGGCAGCCTACTGAGAGCATCGGCGCAATTTTCTGTGCCTGGCCTATAGCGGATGGTGTAGTTGTATGCGGACAACGTTAGCGCCCATCTCTGGATGCGGGCCGATGCGTTGGTATTTATCCCTTTACTCTCGGAAAACAGGGATATAAGTGGCTTATGGTCAGTTTCCAATTCGAATTTTAGCCCAAACAGGTATTGATGCATTTTCTTTACCCCATAGACACACGCTAACACTTCTTTCTCAATCATACTGTAGGCTCTCTCAGCTTCAGAGAGAATCCTGGATGCATAAGCAACAGGTTGCAGTTTCCCGAAATCATTAGCTTGTTGCAATACACACCCGACGCCATATGACGACGCATCACATGCTAGTACCAAACGCTTACATGGATCATACAACACAAGCAATTTGTTTGAGCATAACAATTTTCTCGCTTTTACAAAGGCATTTTCTTGGCTTTTGCCCCAAACCCATTCGCCCCCTTTTCGTAGTAAGACGTATAGTATTTCTAGCAGGGTGCTGAGACCCGGTAAGAAGTTACCAAAGTAGTCCAAGAGTCCCAGAAACGACTGCAGCTCCGTCACGTTCTGTGGCCTCGGTGCGTTCTCGATTGCCTCCGTCTTCGCGTTGGTGGACCTGATGCCGTCTGCTGCAATCCACCTTCCCAGAAACTCCACTTCAGGCACCAGGAAAACGCACTTCGAGCGTTTTAACCTGAGCCCCACGCGGTTGAGTCAATAAGAACTTCCTCCAGGTTCTGCAGGTGCTCGACTGTGTTCCAACCTGTGACCAAGATGTCATCCTGGAAGACCACGGTGTGCGGGACCAACTTCAGTAACCTTTCCATGTTTCTCTGGAATATCGCCGCCGCTGATCGGATTCCAAATGGGCATATTATAAACAAAAAGACCCTTGTACGTGTTGATGCAGGTGAGGGCCTTCGATGATTCCTCCAGTTCCTGCATCATGTAGGCTGAAGTCAGATCCAGTTTCGTGAACGTCTTTTCTCCTGCCAGCGTTGCAAAGAGGTCATTGGCCTTTGATAGTGGGTACTGGTCCTGCAGGGAGTAACGATTGCTAGTCACTTTGTAATCGCCACAGATTCTGACAGTGCCATTTCCCTTGAGGACTGGGACAATAGGACTGGCCCACTTACCGAACTCGATCGGTGAAATAATGCCATCTCTTTGCAGCCGGTCTAGCTCGATCTCTACCCTTTCTCTCATCATGTACGGTATTGCTCTCGCCTTGTGATGGATGGGTCGCACTCCCAGAATTAGGTGGATCTGCACTTTTGCTCCTTGGAATTTCCCGATGCCTGATTTGAACAGCAAAGGAAATTTGTTTAAGACCTGAGCACACGTAGTATCGTTAGCGGGCGATAGCGCTTGGACGTCGTCCCAGTTCCAGCGTATCTTTCCCAGCCAGCTCCTGCTGAGCAGCGTGGGACCATCGCCCGGTACCACCCAGAGTGGTAGCTTGTGCACCGCTCCGTCGTAGGAGACCTTTACGGTAGCACTGCCGATTACAGGAATCAGTTCTTTCGTGTAAGTTCTTTCATGCAAACTGGAGTTAAAACTGGCCTTGAGGCCTTGTTGCGCCACAACCTTTTGAAAGTCTTTTTGTCCATGATGGACTGGCTCGCCCCTGTGTCCAGCTCCATTGACACTGGGAGTCCATTTAGTTCAACATTCAGCATTATTGGGGGACAATTCGTGGTGAATATGTGCACCCCATGTACCTCTGCCTCCTCTATCTGAGGCTCTGGTTCGTCGTGATCCTCCGTGGATCTGTCCTCCTCTGCAACATGGTGGTTTTCAGGTTTAACAGGCTTAGCAGCTCGTCTGCACACTCGTTGGAGGTGTCCCATTGTTCCACAGCCCTTGCAAACGTACTCTTTGACTCGGCATGAATGGAAACGATGATCACTCCCGCAGTGCCAACAAGGTGTTAATGGCTTTGCATTCATCACGCTTGATGGTGGACTCTGAGTCATCTGCGGACATATAGCTGCAGGTATGTGTGACCTGCCCTGTACGTTACAATTCGAAAACAACATCACTTTGTTCACAGTACCTGTAGCAGCACTTGTGTGCTGAGAGATTTGCTTCGTATTGTCACTGGTGACAATGAACGCCTGGGCTATCGCTATGGCCATACTCAAGGTTGGGGTCTCTACAGTCAAAAGTTTGCGAAGTATGGTTTCCTGGCCAATGCCAAGTATGAAAAAGTCTCTGAGCATGTGCTCCAAATGTTTTCAAATTCGCAATGTCCTGCAAGGCATCTTAACTCGGCGACATAACTCGCCACTTCCTGGCTTTCAGACCTTTTGTAGGTGTAGAACCGGTAACTCGCCATCAGAATGCTTTCCTTCGGGTTCAAATGCTTTCGGACCAGTGTGCACAAATCATCGTACGATTTCTCCGTGGGTTTCGCTGGAGTGAGCAGATTCTTCATGAGGCCATACTTTAGTGCCCCACAGACGGTGAGGAGGATCGCCCTTCGTTTGGCAGCGCTTTTTTCCACATCTAGCTCCTTGGCCACGAAGTATTGGTTGAGTCGCTCCACAAATGTTTCCCAATCATCTCCCTCCAAAAATTTCTCCAGGATACCCACTGTTCTCTGCATCTTTGGGTTCGCTATCTGTATCTCATCACCAGTTGTTGTGCATGAAGAAAGAGTCAGACTGAACATTGTGAGCTCAAAGTAAAGTGTGACCTTAATATTTTATTGCAGGTTTCCAGAGTGTCTCTCCAACCTGTGAAGCCTCCTTAAATATCTGTGCTCCCAAGGGATTATGGGATCCCTTGGGACTCCAGAGGATGAGCCATCCGGTGGCTGTACAGAGTAAATAGAAGTCCACATATATAACAGATCCCTTAGAGGATGAGACTGGGAAATTAATAATGGGGAACAGGGAAATGGCAGAGACTTTGTACAAATATTTTGTCTCGGTCTTCACGGTAGAAGATACTAAAAATATCCCGATAGTGGATAATCAAGGGGCTATAGGGAGGAAGGAACTTAATACAATCACTATCACTAGGGTCCTAGGGTCCTAGCATCCTAGGATCTTAAAAGAAGTGGCTGCAGAGATAGTGGATGCATTGGTTGTAATCTACCAAAATTCCTTGGATTCTAGGGAGGTCCCAGCGTGTTGGCAAACCGCAAATGTAACACCGCTATTTAAAAAAGGAGGAAGATAGAAAGCAGGAAACTATAGACCAGTTAGCCTAACATCTCTCATTGGGAAAATGCTGGAGTCCATTATTAAGGAAGCAGTAGCAGGACATTTGGAAAAGTATGATTCAATCAAGCAGAGTCAACATGGTTTTATGAAAGGGAAATCATGTTTGACAAATTTGCTGGAGTTCTTTGAAGATATAACGAGCAGGTTGAATAATGGGGAACCAGTGAATGTGGTGTATTTGGATTTCCAGAAGGCATTCGATAAGATGCCACATAAAAGATTACTGCACAAGATAAAACTTCACGGGGTTGGGGGTAATATATTAGCATGGATAGAGGATTGGCTAACTAACAGAAAACAGAGAGTCGGGATAAATGGGTCATTTTCTGTTTGGCAAACAGTAACTGGTGGGGTGCCGCAGGGATCGGTGCTGGGGCCTCAACTATTTACAATCTATATTAATGACTTGGATGAAGGGACCGAGTATAATGTAATCAAGTTTGCTGATGATACAAAGATGGGTGGGAAAGCAAGTTGTGAGGAGGACACAACAAATCTGCAAAGGGATATAGACAAGCTAAGTGAGTGGGCAAAAATTTGGCAGATGGAGTATAATATGTGAAAATGTGAGGTTATCCACTTTGGCAGAAAAAATAGAAAAGGAAATTAAAATTTAAATGGAGAAAAATTGCAAAATGCTGTAGTACAGAGGGATCTGGGGTTCCTTGTGCATGAAACACTAAAAGTTAGTATGCAGGTACAGCAAGTAATCAGGAAGGCAAATGGAATGTTGGCCTTTATTGCAAGGGGATAGAATATAAAAGCAGCGAAGTCCTGCTACACCTGTACAGGGTATTGGTGAGGCCACACCTAAAGTACTGCGTACAGTTATGGTCTCCGTATTTAAAGAAAGATATACTTGCATTGGAGGCTGTTCAGAGAAGGTTCACTAGGTTGACTCCAGAGATGAGGGGGTTGACTTATAAAGATAGGTTGAGTAGGTTGGGCCTATACTCATTGGAGTTCAGAAGAATGAGAGGTGATCTTATCAAAACATATAAGATAGAGGGGGCTTGACAAGGTGGATGCAGAGAGGATATTTCCACTCACAGGGGAAACTAAAACTAGGAGGCATAGTCTCATAAGGGGCCGTCCACTTAAAACTGAGATGAGGAGGAATTTCTTCTCTGAGGGTTGTAAATCTGTGGAATTCTCTGCCCCAGAGAGCTGTGGAGGCTGGGTCATTGAATATATTTAAGGCGGAGATAGACAGATATTTGAGCGATAAGAGAGTGAAGGGTTATGTGGAGTGGGCAGGGAAGTGGAGCTGACTCCATGATCAGATCAGCCATGATCTTATTAAATGGCGGAGCAGGCTCAAGGGACCAAACAGCCTACCCTTGCTCCTATTTCTTTTGTTCTTATGTTCCTATGATACAATGCGAATGGAGTTGTTGACAAATAATAGCAATCAGTTTCGAGCAACATGGCTACTACAGACCCAGATATGAGGCAAGCAAACTCCCAGTGGTAGAATGCTTTGGGTACCATGGCCGGAATCTTCCCAGCCCTGCGAGTGCGGGTTTGGAAGCAGGCCTGCTGTCAAAACATAGAAACATAGAAACACAGAAAATAGGTGCAGGAATAGGCCATTCGGCCCTTCGAGTCTGCACTGCCATTCAATAAGATCATGGCGGATCCTTTCCTCCTTTCTCTACATACCCCTTGATCCCCTTAGCCATAAGGGGCATATCTAACTCCCTCTTGAATATATCCAATATCCAATGAACTGGCATCAACAACTCTCTGCGGCAGGGAATTCCATAGGTTAACAACTCTCTGTGTGAAGAAGTTTCTCCTCATCTCAGTCCAAAATGGCCTACCCCTTATCCTAAGACTGTATCCCCCGGTTCTGGACTTCCCCAACATTGGGAACATTCTTCCAGCATCTAACCTGTCCAGTCCCGTCAAAATTTTATATGTTTTGATGAGATCCCCTCTCATTCTTCTAAACATCCTGGGAATCAGTCAGGTGAACCTTCGCTGCACTCCCTCAATAGCAAGAACGTCCTTCCTCAGATTAGGAGACCAAAGCTGAATACAATATTCCAAGTGAGGCCTCACTAAGGCCCTGTACAACTGCAGTAAGACCTCCCTGCTCCTATACTCAAATCCCCTAGCTATGAAGGCCAACATACCATTTGCCTTCTTCACCGCCTGCTGTACCTGCATGCCCACTTTCAGTGACTGATGAACCATGACACCCAGGTCTCATTGCACCTCACCTTCTCCTAATCTGCCGCCATTCAGATAATATTCTGCCTTCGTGTTTTTGCCCTCAAAATGGATAACCTCACATTTATCTACATTATACTTCATCTGACATGCATTTGCCCACTCACCTAACCTGTCCAAGTCACCCTGCAGCCTCTTTGCGTCCTCCTCACAGCTCACACCGCCACCCAGTTTAGTGTCATCCGCAAACTTGGAGATATTACACTCAATTCCTTCATCTAAATTGTTAATGTATATTGTAAAGAGCTGGGGTCCCAGCACTGAGTCCTGCGGCACTCCACTAGTCACTGCCTGCCATTTTGAAAAGGACCCATTTATCCCGACTCTCTGCTTCCTGTCTGCCAACCAGTTCTCTATCCACGTCAGTACATTACCCCCAATACCATGCGCTTTGATTTTGCACACAATCTCTTGTGTGGGATCTTGTCAAAAGCTTTTTGAAAGTCCAAATACATCACATCCACTGGTTCTCCCTTGTCCAATCTGCTAGTTACAGCCTCAAAAAATTCCAGAAGATTTGTCAAGCATGATTTCCCTTTCATAAATCCATGCTGACTTGGTCTGATCCTGTCACTGCTTTCCAAATGCGCTGCTATTTCATCCTTAATGATTGATTCCAACATTTTCCCCACTATTGATGTCAGGCTAACCGGTCTATAATTACCCGTTTTCTCTCTCCCTCCTTTTTAAAAAAGTGGTGTTACATTAGCGACCCTCCAGTCCATAGGAACTGATCCAGAGTCGATAGACTGTTGGAAAATGATCACCAATGCATCCATTATTTCTAGGGCCACTTCCTTAAGTACTCTGGAATGCAGACTATCAGGCCCCGGGGATTTATCGGTCTTCAATCCCATCAATTTCCCTAACACAATTTCCCACCTAATAAGGATATCCTTCTGTTCCTCTTCTCACTAGACCCTCGGTCCCCTAGTACATTCGGAAGGTTATTTGTGTTTTCCTTCGTGAAGACGGAACCGAAATATTGGTTCAATTGGTCTGCTATTTCTTTGTTCCCAATTATAAATTCACCTGAATCCGACTGGAAGGGACTTACGTTTGTTTTCACTAATCTTTTTCTCTTCACATATCGATAGAAGCTTTTGCAGTCAGTTTTTATGTTCCCCGCAAGCTTTCTCTCATACTCTATTTTCCCACTCTTAATTAAACCCTTTGTCCTCCTCTGCTGTATTATAAAATTCTCCCAGTCCTCAGGTTTGCTGCTTTTTCTGGCCAATTTATATGCCTCTTCCTTGGATTTAAAACTATCCTTAATTTCACTTGTTAGCCACGGTTGAGCCACCTTCCCCGTTTTATTTTTACTCCAGACAGGGATGTACAATTGTTGAAGTTCATCCATGTGATCTTTAAATGTTTGCCATTGCCTATCCACCATCAACCCTTTAAGTATCACTCGCCAGTCTATTCTAGCCAATTCACATCTCATACCATCGAAGTTACCTTCACTTAAGTTCAGGACCCTAGTCTCTGAATTAACTGCGTCAGTTGGCGAGAGGTGGGAGCAGCGTCGGAGCGGCCTATAAAAGGCCCAGCGGGAGCTCGAGAGTCAGTGGCAGTTGGCGAGAGGTGGGAGCAGCGTCGGAGCGGCCTATAAAAGGCCCAGCGGGAGCTCGAGAGTCAGCGGCAGTTGGCGAGAGGTCGGAGCAGCGTCGGAGCGGCCTATAAAAGGCCCAGCGGGAGCTCGAGAGTCAGCGGCAGTTGGCGAGAGGTGGGAGCAGCGTCGGAGCGGCCTATAAAAAGCCCAGCGGGAGCTCGAGAGTCAGCGGCAGTTGGCGAGAGGTGGGAGCAGCGTCGGAGCGGCCTATAAATGGCCCAGCGGGAGCTCGAGAGTCAGCGGCAGTTGGCGAGAGGTGGGAGCAGCGTCGGAGCGGCCTATAAAAGGCGTACCGGTGCAGCTACAGCGGGAGAGAAAGCAAAAAAGAAGTAGAAAGGAATCAAAAGGTGACATCACAGCCAATGGGGTAAGTGATTGGCTGGTGATTGGTGAGTAGCTTTTCTTTTTATTTTTATATCAGTAAGTAAACTGTAGCATTGTTATTACCAATTTAAGGGTATCTAAGGGTTAAGGCATGGCAGGAGAGATCGGTCACGTGATATGCTCCTCCTGTGCCATGTGGGAACTCAGGGACGCTTCTGGTGTCCCTTACGACTACATGTGTAAGAAGTGTATCCGCCTCCAGCTCCTGACGGACCGCGTTGCGGAATTGGAGCTGAGGGTGGATTCACTCTGGAGCATCCACGATGCTGAGAATGACATAAGTGGCACGTGTAGTGAGTTGGTCTTACCGCATGAGAAGGATCCACAGCCAGCTAGGGAATGGAAGACCAGCAGGAAGAGTAGTACAAAGAAGGTAGTGCAGGGGTCCCCTGTGGTCATCCCCCTGCAAAACAGATGCACTGTTTTGAGTGCTGTTGAGGGAGATGACTCATTAGGGGAGAGCAACAGCAGCCAAGTTCATGGCACCATGGCTGGCTCTGTTGTACAGGAGGGCATAAAAAAGAGTGGGAGAGCGATAGTGATAGGGGATTCAATCATAAGGGGAATAGATAGGCGTTTCTGCGGCCGCAATCGAGAGTCCAGGATGGTATGTTGCCTCCCTGGTGCAAGGGTCAAGGATGTTTCCGAGCGGGTGCAGGACATTCTGAAAAGGAAGAGAGAACAGCCAGTTGTCGTGGTGCACATTGGTACCAATGACATAGGTAAAAAAAAGGGATGAGGTCCTACAAGACGAATTTAAGGAGCTAGGAGTTAAATTAAAAAGTAGGACCTCAAAAGTAGTAATCTCGGGATTGCTACCAGTGCCACGTGGTAGTCAGAGTAGGAATCGCAGGATAGCACAGATGAATACGTGGCTTGAGCAGTGGTGCAGCAGGGAGGGATTCAAATTCGTGGGGCATTGGAACAGGTTCTGGGGGAGGTGGGACCAGTACAAACCGGACGGTCTGCACTTGGGCAGGAATGGAACCAATGTCCTAGGGGGAGTGTTTGCTAGCGTTGTTGGTGAGGAGTTAAACTAATATGGCAGGGGGATGGGAACCAATACAGGGAGACAGAGGGAAACAAAAAGGAGACAAAAACAAAAGACAGAAAAGAGATGAGTAAAAGTGGTGGGCAGAGAAACCACAGGCAAGAAACAAAAAGGAACACTGAATATAAAAGGGCTGCAGGAGGGGTAAAAACTAAAAATCATGGTTTAAAAACTAGGATGAAAACACTCTACCTAAATGCATGCAGCATTAGAAATAAAGTAAATGAGTTGACGGCACAAATCATTACAAATGGGTATGATTTGGTGGCCATTACAGAGACATGGTTGCAAGGTGGCCAGGACTGGGAATTAAACGAACAGGGGTATCTGACGATTCGGAAAGATAGGAAGGGAAGGGAGATGGGGTAGCTCTGTTAATAAGGGATGATATCAGGGCAGTTGTGAGAGATGATATTGGCTCCAATGAACAAAATGTTGAATCATTTTGGGTGGAGATTAGAGATAGTAAGGGGAAAAAGTCACTGGTCGGCGTAGTTTATAGGCCCCCAAATAATAACTTCATGGTGGGGCGGGCAATAATCAAGGGAATAATGGAGGCATGTGAAAAAGGAACGGCAGTAGTTATGGGGATTTTATCCTACATATCGATTGGTCAAATCAAATCGCAGGGGGTAGCCTGGAGGAGGAATTCATAGAATGCATACGGGATTGTTTCTTAGAACAGTATGTAACAGAGCCTACAAGGGAGCAAGCCATTTTGGATCTGGTCCTGTGTAACGAGACAGGAAAAATAAACGATCTCCTCGTAAAAGATCCTCTCGGAATGAGTGATCACAATATGGTTGAATTTGTAATACAGATTGAGGATGAGGAAGTTGTGTCAGAAACGAGAGTACTATGCTTAAACAAAGGGGACTACAGTGGGATAAGGGCAGAGTTGGCTAATGTAGACTGGAAACGAGGACTAAATGGTGGCACAATTGAGGAACAGTGGAGGACTTTTAAGGAGCTCTTTCATAGTGCGCAACAAAAATATATTCCAGTGAAAAAGAAGGGCGGCAAGAGAAGAGATAACCAGCCGTGGATAACCAAGAAAATAAAGGAAAGTATCAAATCAAAGACCAATGCGTATAAGGTGGCCAAGGTTAGTGGGAAACTAGAGGATTGGGAAGATTTTAAGCAACAGCAAAGAATGACTAAAAAAGCAATAAAGAAAGGAAAGATAGATTTCGAAGGTAAACTTGCGCAAAACATAAAAACAGATAGTAAAAGCTTTTACAGATATATAAAACGGAAAAGAGTGACTAAAGTAAATGTTGGTCCCTTAGAAGATGAAAAGGGGGATTTAATAATGGGAAATGTGGAAATGGCTGAGACCTTAAACAATTATTTTGCTTCCGTCTTCACAGTGGAAGACACAAAAACCATGCCAAAAATTGCTGGTCATAGGAATGTGGGAAGGGAGGACCTTGAGATGATCACTATCACTAGGGAGGTAATGGGATTGAAGGTAGACAAGTCCCCTGGTCCTGATGAAATGCATCCCAGGGTATTAAAAGAGATGGTGGAAGTTATAGCAGATGCATTTGTTATAATCTACCAAAATTTTCTGGACTCTGGGGAGGTACCAGCGGATTGGAGAGCAGCTAATGTAACGCCTCTGTTTAAAATAGGGGGCAGGCAAAAGGCAGGTAACTATAGGCCGGTTAGTTTAACATCTGTAGTGGGGAAAATGCTTGCAACTATCATTAAGGAAGAAATAGCGGGACTTCTGGATAGGAATAGTGCAATCAAGCAGATGCAGCATGGATCCATGAAAGGGAAATCATGTTTAACTAACTTACTGGAATTCTTTGAGGATATAACGAGCATGGTGGATAGAGGTGTACCGATGGATGTGGTGTATTTAGATTTTCAAAAGGCATTCGATAAGGTGCCATACAAAAGGTTCCTGCAGAAGATAAAGGTACGCGGAGTCAGAGGAAATGTATTAGCATGGATAGAGAATTGGCTGGCGAACAGAAAGCAGAGAGTCGGGATAAATGGGTCCTTTTCCGGTTGGAAATCAGTGGTTAGTGGTGTGCCACAGGGATCAGTGCTGGGACCACAACTGTTTACAATATACATAGCTGACCTAGAGGAGGGGACAGAGTGTAACAAAATTTGCAGATGACACTAAGATTAGTGGGAAAGCGGGTTGTGTAGAGGACTCAGAGAGGCTACAAGGAGATTTGGATAGGTTAAGCGAATGGGCGAAGGTTTGGCAGACGGAATACAATGTCGGAAAGTGTGAGGTCATCCACCTTGGGAAAAAAAACAGTAAAAGGGAATATTATTTGAAGGGGGAGAAATTACAACATGCTGTGGTGCAGAGGGACCTGGGGGTCCTTGTGCATGAATCCCAAAAGGTTAGTTTGCAGATGCAGCAGGTAATCAGGAAGGCAAATGGAATGTTGGCCTTCATTGCGAAAGGGATGGAGTACAAAAGCAGGGAGGTGTTGCTGCAACTGTATAAGGTATTGGTAAGGCCGCACCTGGAGTACTGCGTGCAGTTTTGGTCACCTTACTTAAGGAAGGATATACTGGCTTTGGAAGGGGTACAGAGACGATTCACTAGGCTGATTCGAGAAATGAGGGGGTTAACTTATGATGATAGATTGAGTAGACTGGGTCTTTACTCCTTGGAGTTCAGAAGGATGAGGGGTGATCTTATAGAAACATTTAAAATAATGAAAGGGATAGACAAGATAGAGGCAGAGAGGTTGTTTCCATTGGTGGGGGAGACTAGAACTAGGGGGCACAGCCTCAAAATACGGAGGAGCCAATTTAAAACCGAGTTGAGAAAGAATTTCTTCTCCCAGAGGGTTGTGAATCTGTGGAATTCTCTGCCCAAGGAAGCAGTTGAGGCTGGCTCATTGAATGTTTTCAAGTCAAAGATAGATAGATTTTTAAGCAATAAGTGAATTAAGGGTTACGGGGAGAGGGCGGGTAAGTGGAGCTGAGTCCACGACCAGATCAGCCATGATCTTATTGAATGGCGGAGCAGGCTCGAGGGGCTAGATGGCCTACTCCTGTTCCTAATTCTTATGTTCTTATGTTAACTGTGTCGCTCTCCATCTTAATAAAGAATTCTTCCATATTATGGCCACTCTTCCCCAAGGGGTCTCGCACCACAAAATTGCTAATTAGCCCTTTCTCATTACACATCACCCAGTCTAGGATGGGCAGCTCCCTGGTTGGTTCTTCGACATATTGGTCTTGAAAACCATCCCTAATACACTCCAGGAAATCCTCCTCCACCGCATTGCTACCAGTTAGGTTAGCCCAATCAATATGTAGATTAAAGTCGCTCATGTTAACTGCTGTACCTTTATTGCACACATCCCTTATTTCTTGTTTGATGCTGTCCCCAACCTCACTACTACTATTGGGTGGCCTGTACACAAGTCCCACTAGCGTTTTCTGCCCTTTGGTACTCCTCCACCCATACCGATTCCACATCATCCAAGCTAATGTCCTTCCTTACAATTGCATTAATTTCCTCTTTAACCAGCAACGCCACCCCACCTCCTTTTCCTTTCTGTCTATCCTTTCTAAATGCTGAATACCCTTGGATGTTGAGTTGCAGCCTTGATCACCCTGGAGCCATGTCTCCGTGATGCCAATCACATCATATCCATTAACTGCTATCTGCGCAGTTAATTCATCCACCTTATTCCGAATACTCCTCGCATTGAGGCACAGATCCTTGAGGCTTGTCCTTTTAACACACTTTGCCCCTTTAGAATTTTGCTGTAATGTGGCCCTTTCTGTTTTTTGCCTTGGGTTTCTCTGCCCTCCACTTTTACTATTCTCCTTTCTATCTTTTGCTTCTGACTCCATTTTATTTCCCTCCGCCTGCATAGGTTCCCATCCCCCTGCCATATTAGTTTAACTCCTCCCCAACAGCACTGGCAAACGCTCCCCCTAGGACATTGGTTCCGGTCCTGCCCAGATGCAGACTGTCTGGTTCGTACTGGTCCCACCTCCCCCAGAACCTGTTCCAATGCCCCACGAATTTGAATCCCTTCCTTCTGCACCACTGCTCAAGCCACGTATTCATCTGAGCTATTCTACGGTTCCTACTCTGACTAGCACGTGGCACTGGTAGCAATCCTGAGATTATTACTTTTGGGGTTCTACTTTTTAATTTAACTCCTAGCTCCCTAAATTCGTCTCGTAGGACCTCATCCCGTTTTTTACCTATATCATTGGTACCTATATACACCACGACAACTGGCTGTTCACCCTCCCTTTTTAGAATGTCCTGCACCCGCTCTGAGACATCCTTGACCCTTGCACCAGGGAGCCAACATACCATCCTGGAGTCTCGGTTGCGGCCGCAGAAACGCCTATCTATTCCCCTTACAATTGAATCCCCTATCACTATCGCTCTCCCGCTCTTTTTCCTGCCCTCTTGTGCAGCAGAGCCAGCCACGGTGCCATCAACTTGGCTGCTACCCTGCCCTGATGAGTCATCCCCCTCAACAGTACCCAAAGCGGTGTATCTGTTTTGCAGGGGGATGACCGCAGTGGATCCCTGTACTACCTTCCTTGCACTGCTCTTCCTGTTGGTCTTCCATTCACTATCTGGCTGTGTACCCTTTACCTGCGGTAAGACCAACTCACTAAACGTGCTAGTCATGTCATTCTCAGCAGCGTGGATGCCCCAGAGTGAATCCACCCGCAGCTCCAGTGCCGCAATGCGGTCCGTCAGGAGCTGCAGGCGGATACACTTCCTGCACACATAGTCATCAGGGACACCGGAAGCATCCCTGAGTTCCCACATAGTACTGGAGGAGCATAACACGTGTCCCGAGCTGTCCTGCCATGACTTAACCCTTAGATTAACCTAATTGGGCAACAACAATGTTAAAAGGTTACTTATTGATAAAGAAAAGAAAAACTACTTACCAATCACCAGCCAATCACTTACCCCCTTGGCTGTGACGTCCCCTTTCGATTTCTTTCTACTTCTTTTTTGCCTCCCTGTTGCAACTGCACTGGCTCGCCTTTATAGGCCTGCCTTAGCGATCTCCCGCCTCTCGCCGACTACAAACTCCCCGAACTGCAGCCGCGTTGGGCCCTATAGGCCTGCCTCAGCGATCTCGCATCTCGCCGACTACAAACTCCCCGACCTGCAGCCGCGTTGGGCCCTATAGGCCTGCCTCAGCGATCTCGCATCTCTCGCCGACCACAAACTCCCCGAACTGCCACCACGTTGGGCTCTTATAGGCCTGCCTCAGCGATCTCCCGCCTCTCGCCGACCAATAATTCCCCGAAGTACCACCACGTTGGGCCCTTATAGGCCTGCCTCAGCGATCTCGCATCTCTCGCCGACCACAAACTCCCCGAACTGCCACCACGTTGGGCTCTTATAGGCCTGCCTCAGCGATCTCCCGCCTCTCGCCGACCAATAATTCCCCGAAGTACCACCGCGTTGGGCCCTTATAGGTCTGCCTCAGCGATCTCCCGCCTCTCGCCGACCATGAACTCCCCGAAGTACTGCCACGGTGGGCCTTTATAGACCTGCCTCAGCAATCTCCCGCCTGTCGCTGACCACGAACTCCCCGACCTGCCGCCGCGTTGATTGACAGTGGGTCAGAATCCTGCTCTAAATCCGCCTCCGTTTGAGTTTCTCAGCTGTCAGGTCTGCGTGCCAATCGCAAACCTAATGCCAGGCGGCGGGCCAGTTCATTAACATACTTAACAGGGAGTTTAGTAGTATTTAGGTGGATTAAAAGCAGGCATTTACAATGTTACCACCTTTTTGCAGGGTTTCCCATCCCTCTTGGAACTCGCCAGGTAAGTGGAGTTGGTTTCAGTGACTCTCAATTGCTTTGGCAAGTTGACAGCTGCAGAAGTGGTATAAAAACTACCATTTCACAGCTGTTCACTTTCCAATGTCAGAAGCTGAAGCCTTCAGGATTTGGAAGGACATTTTGAGCTGTATTCAGGTTGGAAGTCTTTGCAGTGAACTGTCTAATCACTGCCATCTCCTTGAAGCAACTCTCTCAAAATTGAGAGATCGCTTCTGTCATTTAAACTTCAACTGCCATCTATTCCAGCTGCATTGGTGCCCTGAAAAAAGATTCACCACGATCAGCCCCAACATCACCAGACAGACCAGCATCACCAACAACACTACCAACTATCTCCGCAATCATCTGATGCACAGGACACAGGGCATCAGCACCTGACCACATTGCTGCCCTGTGTCCTATGATGGTCTCACCATGGTTACATTTACATCATTTGACATTGTGCACCCTGGCTGCCCCATGATGCACCAGGTTGGCACCACCCCACACCAGCACCATAAAGCATCCCTACAATGCCCAAGCCATTCTTTTCATACTCATCACCATTGTGCAGGGTACCCTTATGACTGACCATTCACTACAACGCACTAAGCCATGTCCAAAGGTGACCATAAGTCTGTCCAAGAACTCAGTATTCAAAATAAAGATTTCAATGCTTGACAACACATTAACAGTTTCTCTACATGAACATTGGCTGAAACCCAAGTGCCTACCCTTGCATGCTGTTAGTTGGTATAATTGGACAAGGAATGATGGTGAGTGTGAGGGATGGCTAGTGAGATATGGATGTTAAAAAGTTAGATAGCGAGGGATGGGTGGAGGTGCATGGTAAGTTGGTGTAAAGATATGCATGAGTCGGGTAAGGAATGCAAAGTGTTGGGAATGTGATGAGTGGCATAGCAGGATGAGGTTGAGTATGGCTTTGCAGTAAAGATTTATGATCTACTGAGATTACTGAAAGGTTTGCGCCACTGCAGCAAGCTCCTCCTGACGACATCCCTGATTGTGCCCTCCTGTGCAATGTGCAACCAGGCTGCGTTGGTCTCCTGGGGAGGTCTCTTCCGCCCATTGGAAGGGAAGAGGACCACCCTCTGTGCTGCGACTCCCTCCATAATCATCTGGAGTGAGTCACGGGAGAGCCTGGGTGTAGCTGTATACCTTTGTGCAGTGCTTGACAGTGTTTGCAGCACCTCACTGCTGTCAAACAAAAGTTGGAAATGGTTCCTTTAAGGAAACCGGCTGATGCCACGTCATCAGACCTGCTTCCAGTTAACTGGCTGGGAAACCTGCAGGGCGGGCTTAACAAGCCCCAGCCACGAAAGATTGCTGTTAGAGGGCGGACTATAGCTGGGAGCGTGTTCCCTGCACACCACTGATGCACCCGCACCCAATTCACACCTGTTGGCGAAATCGCGGCCCATAAGTCTAAATTCATCTGTCCCTCTGAAGCATGTTACACTTACCATCTCTCCAACATTGACTTGCATGCAGCGTCTTAAGAAAAACCTTGCTGTACTTTAACAGGGTGCCATCAGTTGATTTATAACATCAGCTGTTTTATGCCACCTGGGAGACACCCCTCAATTGCTAACCTTCATCTAATACAGTCAATCTAGTTTCAGGAGAAACTGGCTTATAAAGCTCATGAAAGGTCGATAACAGGAGGAAGCATTCATGACATAGTAGAGCTTACATGCTATGAGAAGCAGCCATAGATCAGTAACTCACAGCACTAATTGTGGGAGATGGTGAGAACAGTAGGCTAGTGTGTCTTCAGGTTAGTGGCTATAGACCTAGACATTCACCATGGCATCTCTGCAAAGCATCAAGCCATCGAAAAATTCCTCATCTTTCACTCTGTCCCCAATCTTTCGGAATTCTGTTTACTCTTTCTTGGCTTGTGTACACCTATGCCTACAGATCCATCATTGCAATAAGGGCCAGCAGATGATGAACTATAGCATGATCAGGAGGCGGGGAGATAAGAACATAAGACCGTAAGGAGTAGGAGTAGGCCATTTGGCCCCTCGAGCCTGCTCCGCCATTCAATAAGATCATGGCTGATCTGATCATGGACTCAGCTCCATTTCCCTGCCCGCTCCCCATAACCCTTTATTCCCTTATCGCTCAAAAATCTGTCCATCTCTGCCTTAAATATATTCAATGACCCAGCCTCCACAGCTCTCTGGGGCAGAGAATTCTATAGATTTACAACCCTCTGACAGAAGAAATTCCTCCTCATCTCAGTTTTAAATGGGCGGCCCCTTATTCTGAGACTATGACCCCTAGTTTTAGTTTCTCCTATGAGATAGTTCTACCTAGTAGATTAAGATGATGATGAAGATGTTGCTGAGGAGGATTAAGATGATGAGGACCAGACCAGTCACTGGATCAAAACCTGGCCCCTGATTTCTCAGCCCCAATGTATTAAAAGATAAAATGATGGTAACCGATAATATGTGGACTACCTGCTATTAGTTTGCAAAGAGAAGCTGATTGTATGTGAAGGCTTAAAAGAGAAACGGGGGGGGGGGGCAAAGAAGTTGCTGCACAAGCCAGGAGGCAGTACTCAAGGAGTATGCAACTAGTCAATGGAATAAGGCACCAGAGTGTGCTGAGCCTGTAATCTATCGAGCAATAGGTTAAAACCAGTCATTGCTAGTCGCCTGATTAGTCTCTTATTTTCTTTTCAAAGTGCTTCTTTTCATAGTTCTTGCAAACTGTGTGAAAAGCAACATAAAGGATCTCTTTGCAAACGGAAGGGCTTTCTCTTAGCTTTGCAGCATTTTACAAGGCTGACAGAGAAACTCAATTGCACAAAGTTTCAGCGTGAGCATATTTGAAGCATATTTGGCTGCGCTTTTGTAGTCTGTGAGCAGACTTAAGGGAGGAAGGCTGATTGGAGCTCATCAAAGAATAAAATGATGGTAGCTATTATTAGAGGAATGCCTGCTGTCACATTGCAAATAAAGGTGATTTTAGCTGAAAGGCAAAGGTGAAAAATCTGATGATGCACAAGCAAGGGGACAGTTTAAAACAAGTAATTGTGTGGAAACTGCATGTAACATAAGCAATAGGAGCAGGAGTGGGCCATAGGGCCCCTCAAAAGTGTCATGTATGTACTTTTGGGATCACTAGCCACTAGATGGCGTCACTGTTGGAGGCCATTGGGCTGCACGCACGTATGTGCACCCCAAGTATAAAAGGCCAGCCATTTTGTATATTAGGCACTTTGGGCCTTAATAAAGCAGAGCCAAGTTCATACCTCTTGGAGTTAAACAGTACTCAGTCTGACAATTATTGCATACACAACATTTGGCGACGAGGCAACAAGAACCTTTGCATGCAAAAATGAGCACAATTGGATTGTTGGAGCAATTTGTGGAACGGAGGAGATTGGGCAGACTTTGTGAGCTGTTTGAGCCAGTTCTTCATGGCTAACAAAATGGAGGAGGTCGGTGACGCAGATCGGCACCAGGCTGTCTTCCTCACGGTTTTCAGTCCAAAAATTTATGGCCTGATAAAGAATCTACTCCTGCCTGTGAGTCCAACAGAGAAGATGAATGAAGAATTGTGTACACTGGTACAGGACCACCTTAAGCCATCATTATCTCGATATACAGATTTTATACGCACGTTCGCTCAGAGGGCCAGAATGCGGCGGAATTCATTGCTGACCCGAGACATCTAGCGGGATCGTGTAAGTTCGGGGCAGTGTTGGTAGACATGCTGCGGGACTTCTTTGTAATCGGCATCAACCGCAAGGTGATCCTGCGTAAACTACTGGCAGTAGAGACGTTGGACTTGAACAGGGCCATCACGATCGGTCAGTCATGCATGACGATGGATAGAAGTCTAAAGCAGATAACAGTGAAAAATCGGAATATGATTGATTCGGCATTCGGCAGAGCGGCACATGGCAGGGCCTACCTAACTGCGTACGCAAAACCTGTGGCTGCCCAAAGTCCGCCAGCGGGAATGCTTCAGATTTCTCCATGTTGGTGTTGTGGGGGAAATCACCGGCCCCAGCAGTGCCAATTTAAGCAACATAGTTGCAAAGGCTGTCTGAGAGTGGGGCATCTCCAGCGCAAGTGTCTGCAGATGAGCAAGCGTGCTGCGACACACCACGTGGAGGATGATGGTCAGACTAGCGCGGATCCGGATACGCAATCCGAGCTAGCAGAGGATGAACTGTACTCATTCCTAACTAAGAGCAAACTGATAATGATCAATGTGAAATTTAATGGGGTGCCGGTATCGATGGAACTGGACACGGGGGCGAGTCAATCGATAATGAGCCAGAGGGCATTCGACAAACTGTGGGATACTAAGGCTGTGAGGCCCAGGCTGAGTCTAGTCAATGCCAAGATGCGCACGTACACCAAAGAACTCGTAACGTTGATTGGCAGTGCCACAATTAAAGTGTCGTATGACGGTGCAGTTCACGAGTTACCGCAATGGATTGTCCCAGGCAATGGCCCAACGCTGTTAGGCAGGAACTGGTTTGAAAAAATCAGATGCGACTGGAACGACGGTGTTGTCGTCGGAGGAAGATACATGTGCCCAAGTACTGAGCAAGTTCCCTCACTGTTCAAACCAGGCATCGACAACTTCACGGGAGCCAAGGTGCAGAGACGCGTGGACTCGGATGCAAGACCCATCCATCATAAAGCTCGGGCAGTTCCGTATATGATGAGGGAGAAGGTCGAAATCGAACTGGACGGACTCCAGCGTGAAGGGATCATATCATCGGTTGAGTTTAATGAATGGGCCAGCCCCACTGTTCCTGTGCTGAGAAGTGATGGCACAGTCAGAATCTGTGGAGACTACAAGGCAACGATCAACAGGGCTTTGAAACAGGATCAGTACCCGTTTCCGAAGGCCGATGACTTGTTTGCAATGCTAGCAGGGGATAAGTCATTCACCAAACTGGACTTGACGTCGGCCTACATGACACAGGAGCTGGTCAAAACATCGAAGAGACTTATCTGCATTAACACGCATAAAGGACTGTTTATTTATCACAGGTGCCCTTTTGGAATTCGCTTGGCTGCAGCAATATTTCAGAGGAACATGGAGAGTCTACTAAGGTCCATTCCCAGAACCGTCATATTCCAAGATGACATCTTGATCACAGGTCGTGAATTCGAGGAACATCTAAACAACCTGGAAGAGGTTCTACATCGTCTGGACAAAGTGGGACTCAGACTGAAACGCTCGAAGTGCGTCTTCATGGCACCAAAGGTCGAATTCCTGGGGAGGAAAATTGCTGTTGACAGCATCAGGCCCACGGACGCGAAAACCAAGGTCATCAAGAATGCACCCAAGCCGTAGAATGTGACGGAGCTGCGTTCGTTCCTGTGTCTACTCAACTATTTCGGTAACTTCCTACCTAAATTGAGCACCTTATTAGAACCACTGCATATGCTGCTAAGAAAAGGCGACAACCGGGTGTGGGGTGCGTCTCAAGACAGAGCTTTTGAGAAAGCCACTAATCTGCTTTGCTCTAACAAGCTGCTGGTACAATATGACCCATGTAAATGTTTAGTATTGGTCTGTGATGCTTCATCATATGGAATTGGTTACGTACTCCAACAAACTAATGAGTCGGGTAAACTTCAACCAGTCGCGTATGCTTCAAAAAGTTTGTCTAAAGCGGAAAGAGCCGACAGCATGGTAGAGAAAGAAGCACTAGCCTGTGTGTATGGGGTTAACAAGATGCATCAGTACCTGTTTGGTCTTCGGTTTGAACTGGAGACAGATCACAAGCCGCTCATTTCACTGTTCTCTGAAAACAAAGGTATCAATACCAATGTTTCATCTCACATCCAGAGGTGGGCGCTGACATTATCCGCTTATGATTATGTTGTTCGCCATAGACCTGGCACCGAGAATTGTGCTGATGTTTTGAGCCGTTTGCCGTTGCCCACACTGGAGGTGGAAACACCACAACCGGCAGACCTATTGTTAATTATGGATGCTTTTGAGAGTGAAGGAACCCCTGTCATGGCTCAACAAATTAAGACCTGGACCAGCCAGGACCCGATATTATCGGTGGTGAAGAGTTGCATTCTCAAAGGTGATTGGTCTGCCATACCCAAGCAAACGTGCGAGGAGAACAAAGCTTACATTCGTCGCAAAGACGAACTGTCTATTCATTCGGATTGTATACTGTGGGGCAATCATGTTGTTATGCCCAAGAAAGGGAGAGAGAAATTTATACATGAGCTACATAGCACACATCCCGGCATTGTAATGATGAAAGCCATCGGCAGGTTTCGTGTATGGTGGCCGGGAATTGATTCTGAGCTGGAATCATGTGTGCATCAGTGTAACACTTGCATGCAGCTCAGCAAAGCACCAACGGAACCGCTGCTAAGTCTGTGGTCGTGGCCGTCCAAACCATGGTCCAGGATCCACATAGACTTTGCAGGTCCCTTCCTGGGGAAGATGTTTTTAGTTGTGATGGATGCATATTCGAAGTGGATAGAGTGTATAATCATGTCATCCAGCACATCTACAGCTACCATTGAGAATCTGTGTCATGTTCGCGACACATGGTCTGCCTGACATCGTTGTTAGCGACAACGGATTATGCTTCACCAGTCAGGAGTTTCAAGAGTTCATGAAACTCAATGGTATCAAACATATAAGGTCAACACCGTTCAAACCTGCATCCAATGGGCAAGCAGAACGTGCTGTCCAAATCATAAAGCAGAGAATGAAGCGAGTAACCCAAGGATCACTGCAGACCCACCTGTGATGCATACTGCTTAGTTACAGGACAAGACCACACAAGCTTACCGGGGTCTCGCATGCTGAACTAATGATGAAGAGAAGTCTGAAGACCAAGCTATCTCTTGTACACCCTGACCTGAATAATCATGTTGAATATAGAAGACAAAGTCAGCAAGGGTATCACAATCGCGCAGCTCTGTCAAGCGATATTTCTGTAAATAATCCTGTATATGTTCTGAATTATGGTCAGGGACCCAAGTGGATCACTGGTACTGTCATGGCCAAGGAGGGCAACAGAGTATTTATTGTCAAGCAGGAAACATATGGATCAGACTAAGCTGCGGCACACAGATGAACCGGAACAGTCGGAGGAAGAGACAATCGACGACCAACCAACCTACCCCCAGTCATCAGAGGACTCAGTGGTCATCAGTGAATCGGGACTTAAAATCACTGACATGTTCAATGAAAATGGTCTTTCAGTCCCTGACATGGCCATTGCCACTCCCACCAGGTCAACCACCCAGCCACCAGTCACAACAGACTCTGAATACTCACCCAAGGGTGGAGTTGAACTGAGACAGTCAATCTGGGAGCATAAAACACTGGACCGTCTCAATTTGTAAAAGAATGTGTTCATATCTCGGGGGGTGGGGGGGGGCGGGTATTGTCATGTATGTACTTTTGGGATCACTAGTCACTAGATGGCGTCACTGTTGGAGGCCATTGGGCTGCATGCACGTGTATGCAGCCCAAGTATAAAAGGCCAGTCATTTTGTATATTAGTCACTTTGGGCCTTAATAAAGCAGAGCCAAGGTCATACTTCTTGGAGTTAAACAGTACTCAGTCTAACAGTTACTGCATACACAACATTTGATTTTAGCTGAAAGGCAGAGGTGAAAAATCTGATGATACACAAGGAAGGGGACAGTTTAAAACAAGTAATTGTGTGGAAACTGCATGGAACATAAGCAATAGGAGCAGGAGTACGCCATAGGACCCTTCAAAAGAATGGTGCAGCAGGAAGAATGCTAGGCCCATAACTCAGAAGTTAATGGAGCAGCACAATTAACATGGGCAGGCTGAGAGGGACATATCGAATTATAAAATAATGGCAACTGGTTGTGTTTCAATTTAGAAAGTAATTATAGTTGTTGAATGCTTAAAAGTGAAAGGTTGGAAAGAGAATAAAGCACATGTCAGAAAGCTGTCATCAAACAGAAAACTGCCAGTAAGCAAAATGGTGCAGCAGAGATGCCCTAGGCCCATAACCAATTGAAACCATTCTCTACTGTGAGTACAACGAGGCTGGGTTGTGGTTATAAATATTTCTTGGCACAGCTCTTTGAGCTTGTATCAAAAATAGCAGAAATGATTTATTTGCAATGAAAAACGATTGATGTTGTGAGATTGGCAGGAACGTTCAACAGATCAAAATGTCTGCACACATAGATTTGAAACAAATTTTGCCAGTGCTTTTGTAGTCAGATAACAAAATGAATGAAGGAAGGCTGTAGGACTTTATAAAAAATATAAAGATGGTAATTAGTTACATGTGGAATATCTGTTGTTAATTTGCAGAAAAAAGATGTTAGCTGTGGCTCAATGGATCTTGCCTCTTAGCCAGAAGGTTGTGGGTTCAAGTCCCACTTGAGTGATTTGGGCACAAAATCTAAGTTGACACATAAGTGCAGTACTGAGGTAGTGCTGCACTTTTGGAGGTGTGCCTATCGGATGAGAGATTAAACCAAGGCCTGATCTATCCTCTCGGGTGAATGTTTAAGATCCCAAGATACTATTTTGAAGAAGGGCAGGGGACTTCTCCCCAGTTTCCAAACCAATATTTATCCCTCAACCAACATCGCTAAAACCAGATGAACTGGTCATTGTCACATTGCTATTTGTGGGAGATTGCAAATTGGCTGCTGCATTTCCTACATTAAAACAGTGACTACACTTCAAACGTACTTAATTGGCTGTAAAGCATTTATGGACGATCTGAGGTCATGAAAGGCACTATATAAACCCAATTCTTTATTTTCTTTCTAAAGTTGATGGCTCTCCTCCATTGTCCAGTTCAATGGGACTGCCCTCATTTGGTTCCACCCTTACCTAACATGGATTTATGAAAGGGAAATCATGCTTGACAAATCTTCTAGAATTTTTTGAGGATGTAACTAGTAGAGTGGACAGGGAGATGTGGTGTATTTAGACTTTCAAAAGGCTTTTGACAAGGTCCCACACAAGAGATTGGTGTGCAAAATTAAAGCACATGGTATTGGGGGTAATGTATTGACGTGGCTAGAGAACTGGTTGGCAGACAGGAAGCAGCGAGTCGGGATAAACGGTTCCTTTTCAGAATGGCAAGCAGTGACTGGTGGGGTGCCACAGGGCTCAGTGCTGGGACCCCAGCTATTTACAATATACATCAATGATTTAGATGAAGGAATTGAATGTAATATCTCCAGGTTTGCAGATGACACTAAGCTGGGTGGCGGTGTGAGCTGTGAGGAGGATACCAAGAGGCTGCAGGGTGACTTGGACAGGTTAGGTGAGTGGGCAGATGCAGTATAATGTGGATGTGAGGTTATCCATTTTCGTGGCAAAAACACGAAGGCAGAATATTATCTGAATGGTGGAAGATTAGGAAAAGGGGAGGTGCAACGAGACCTGGGTGTCGTGGTACATCAGTCACTACTTACAATATATATCAATGATTTAGGTGAAGGAATTGAGTGTATTATCTCCAAGTTTGCAGATGACACTAAGCTGGGTGGCAGTGTGAGCTGTGAGGAGGATACCAAGAGGCTGCAGGGTGACTTGGACAGATTAGGTGAGAGGGCAAATGCATGGCAGATGCAGTATAATGTTGATAAATGTGAGGTTAGCCACTTTCGTGGCAAAAACACGAAGGCAGAATATTATCTGACTGGCGGCAGATTAGGAAAAGGGGAGGTGCAACGAGACCTGGGTGTCATGGTACATCAGTCATTGAAAGTTGCCATGCAGGTACAGCAGGCGGTGAAGAAGGCAAATGACATGTTGGCCTTCATAGCTAGGGGATTTGAGTATAGAAGCAGGGCGGTCTTACTGCAGTTGTACAGGGCCTTGGTGAGGCCTCACCTGGAATATTGTATTCAGTTTTGGTCTCCTAATCTGAGAAAGGATGTTCTTGCTATTGAGGGAGTGCAGTGAAGGTTCACCAGACTGATTCCCGGGATGGCAGGACTGAGATATGAGGAGAGACTGGATCGACTGGGCCTTTTTCACTGGAGTTTAGAAGAATGAGAGGGGATCTCATAGAAACATATAAAATACTGACGGGACTGGACAGGTTAGATGCAAGAAGAATGCTCCCAGGGAACACAGTCTAAGGATAAAGGGTAAGCCATTTAGGACCGAGATGAGGAGAAACTTCTTCACTCAGGGAATTGTTAACCTGTGAAATTCTCTACCACAGAGAGTTGTTGATGCCAGTTCGCTGGATATATTCAAGAGGGAGTTAGATATGGCCCTTACGGCTAAAGGGATCACAGGGTATGGAGAGAAAGCAGGAAAGGGATACTGAGGTGATGATCAGCCATAATCTTACTGAATGGTGGTGCAGGATCGAAGGGCCAAATGGCCTACTCCGGCACCTATTTTCTATGTTTCTATCCACTCTTACCTAGCGCATCTCCAGTAATGATATCTCTTCCCACCACCCCACACCGTTACCTCTAGAGTCCACCAATGATCTATCATTGGCCACCCCTCCTCTTCCTCATTTACATGCTGCTGCCTGGCAACGTTACCTGCAGACATGGGGTCAGCTTCCACATATATGCCGATGACACCCTCCTCTACCTCTCCACTGTCTTGACCTCTCCACTATTACTGTGTTGTCAGATTGCATGTCTAACATTCAGTCTTGGATGAGCTGCAATTTTCTCCATATAAATAGTGGTAAGAGTGAAGCTATTGGCTCATAATCTGCTGCCAAGAATAATAGTGCTTGCCATAATTTATGTGCAAACGGTTCAGTAACTTTAGGTGAGGAGAAGATGCATGATTAAACACAGAACTCAAAAAGTAGCTGTCCGAGAGACACCGCTCCGCTGTTAGCTTCACGAAAACGGTATCTCGCTGTCTGGCTCACCATTGAAATGCATTGAGTGGCGTGAAGTTGCTGTACTTGTGCAGTAGATATGGACTAAATACGGCACAGAAAGTTAGAGCTGGTCTGAAGTGATGGAAGGAGCCTGTTTTGGAACCATTTAAGGTCAGTATTTATTTAATTACAGAGTAACTATTTGTACTAAATCTTCCTTTAATGCATGCATCTCCCGACACATGCGCAGAAGCGAGGGTTAGGACAAATATCACCGACTCTGCCCCCTCCCCCCATCCAAAACCAGCTGGAACCGGCCCCACACGTTGCCTCCACTGCCTCCGATCCAGTAGCTCCCGTCCTCCACTCTTGTAAGCTTCAGCTCATCCAAAACTCTGCTGCCCTTATCAAATCACATGCCTTCCTGCTCACCCCTCAGCCTGTCTTTGTTGACCTACGTTGGCTCCCGGTCCCCCAATGCCTCAAACTTAAGATTTTCATCTTTGCATTTAAATCCCTTCATGGACTTCCATCACCCCCCCCCCCCCCAGTCTTTGTAACCTTCTCCAGCCCAACAATCTGCCCCCCGTTCCTCTGACATCTTGGGCAGTCGGAACATAGGAACCAGATTAGGCCATTCAGCCCTTTGAGCCTGCAGGGGTGGAACACGGGAGATCGGCCAGGAGCGCATTGGAATAGTCAAGTCTGGAGGTGATAAAGTAATGAATGAGTGTTTCTGCTGCAGATGTGCTGAGGTAAGTGTTATGTATATAAACATTACCAGTGTGTAAGATTTGCCACCGGGGACGCACCTATGGGTAACATAAGTGTTACCTGCACACCCTGGGCAAGCAGGTATAAAAGGCAGTCTAGCATGCTGCCTCATCACTCTGGAGTTACATTAAAGAGACCAAGGTCACAACAGTTTGAGCTTAAGATATACAGTCTTGTGGAGTCATTCTGAATGTAACAATTGGCGATGAGTAACAGATCACGAACTTTCACACAGTTATGGCTGCCATTGGTATTCTTGAGAGATTTGTTGAGGGTGATGATTGGGAAGCCTTCGTTGAGGGTCTTGACCAGTACTTCGTGGTCAACGAGCTGGAAAAGGAAGAAACTGCAGTCAAGCGCAGGGCGATTCTCGTCACCGTTTGTGGGTCCACGATATATGGCCTCATCAGAAATCTGCTACCACTGACGAAACCAACAGACAAGACATATGAAGAGTTGTGCATGCTGGTTCGGGAACACCTCAAGCCGAAGGAGAGCATCTTAATGGCCAGGTATCGCTTTTACACGCACCACTGCTCCGAGGGCCAGGACGTGGCGAGCTATGTCACTGACCTAAGACGCCTTGTGGGACCATGCGTATTTGCTGGATTTTTGGGGGAAGTGTTGCGGGACTTTTTTGTGCTTGGAATCGGCCACAAGGTCATTCTTCGCCAACTGCTGTCTGCCGAATTCCTAGATCTGAGCAAGACCAACACGATAGCCCAGGCTTTTATGTCCACGAACGATAACACTAAACAGATATCATTGCAGCATCGGAACTCACTGGCAAGTACTGTGCATAAAATAACGCCTCTAAATGGATTGAATGTATAATAATGTCATTATGTACGTCCACTGCCACCATTGAACGCCTCCGGGCCATGTTCGCCACCCATGGTTTGCCCGACGTCTTTATTAGTGACAATGGACCATGCTTCATGAGCTCGGAATCCAACGAGTTCATGACTCGCAATGACATCGAGCATGTCAGGTCTGCCCCGTTTAAGCACGCATCCAATGGTCAAGCGGAACGGGCAGTCCAAAACATCAAGCAGAGCTTGAAACGCGTGACGGACGGTTCCCTGCAGACCCAGTTATCTCGGATTCTGCTCAGCTACTGCACGTGACCCCACTTGCTTATCGGGGTTCCCCCTGCAGAATTGCTAATGAAGAGAGCACTCAAAACCAGGCTCTGCTTAGTCCACCTGGATCTCAATGATCATGTAGAAACCCGGCATCACCGGCCAAACATGTACCATGATCGCGCGGCTGTATCATGCGACATTGAAGTTAATGACCCTGTGTTTGTTCTTAATTATGGTCATGGTCCCAAATGGGTTGCTGGCACTCTGTTAGCCAAGGAGGGGAATAGCCTGCTTGTTGTCAAACTTTTGAATGGACAAACATGCAGAAAGCACTTGGATCAGACCAAACTGCGGTTCACTGACAACCAAGAACAGTTTGAAGAGGACATAACCATCGTTGATCCATCCACACACACCCAACCAGCAATCGACCTCACAGTCAACCACAAGGATAAACCCACCATGCCCGACAGTCCGATCAGACCAGCCACACCGCAGCGCAGCAATGATCCGACCAACTCACCCATGCCAGGTCTTCAACTCAGGCGATCAACCCGGGAACGCAGAGCCCTGGATCGCCTCAACTTGTAAATAACTTGTACATAAGACTTTGGGGGGGGGTGGGGGAATGATGTTATGTATTTAAACATTACCAATGTGTAAGATTTGCCACCAGGGGGCGCACCTATGGGTAACATAAGTGTTACCTGCACACCCTGGGCAAGCAGGTATAAAAGGCAGTCTAGCATGCTGCCTCCTCACCCTGGAGTTACAATAAAGAGACCAAGGTCACAACAGTTTGAGCTTAAGATATACAGTCTTGTGGAGTCATTCTAAACGTAACAGTAAGGGTGGAGGCAAGCGGGGAAAGTAAGTGATCTTTGTAATATGGTGGATATACGGTTGGAATTTCAATCATATCATGGCTGTTATGTACCTCTACTTAATCTACCTGTCTTTGATCCATATCCCCTGATATTCTTATCCAATAAAACTCTATCAATCTCAGTCTTGAAAATTTGAATTGACCCAGCATCCAAAACTGTTTGGGGGCATGAGCTCCAGATTTTCACTACCTTTTATCTGAAATAAATGCTCCCTGATTTCACTCATAAATGGCCTAGCTCTAATTTTGAGATGATGCCCCTTTGTTCTGGATTCCCCCACCAGAGGAAATAGTTTCTTTCCACTTTTCACATCTCATCGCTTGAGTACGTTGCCTTTATCACAACTATCTGTCTCCTACCTTTCACTAATTACCAACCTATGGCACAAAGTTGCCTCCAATTCTTTGCGCTTTCATTTTTGCCAATAATGTCTTGAGTGGAATCTTATCAAACGCCTTCTGGAAATTAATATAGATACCATCCATATACACTCCATTATGTTAGTGATCTCCTCAAATAAAATTCAACTAAATTGTTCAGACATGGCCTAACCTTCAGAAATCCATGCTGATTCTCCCTGATCAGCTTAAACATGTCCAAGATCTCATTAACTCTTGGCCCTGATGACAGATTCCAATGAACTGCTCCATAACTGAAGCTAGACTGATAGGTCTATAGTTACACAGTTTCTCTCCCCCTCCCTTCTTAAATAATGGAGTGATATTTGCAATTTTTCAATCCAACGGCACATTTCCTGGTTCAAGAGAGCTTTGGAAAATTATGACTAATGCATCTGCAATTTCCTCACCTATTACTGCTAATATGTTAGTGTGGAAAGCATCAACCCCTTGAGATTTGTTTATCTTAAGTCCCATTATTTTCTCCATTGCCATTTAAAAAATTACATTAAATCCAATAAGATTGAATTTTTGTTTCCTTTGAGGTATGTCACCCCCTTTCTCTACTGTGAAGATGGATACAAGTTTTTATTTAACAAGTCTGCCATTTCCTTATTATCCATTATAGTTTCAGCTGTGACTGTCTTTAATGGGCCCACATGCCTCTTTTTCTCAGTAAAATGTTTTATAAATATATTGTTAGCTTTCAATTTTTTGTTCATATTCCATTTTTGAACCTCTTAATATTTTCTTTGTATTCCTTTGTTGCTATTTGTAGCTTCCCAGTCTGCTGGATTTTGACTTTGCCTTGCAATTGTGTAAGCCTTTTCTTTTGGTTTTATACTGTATGTTACTTCATTTGTTGACCATGGTTGCATAACTACACAAGTGGAGCTTTTCGGGGCATGTATTGGTTTTGTGTTGTACCAAATACTTCTTTGCTTACTTCTCTCTGTTTGTCTGTAAGTTTACTGGTTAACAGTTCAGATCAGTTTACTCTGGTCCTTTTACATTTCATCCCTTCAAAGTTTGCCTTATTTAAATTTAAAACCTTGATTTGTGACTCTCTTCTCCCTCAAATTTAATATCACATTTTATCATATTATTGGCAATGATCACAAGATGTGCCCTTACAGATTGTTAAATATATCTGTGTTGGAGCAGATTTTTGGACATAATAAAGCCTAGGGGGACACTTGACTAGTATACCAAACATTTGTCCCCCTCGAATGAATTTTGCAAGAAACAATACTGATGCATTATTGTATGCTTGCCTTTACTGGTTATAGGAAGCCTGCCACTCATTTTTTCTCTGATAACAGGGGAATTAGTCCTTTTGTATGCGTATACTGGCCTGTCACAATGCAAGGCTGGCTTATATCAAGAGCGCAGCCTTGAACGGTAATTGTATGAAAAGTTTTGTAAACCTAGTAATGCGATGATTGGATATAAGGACTGTTGCTAAGGCACGTGATGTAAAGTGACGTAATTTGGAAGATAAAGGAACCTCGCAGGCGATTTCAAATTGAGAAGTTGGTTCAGCAGAAGCGGGTCTCCAACACTTCTCCCAAAGCTTTGTCTCCGATTTAATAAACCTCTCTTTAAATACAGTCTCGGAAATATTTTTCCACAACATAATGGCATCACGAACAGGATACTGTCTGATCAGACGTGATCAATTAAGACAGTATCTGGAATCTGGTGTTAGAGACTGAAAGAGAGACGTACGGGCACGACGGGATAGTGTATAAGGTACGAGTAGGTAAATAGCGGGAGGAGGCTGACTAACCAGTTTGATTTTTTTCCCTTTAGTAAATAAGGTCGGTGCGGTAGGGAGCTGATCACTCCAACCTAGAGCTGAAACTCCGGTGGTAAGGAAACACGCTAGCTTTGTTGCGAAGACAAAGGGTCCCCACAGAGTAGTCATGGCCGTGAGTATTACAGGAACAAAGGGAAACATCCGCAACTGGCGAACATGGAAGGTAAGGAAGGGAATGTAAAACGCGGGTCGCCCGGGTCGTTAATTAATTAATTGTAACTTGCGTAATTACGTAATGCCATAAAAAGCTGATAGTGCCTATCTTAAGCGACATATGGATCCAAAAATAGAGCCTGCCAACCAATTAATAAGCTTTGTTGAATGAAGAGAGCCTTTTGTGAATGTCTGTCTTGAGTGAGAGTCCTGTGTGATTTTTTTGACTGCGGAATGAATGTTTCTGAAAGTCTGTTTGGAAAATTAGTGCAGTTTTCCAAACAGAGTGAAAGTTTATTTAACCCTTTGTAGTGTTGTCCTGTATGTGGGAAGTTTTAAGACATTTTAAGTTAGGAACGCAGGTGTGGATATAATCGGATGATAAGTTACGGAGCTAGGAAATGCATAAAGGATAGGTTTGTTGAGTAAAAGATAAAAAATACATGGTCCCAGTGGTTGAAAAAAAAAGAATTTATTTGACACGCTCACTTACTTGTCGAAAGAAAACATGCAATGATTGATTACATTGGGTTGAAAGACATAAATTTAGTCTAGGAATGAGATAAAGAATGCCTTTTAAAACGCTCCCATTTTCCTTTGTGTAAAACCTTGACACGAAAGCTTCTAGCTCAGTAAAAAAAAAAGGGTTTTAAATTGGCATTACAAAATTTGAAGTGAGATTCGGAGATATTAAGAGAAGGCACAGCAAAATACTGAGATGGATTCTAAACTAAAAAAAAAATAATTAAATTAAATCTGGTCTCTTAAAGAAAAAATGAGGAAATAAAAATAAAAGGTTTGGAAACAATCTAGAAATACCTTCAGGGATCAGGTCAAACTCCTGGGCGAGTGGCGAACTATCTGCGAAGGTGTAAAAGGGACTTTTGAAAAAAGGTTAAAACAGAAAGCTTTGGCAGTTTAGAAAAGACATTTTAACAACCTTGCAACTGGAATTTGAGATAACGAAAAGCAGCCCTCAAAGCCTACGTGCTAGACTCTGTTCTAGTTATGGTGAAAATAAAAAGATAAAGACGCAACTTTGAAAGTAAACAAATTGAACGATTGGAAAGAAAAACTGTCTTCGATTGTCTGATGATTTTAAATTAACAAATTTACAGAGTCACGAGCCCTCCGTGTAAAATACAAAACCTAATTTGAAGAAAGGTGATCTGAAAAAAAAAGACGTAAAGCACTAATTAGGTGCTGGAAAAATAAAAAGGGGTGTTTGTGATGGAAAAAGACATAACTTACTAAATACCAGTTGACATCAGCTGAGAATAGAAGCTCTTTTAGCAGCCAGTAATAAACCAAAACAGGTAGCGGTTATTAAAATTAAAGCCCACAGGAGGGGGCCGGACCGAACCAGTCCAGATTGGCTGAGTCACCAGGGAAATAAAGCTGCAGACGTAGCTGCACAGAAGGCATTAGAACAGGAAGAGTGTGAGGAAGCCTCAGTCAGTGCCACTGGGGCCCGAGACGAACAGATAAGTATTGAGAAACTACACCAGGACACTTCTGAGGAGGAAATAGGTATATTGACAAAGCAGGGTGCAACGCAAGGGAAGGATAACGTTTGGAGACGAAACGACAAGGTAATGGCGCCTGAATGCATACAGAATATCTTATTGGAGTTGCATCATGGCCTGTCCCATTCAGGATGAGAGGCCATGACCGGGAGTCTTGGGAGAGATTGGTGGTGGAAGGGGATGGGGAGAGATATTGCCAAACATTGCCATCGATGCGTTACGTGCGCACAATATAATCCAAGCAGGCCCATTAAAATTAAAATGGGACACCAGCCCCATCCACGGGGGCCATGGGAACACGTACAAATTGATTTCACAGGTCCTTTGCTCCCATTCCATGGAACAAGATATTGCCTAGTGATTATAGATCAATTTACCCGGTGGGTGGAAGCTTTCCCCACACGTGATTGCACTGCCTCAACAGTGGCAAGGATATTGACCGATCAGGTGATTCCCCGATGGGGAGTGCCTCTTCAAATAGATTC
Source organism: Pristiophorus japonicus (assembly GCF_044704955.1). Classification (NCBI taxonomy): domain Eukaryota; kingdom Metazoa; phylum Chordata; class Chondrichthyes; family Pristiophoridae; genus Pristiophorus; species Pristiophorus japonicus. The sequence continues at coordinate 222,873,390 of NC_091981.1, forward strand.
CGACCAAGGCACCCACTTCACCGGGAAGATTGTAAAAACAATATGCCAGCTGATAGGCATAAAACAAAAATTCCACATCACCTACCACCCGCAGAGTTCTGGAATGGTAGAGCACATGAACCGTACCCTCAAAAACGCCCTGGCAAAGGCCATGAAAACGTCAGTATTACCCATTATATTGATGAAGTTAAGAGCCACAACAAACCGGACAACCGGATTAACCCCTTATGAACTAATGACAGGAAGGGCGATGCAATTACCAGAGAACATCATAACAGGTGAAGCCGATGTAGGCCCATTAAAAGACAAAATAAAACGGTATGTTTTGGAACTAAGTACTCAATTAAAAGGGATGCGTAAATTAGTTAGGGACAACCAGGAAGAAAGAGACGCGGAAGCAGAGCTTACAAAGCTCCCTGAAGTCCCGTTGGCGGGAAGTCGCGTTATGGTAAGGGTCCTCCTGGGAAAACTGGGGTTTGCCCCAAAATGGATAGGACCATATGAGGTTATAATCAGTGGGGATACTTGTGCCTGCATCGATATTAAAGGGAACGGACAATGGAAGCATTGGACCCAGCTTAAGGTTTTTGAACCAGCCGTTTAGCACACGTATTAGTTGTTGTTGTTGTCCATTTACAGATTGACAGCGAGAGATTCTTCAAGCAAGCCATACGGCCATTTTGCCTTTGACTATTTGTTAAATATAGAGTAATAAGATTAAATTATATGTTGCGATCGGTGCGATTATCATAGTTCGTGTTCGGTCCGGCCTGCTAGCTAGACCGAAGCGAGAGTTACATGTGAATACCTTTTTGTACATGTCTTATATTTATGCGCAAATTGGGAACCTTTCTAGTTGCTGGGTATGTTCGCACATCCCCATACATAGCAAAGGAGGCATCCCCTTGAGGTCAATCTCCCTTAACATTTCGGAAGTAGCTGAGTGGGTAATGCGACAAAACGGTACAGGGGAAGTAAATGATACTTGGAATCAGAGTGGGGATAAAGAAACGTGGAGATTGGGGGGGTTACCTTTTGGATGCATTTGACGGATGGTACCAGCCGAAATATAATAGGTCGGTACGACCCCCGTTCCTGGTTTTGACCAACACCTCAGGAGTTGGAAGGCCCACCGCTGACATTTGTTTCACTAGAAACCTGACTGGTGAGAAAACAGGTTTTGTAGCAGGATATAGCAATTGTACGCAATACTTTAACCTCACCAGGTGGAACATAACAGACAGCAAAACAACAAACCAGGGGTTCTTTGAAATGAAGGGTTTGAAGAATCAGACAAGTAGCCGGGACTGGGAGCCTAAAATTAGGTGGCGACGGGGGCTGAGAGAGAGAGATTGGGATCGAATCTAACAGCATACAATGGCACTTATTTTGTGTGTGGGCACAAGGCCTACCCCTGGTTGCCTCAGGACTGGAGGGGGTCCTGTTATTTGGGATATGTGGTCCCCTTCGTCAGACGGGTACGTACTTTAGCAGAAGTACAAACGCCAGATCGACTAAGACGAGATCTTACCCCGGTAGAGAGGCTATTTGGGGTCATGATGCTCCCATTCGGGATAGGACGCACCATGGATGAATTACGTAACCTAGAGAGAGTACTGGAACAGATAGCTAACGACACTGCTGAAGCAATGGAGGGCATAACGGCTGAAATGGTAGCCATACACACAATGGTACTCCAGAACCGAATGGCCCTAGATTATATACGAGCACAAAGTGGGGGCACATGCGCCCCAGTTGGAGCTGAATGTTGCACTTACATTCCCGATAAGTCAGAAAACATAACCAACCTCGCTGATCACATAAGAAGGGAGGTAAAGAAGTTATCCACGCCAGTAGGAGGACCTGGCTGGTTTGACTGGCTATTAGGGGAATCCTGGGGGTCCTATCTTATGCATGGAGTAATTATTCTGGTTGTAATAATAATTACTTGCTGTCTGATTATCGGGTGTTTTAATATCTGCTATAAAGTTATGATGGCCCGACTGATGCCAGTAGCCAGTGTAATCACCGAAGAAGAAGTACACCTGATGGAAATACCTGAAGACACAAAGGATGAAGAAACAGACGACGTTGACACCGACCACTATCTTTGAAGGGCAAGGTGGACATACGGAACACCAGGGAAGTAACATACCCCAAAGGCCGTATATATATATAAAACACCATGCTACCATCATTGTGGTCATCTGGATTTCGTGAACATCCTCCAGGACCAAAAGGGGAACTGTTGGAGCAGATTTTTGGACATAATAAAGCCTAGGGGGACACTTGACTAGTATACCAAACATTTGTCCCCCTCGAATGAATTTTGTAAGAGACAATACTGATGCATTATTGTATGCTTGTCTTTACTGGTTATAGGAAGCCTGCCACTTGTTTTTTCTGTGATAACAGGGGAATTAGTCCTCTTGTATGTGTATACTGGCCTGTCACAATGCGAGGCTGGCTTATAGCAAGAGCCCAGCCTTGAACGGTAATTGTATGAAAAGCTTTGTAAACCTAGTAATGCGATGATTGGATATAAGGACTGTTGCTAAGGCACGTGATGTAAAGTGACGTAATTTGGAAGATAAAGGAACCTCACAGGCGATTTCAAATTGAGAAGTTGGTTCAGCAGACGCGGGTCTCTAACACTTCTCCCAAAGCTTTGTCTCCGATTTAATAAACCTCTCTTTAAATACAGTCTCGGAAATATTTTTCCACAACACTGGTTTGTCACTCATCTCTAAATCTCGTATGGCCTGTTCCCTTGGTTCTAAAATATATTGTTCCAGAAAATTGTCCTGAATACACTCTAGACAGTCACTGCCTTTATGACTTAAGCTGTTCTGCTTTTCCCAGTCTAGGTGAAAATTAAAATCACCCATTATAACATTGTTTTTGCTCCCTTTTAACATCTCTTATTGGCAACCAATTTATCCAGGTTAATAGGCTTAGGTGAACACACAGTACAAATGTGCAGGATCAGCTCCTTACTTGTACTGAATTAGACAGCCTTAATCTACAACAGATTCCAAGAGCCCTATTATTCTGAGCCTTCTCATCACCCCACCCCCAAAATATAGGGTGGTTTACACGATGTAGTACAGCTGAGCAAGGGAGAACATAAGCATCAGCCCCCTAGCATAAAAACACCTAGAAACTTAAGTGAAGCAAGCTCATCCTTTGCAAAACCCAACTGCTACAACCACACGATGATGATGATTTAGTGCCAGGAAGATTTAAAGGTCTCACAGTTGTAAATTAACTTGTGCTGCAAGGGTAATACTTTGGGCTGCTCTCCTAGCGACTACTCACTGAACAACTTGGCAAAGGCCAAGATGATTTGGTGAGGGTCTGGTAAATGACATTGGGAATACCGAGGAAGGCTTTGGAGTAACTTGGAGAAAATACTAAAATTCATTTGCACCCCATCTCACCTGAAGGCAGTAACTTATGTTGGGTCTGGCATATGGTTCTACCAATGTTGGCAGGCCTAGATGTATCTCACTCAAGTGCCCATTCTTCATGTGTGTTCCTAGACTGTACTTGTCAGCATACTACTGAATCATGGAAAATAAGGACATAAGAACTTAAGAAATAGGAGCAGGAGTAGGCCATTTGGCTTCTCGAGCCTGCTCTTACATTCAATAAGATCATGGCTGATCTAATCATAGACTCAGCTTCACTTCGCCGTCCACTCCCCATAACCCTTATCGCTCAAAAATCTGTCTATCTCCGCCTTAAATATATTCAATGACCCAGCCTCCACAGCTCTGTAGGGCACAGAATTCCACAGATTTACAACCCTCAGACAGAAGAAATTCCTCCTCATCTCAGTTTTAAATGGGCGACCCCTTATACTGAAACTATGCTCCCATTCTAGTAATGGTGTTACAGCTGAGCTCCTTCCTTTCCTGGCCAGACAACTGCACATGCATTTTCCAAAAGGGCCACTGGATGCCAAGCAGAAACCCGGTTTCCTATCCTGATGATTCTGAGTTAGGTTGTAGCACCCTATGGACATGCTGGGTGAGTCCAGCCAACAGACCAGGAATTGAACCTGAACACTGGAGAAGGTGCAAAAAAGATTTACTAGAATTATACCAGAACGGAAAGGTTATACCTATCAGGAAAGATTGAACAAGCTGGGGCTCTGTTCTCCAGAAAAGTGAAAACTAAAGGATGACCTGATAGATGTCTTTAAGATTATGAAAGGGTTTGATAAGATAGATGTACAGAAGATATGTTCATTTGCAGGGGAGACCAGAACTGAAGACCATAAATATAAGATTGTTACTAATAAATCCAATAGGGAATTCAGGAGAGACTTCTTCAACCAGAGAGTGGTCAGGATGTGGAACTCGCTACCTCAAGGAACAGTTGAGGCAATGAGTATGGTAAGGGGAAACTAGATAAACAAGAGGGAGAAAGGAATAGACGAATATGTTACATAGAAACATAGAAATTAGTGCAGGAGCAGGCCATTCGGCCCTTTGAGCCTGCACCGCCATTCAATAAGATCATGGCTGATCATTCAACCTCAGTACCCCTTTCCTGCTTTCTCTCCATACCCCTTGATCCCTTTGGCAAGGGCCATATCTAACTCCCTTTTGAATATATCTAACGAACTGGCCTCAACAACTTTCTGCGGTAGAGAATTCCACAGGTTAACCACTCTTTGAATGAAGAAGTTTCTCCTCATCTCGGTCCTAAATGGCTTACCTCTTATTCTTAGACTGTGACCCCTGGTTCTGGAACTCCCCAGCAACGGGAACATTCTTCCTGCCTCTAATCTGTCCAATCCCGTCAGAATTTTATATGTTTCTATGAGATCCCCTCTCATTCTTCTAATCTCCAGTAGATACAAGCCCAGTTGATCCAGTCCCTCCTCATATGTCAGTCCTGCCATCCCGGGAATCAATCTGGTGAACCTTCGTTGTACTCCCTCAATAGCAAGAACGTCCTTCCTCAGATTAGGAGACCAAACTGAACACAATATTCAAGGTATGGCCTCACCAAGGCTCTGTACAACTGCAGTAAGACCTCCCTGCTCTGATACTCAAATCCTCTAGCTATGAAGGCCAACATGCCATTTGCCTTCTTCACCGCCTGCTGTACCTGCATGCCAAACTTCAATAACTGATGATCCATGACCCCCAGGTCTCGTTGCACTTCCCCTTTTCCTAATCTGACGCCATTCAGATAATATTCTGCCTTCATGTTTTTTCCACCAAAGTGGATAACCTCACATTTATCCACATTATACTTCATCTGCCATGCATTTGCCCACTCGCCTAACTTGTCCAAGTCACCCTGCAGCCTCTTAGCATCCTCCTCACAGCTCACACCGCCACCCAGTTTAGTGTCATCTGCAAACTTGGAGATATTACTTCCTTCATCTAAATCATTGATGTATATTGTAAATAGCTGGGGTCCCAGCACTGAACCCTGAGGCATTCCACTGGTCACTGCCTGCCATTCTGAAAAGGACCTGTTTATTCCGACTCTCTGCTTCCTATCTGCCAACCAGTTCTCTATCCACGTCAGTAAATTACCCCCAATACCATGTGCTTTTATTTTGCACAACAATCTCTTGTGTGGGACCTCGTCAAAAGCCTTTTGAAAGTCCAAATACACCACATTCACTGGTTCTCCCTTGTCCACTCTACTAGTTACATCCTCAAAAAATTCTAGGAGATTTGTCAAGCATGATTTCCCTTTCATAAATCCATGCTGATTAGGACTGATCCTGTCTCTGCTTTCCAAATGCGCTGCTATTTCATCTTGAATAATTGATTTCAACATTTTCCCCACCACCGATGTCAGGCTAACCGGTCTATAATTATCCGTTTTCTCTCCCTCCTTTTTTACAAAGTGGTGTTACATTAGCTACCCTCCAGTCCATAGGAACTGATCCAGAGTCAATAGAATGTTGGAAAATGATCACCAAAGCATCCACTATTTCTAGGGCCAGTTCCTTAAGTACTCTGGGATGCAGCATATCAGGCTCTGGGGATTTATCGGCCTTCAATCCCATCAATTTCCCTAACACAATTTCATGACTAATAAGGATTTCCTTCAGTTCCTCCTTTTCGCTAGACCCTCGAACCCCTAGTATTTCCGGAATGTTATTTGTGTCTTCTTTAGTGAAGACAGATCCAAAGTATTTGTTCAATTGGTCTGTCATTTCTTTGTCCCCCATTATAAATTCACCTGATTCTGACTGCAAAGGACCTACATTGGTCTTCACTAATCTTTTTCTCTTCACACATCTATAGAAGCTTTTGCAGTCAGTTTTTATGTTCCCGGCAAGCTTCCTCTCATACTCTATTTCCCCCCTCCTCATTAAACCCTTTGTCCTCCTCTGCTGAATTCTAAATTTGCCCCAGTCCTCAGATATGCTGCTTTTTCTGGCCAATTTATATGTCTCTTCCTTGGCTTTAACACTATCCCTAATTTCACTTGTTAGCCATAGTTGAGTTACCTTCCCTGTTTTATTTTTACTCCAGACCGGGATGTACAATTGTTGAAGTTCATCCATGTAATCTATAAATGTCTGCCATTGCCTATCCACTGTCAACCCTTTAAGTATCATTTTCCAGTCTACCTAGCCAATTCACATCTCATACCATCGAAGTTACCTTTCCTTAAGTTCAGGACCCTAGTCTCTGAATTAACACTGTCACTCTCCATCTTAATAAAGAATTCTACCATATTATGGTCACTCTTCCCCAGGGGGCCTCGCACAACAAGATTGCTAATTAGTCCTCTCTCAATACAAAACACCCAGTCTAGGATGGCCAGCTCTCTAGTTGGTTCCTCGACATATTGGTCTAGAAAACCATCCCTTATATACCAGGAAATCCTCCTCCACCGCATTGCTACCAGTTTTGTTAGCCTAATCTATATGTAGATTAAAGTCGCCCATGATAATTGCTGTACCTTTATTGCACGCATCCCTAATTTCCTTTTGATGCCATCCCCAACCTCACTGTTTGGTGGTCTGTATACAACTCCCACTAGTGTTTTCTGCCTTTTGGTATTCTGCAGCTCTACCCATACAAATTCCACATCATCCAAGCTAATGTCCTTCCTTACTATTGCGTTAATTTCCTCTTTAACCAGCAACGCTACCCCACCTCCTTTTCCTTTCTGTCTATCCTTCCTGAATGTTGAATACCCCTGGATGTTGAGTTCCCAGCCTTGGTCACCCTGGAGCCATGTCTCCATAATCCCAATTATATCATAAACGTTAATAGCTGCCTGCGCAGTTAATTCATCCACCTTATTCCGAATACTCCTTCAGGCTTGTCTTTTTAGCACTCTTTGTCCCTTTAAAATTTTGCTGAATGTTGATTGAGTTGGATGAAGAAGCGTGGAAGGAGACTCATGTGGAGCATAAAGACCATTGTGAACCTGTTAGGCCTGTTTTTGTACTGTTAGTACTATGGGCTCAATTTTCCCCAATGCCATTTTTTGGTGTATTGCAAGAGTTCCGCCCGTTTTCTTTGGCTCCGACTACTCCAAAAAAAAAACACATTTCCCCGTTCTATTTTTTGAATTTGGCGCCACGCAGCCTGTCTTTTAGCTTCTGGGGGTGGAGCCTAATGTCTGCGCTGAAAAAATGATGCCCCCCGCCCTTTCTGCGCATGCCTTAAAAAAAAGGATGTTTTTGATGTGATTGCGTGCAGCCCCAGTACAGCTCCCGGTCTGCGCTCGGCCATTTTTAAAGAGCCAGTTGTGTGTGAGGACTTTAATACTCATTGGAAAAATCGGTGCTGCAGTACAAAATGCAATGCGGCTCAAGGATCAAGAATTTCTTACAGGATGAAATAGAGGCACTAGTTACTGTAATTGAAGCTAGATGGCACAAACTGGACACCAGAAGAGATCACATAGAAGTTTCACTAAAAGAAATGAAGAAACGCTGGAACCAACTTGCAGAAGATTACTGTGCATGGTGACTACCCCGAGGTCTGGAGGCCAGTACAAAAAGTGGCAGGACCTTGGTCAAGTGGTTAGTGTAAGTAATATTTGCATTTATTCACTAGAATCACAATTGTAAATGTATCACAACTGTATATGTCCCATCCAGCAGAAAGACATCCTCTCTAAAAAGTTATATTTTTTATCTTTGTAGAAGAAAGTGGCACACACTAAACAAGAAAGAACTCGAACAGGAGGAGGCCCGGCAAATCTGCAGCCACTGGCACCTTTGGAAGAGAAGGTCGCTGCGTTGATGGGTCTTGCCTGGAGAAAAGCAACCACCACTGTACAAGCTGGGCCCACACTCGAGGGAGAGGGTAAGGCTTGCAAATTCCACAATCTGGCTTTGCTAAATGTTAAGTACTGTGCGGGCTAGCCATGCTTCAGTTCCTGGTGATGTCTCCGTCAGCTACGCTTCAGTTGACGCAATGTGGTATGATTCATCATGGTCTTTCAAATTAGCCTGCTGCCTGCGCTGTGTGAACCCACTCATGCCACCCACCCTGCCCCCTCCTCTGCTGCTAACCATTTGTTTGTTGTTATATCTTGCAAAACTTGAGGCTAACCCTGACAATGCAGAAGAAGATTCAGATGCGGACAAACCTGAAGAGGAGAACATCTTCCAATTCCACATTTCAGACCGAGCATGAGGGTGGGGGGGGAGGGTGCGGGTGAGGGGGAGGTGATGGATGAAGCCCCCACTGTTGTACTCACTCTAGAGGAGGTACAGGTGCCGCCCATTGAGGTGCCAGCCCCTTTTCTGAGTGGTACGAGTGCTATTGGGACATTCCAGGGTTTCCCACAGTCCGAGGCTGGGGATTCCAGTGGGGTGCAGTGAGGCATACCCAAGGCCCCACCGTCCGAGGCTGTAGGTCCCAGTGGGATACAGCGAGCCACACTCAGGGTGAGGAGGGGAAGGAGAGCTTGACAGCGCTCTCCTGAGGTGCAGGATCTAACAGATGACGTTCAGATGAAGGCAATGAGTGCGGAGAGCATTGACCTTACAGAATCACTCCTGGCCACCATCAGTGGAGTGGGTGATGAGGTATCGGGACTATCGGGAGAAGTAACAACACTCTCACGAGAAATGGGAACACTGTCCGGGACTATGAGGGAGGGAATGTCTCAGGCAGCTGATACAAGGTCGGTGCACATGAGGGAGGGAATGTCGCAGGTAGTTGAGACACTGTCAGGGCACATGAGGGAGGGAATGTTGGAGGTAGTTGACACATTTTTGGTCAACATGAGGGAGGGAATGTCACAGGTCGCTGAGACACTGTTGGCGAACATGAGGGAGGGAATGTTGGAGGTAGTTGAGACACTGTCAGGGCACATGAGGGAGGGAATGTCGGAGATAGCTGCTGCAATAAGGGAACACGCCTGCGGCCATTGACAGAATCAACTGCCACTCCCACTCCAATCCCCAGACCAGCCTCTGAAGAAGCCCAAGCAGGGCCTTCCATATTACCTCCTGCCCACCCCCCCCCCCCCACCCCATCAAGAAGTGTGCATTACCCGAGATGTTCGAAAGAATAAACTTGGTATCAACCCGAGAAACACTGCGCCACCGCCTGCGGGCAGGGGTGGAGTCAACAAGACCAAGCGCAGTGGGCAATCTTAGAATAAGGTGGAGGAGAGATGGGTGCAGCCTTTCTTTGCTGCTGTTGTTGTTACTGTTGTAACTGTTCTCAAATTTAAAATTTTTTGTAAACGATGTAAATTTACAAGTTTAAAAGTTTGTAAGTGATAAAGTTTGTAAGTGATCTTAACTGAAAACTTTAAAGTTTGAATATTACAAGAATATTTTTATTAAAGTTAAGTACAAACAAATGTTTGTTAAACTTTTGAATAAAATATATTTTAAATTATAACGGAATCATTTCCATTATTAACACAACTTTTTGAAGTAAAGAAGAATCATTGCCATTATTTGTTCTATTAACACAACATAACAATACGGAACAGGTCCAAGCAGTAAACATGGTCCATTTGGAATAGTTGCCGCTGAGCCTTCAAGTGTTCTGGATGAGCTGCTGGCGCAAGGCTTGAGCAATCGTTAAAGGGGCACGACGGGTTGTATTCCTGGTTGGCTTCCATCCGGGTTACGCATAGGGGCGTCATGAGCCAAGTGGCGAGACCGTACCCTTTGTCTCCCAGAAGCCAGCTCTGCCCTTCTGGCTGCTGTTGAAACATGGCAGATATAGCACTCTTGCGTAGGATGAATGCATCATGGGTGCTCCCAGGGTATCTTGCTTCAGACATGATGCGATGCATGTTGTTCCACGAGTGGCACATTAACAGAGTGGAAGCCTTTTCTGTTCCTGGAATCCTCTTGGAATCCTCCAAAGCTGCTCGCAAGGCGATGTGGGTAAAATCAATGCAGCCCTGTACCTTTGAGAAGCCATCCGTCCTGAAGAAGCCCACAGCCCTTTCACGCATTGCCTGGGCGGTCATGGGGAACTTTATATAGTTATTCCTCCGGGCATATAGTGCAGCAGTCACCTGCCGAATGCAAATATGTGTTGCATGTTGAGAAATGGCACACACATCTGCAGTTGTGGCCTGGAACAATCCAGATGCATAGAATGGAAGTGTAGTTGTAACCTTCACTTCAACTGACAAAGCAGTCCTCCTGATGCTTCTTGGTTGCAGATTTGCTTTTACTAACTCACCGATCTCGGTTACAACTTCTTTGTGGAAACACAGCCTTCTCACACAGTCTGCATCACTCAGATGCAGGTATGAATGCCTGTCTCGATATACCCAACATGGGTAAGGCCTCTTGCCCATCATCCTACGTGCTCTGAGGTTCCTCATACGATGACGTCGAATCAATTGTCTCCTCAGAGCACCATCATGCACGAGGTATGGCATTCTCAGTATTGTCCCCATGATTAAATTGTACCTTTGCAAGAAGCTCTAAACAGCAGGACAAGCTTTTTAGTTGTCTCTCTCCCCAAAGTCAATGCCCCAGTATGGATCACACCCAGGTCTGAGCATGCGCAATAGACTTGCTCAGATCGGGAACCCCCGCCCCCCCGCCGGGCTTCATTTGATGCTGCTTGCTGCTTCGTGTAAGGGTTCTCATCCCTTCAGTTTGGCTTCCACCTCACCACCCCCCTCCCCCCCAGGCTTCATTTGATGTTGCTTGCTGCATAGTTTTAGGGTTCTCATCCCTTCAGTTCGGCTTCCACATCCCCTCCCACCTTGCCCCACGCTTCTTTTTAGGTCAAGCCCCGAGCCCCTGTGTCAGGGCGAGGGAGCGATTCTGCCAGCCAACGCTCCAACCCTCGAGCCCGGTTTGGAGACGTTCGGTGGTGGCGTGGCACTTTTTAAAAAAATCCAAAATTAAAGAATTTTATGAAACTTCCATTTTCTGTGTTTTCAGTTGGAAAAAAATTAAGCTTGATGATGCATATTTAATATACTCTTGACTCCATCCAAAACTTCGCATGAAAACAATGGTGTCTTTCTGCGCCGACTTTTTGATGTCCGCTGGGTTTTTTTAAGTGCTCAGAAGGTGTTTTGGGAGTGGCCACATACGCCGTGCTAGGAGCAATGTAAGTTGGCCAAACTTGCATAAATGTGAAAAACTGGCGCAGACATCAGGTTACGCCCCCATGACGCAAAAAAAAAACCCTTAAAAAATCATAACTAACTGAGTTACGCTGGCATACAATCTTTGGGGAAACTTGGATTTTAAAATTTGGGCCAAAAAAAGCAGCGTGCGCCAAAATAAGACGTAAATTACTGTAGAAAATTGAGCCCTATGTATGTAATACATGCTTCTCTGATCTCCGTATTTATACATCCCGCTACTACATCATACTAGCAGGAGGTCTGTATACAACTCCCACCAGAGTCTTGTATCCTTTGCTGTTCCTCAATTCTACCTAAAGTGTTAACACTGCTGATGGGTGTTTTTGTGACTGTTTCCAGTGGGGTTCCGCAGGGCTCAGTACTCGGTCCCTTGCTTTTTGTGGTATACATCAATGATCTAGACTTGAATATAGGGGGTATGAGTAAGAAGTTTGCAGTTTATACAAAAATAGGCTATGTGGTTGATAATGAAGAAGAAAGCTGCGGACTGCAGGAAGATATTAATCAACTGGTCAGGTGGGCAGAACAGTGGCAAATGGAATTTAATCCGGAGAAGTGGGAGGTAATGCATTTAGGGAGGGCTAACAAGGAAAGGGAATACACATTAAATGGTAGGACACTGAGAAGTACAGAGGAACAAAGGGATCTTGAAGTGTATATCCACAGATCCCTGAAAGTAGCAGGCCAGGTAGAAGGTGGTTAATCATCATCATAGGCGGTCCCTCGAAACGAGGATGACTTGCTTCCACGCCAAAAAAATGGATAAGTTCACAGGTGTTCCAATGAAGGGCCTAAAATTCCAGGTCCTGAACTACATCCTGAAAGATGGAAGATGACTGGGCGAGGTTTTTAAACGTGTGGTGTCCGTTGCATACCAGCCACCACACGGGCTTGACAGAGCTAGGTCTTGGTCCAGTGGCAAGGATTACCCAAGACGACTGGGACCTGCTCTGCTGCACGGACCTAGTGCGCACACATATCGCAGTGTGGGCTGGCCCGTGCTGCCCCTGGGCCCCTGGCCCTGAACTCACGTCTCTCCACAGTCTCTCGCCGCTCCTGCTGTATCTGCCCACACTCCAATCACCGACCTGGACCTTGATGACATCACTCTTCGCTACTGTCGCAGCTCGTGCTGCTTCCTGAAGTGGCCTCCATGCTGCTCATGCACAAGTGCTGGCACCACATGTGATGCAGGCAACAATACTATCAAAGAAAGCACCTCGAAGATGCCAATCATTCTTATCATTCAAGAAGGTGATCATGTGCAACAACAGGACATCATTAGCCTTTTGACGTCCAAAAAACACACAAAGCCGAGTTATACCATTCTCCCAAAGTCTGCTTCACTATATTTTCTGGGTCACTCAACAGCGTCACCATCTTTTGCTGAACCATCTCATGAAGAGCTTGCAATTCTGAGTCATAGTTTTCATTGGGGTGTAACATTTCTTCTGTTTCCTCGCCATTTAGTTCACTTTCCAAATTCATTTTACCGGGTATTGCCCACTTAGCTCAGGATGAAGCAACTCTTGTCAGATTGGCATATGCAGAAAACATAGCACTTTTGGCAGAGACCGCTCTCCGATTTTTAGAAATAGTCCAATTAAATAATTTCAATTTGGAAAGTGAGCTAAATGGCAAAGGTGGTTAAGAAGGCATACAGAATGCTTGCCTTTATTAGCTGAGGCATAGAATATAAGAGTGGGGGCAGGGGGCAGGGGGGGGGGGGTTATGCTTGAACTGTATAAAACACTGGTTAGGCCACAGCTGGAGTACTGCGTGCAGTTCTGGTCACCGCACTACAGGAAGGACGTGATTGCACTGGAGAAGGTACAGAAAAGAATTATGAGGATGTTGCCGGGAGTGGAGAATCTTACCTATGAGGACAGATTGGATAGGCTAGGTTTGTTCTCCTTGGAACAGAGGAGGCTGAGGGGAGACCACATTGAGGTGTATAAAATTATGTGGGGCCTAGATATAGTGAATAGAAAGGGCCTAATTCCCTTAGCAGAAGGGTCAACAATCAGGAGCATAAATTTAAAGTAATTGGTAGAAGGCTTAGAGGGGATTTGTGGGGAAATTTCTTCACGCAGAGGGTTGTGGGGGTCTGGAACTCACTGCCTGAAAGGGTGGTAGAGGCAGAAACCCTCACCACATTTAAAAAGTACTTGGATGTGCACTTGAAGTGCCGTAACCTGCAGGGTTACAGACCTAGAACTGGAAAGTGGGATTCGGCTGTATAGACTCTGGATAGCTGGCGCGGACATAATGGGCTGAAATGGCCTCCTTCTGTGCTGTAAACTTCTATGATTCTTATTAAAATCCCTTCTTTTTACAGCTGTAATTGTGTCTTGTATCAATATTGCCACTCCTTCTCCATTCCCAATTTCACAATGCTTTCTAAAGATCTTATAGATTGGAATATTTGGCTCCCAGTCATTCCCAACTTGTAGCCAAGTCACTATAATGGCTACTACATCATACCCTTTAAGCTGAATTTGTGCTTCTATCTCGCTGGTTTTATTCCTTATGGTCTGTGCATTCATGTACATAATTCCTATTTAGACAACTGTCCCATGCCCATATACACTGATGGTGCTCTTGGTATACTTTTTGACTTATTACAATTTTTTTTTTTAACAGCTCTATTTATCCATTCCCCTTCCTTCAGCCCACCATTAGTGGGCATGCCTTCAACCATCTAGGCTCTACGCTCTGGATTTCCCTCCCTAAACCGCTCTACCTCTCCACTCCCTCTCCTTCTTTAAGGCTCTCCTTAAAACCCACCTCTTTAATGAAGCTTTTATTCACCCCTCCTAGTATCTCCTTCTTTGGCTCATTTTCCTTTTTTATCTGACCACACTTCTGTGAAGCACCTTGGATGTTTTCCTGCATTAAAGGTGCTATATAATTGTACGTTTTCATGTTATTTTCCAGGCGATTTATGTTTATGTTGGAATTGTTGGCAGCGAAGTTCAATCGCTCAAAATTTCCGCATCAACGTAAATTAAACAAATCTTGCCAATGGTTTTCTTGTGAGGTGAAGAAGTTGCTGTACAAAATAATGGATAACGAACATTAAGATCACTAAATAAATGCTAGTCTTTTCTTTCTTTATAATTGTGGGTTGTCATTTAGCTTAACTGCATCTTGTTAGTCTCTCACTTGTGGTTTAGTAACATTCAAAATGAAAAGTTTTACTGAATTTGTTCAAATTTAGCCTGGATTTATGAACATTAATTTTTTCCCATTTTGCCCCACATTTTGATGCTAACCAAAAATTGAAAAACATCCAAAACACAGGCAATAAAAAGATACTTTAAATGTTCTTATGTATTTGTTGATTCTCTCCATCTCTCCTCAATCTCCCTTTTTCTCTGCATTTTTTCCAAACTTACTGGAATGCTTATTTATCTTTCAGAATTCTATTCTGATTAAGGGTACACACCTACATCATAATCAGACTTTTCTCTTTGCAGATGCTGAGTGATGCTCAGAAGATCAAGATGTAGAATCAGTTTGAGTGGACATAAGTAATAATAAGGGAAATAAGTCAACTGGTGGGAGTAGCCTATAGGCCCCCTAACAGTAGCTACACTGTTGGGCAGAATATAAATCAAGAAATAATGGAAGCTTATAAGAAAGGTACTGCAATTTAAATAATCATGGGCGATTTAAATCTTCATATAGATTGGACAAATCAAATTGGCAGAAGACAAATTAAAGACAGAGTTCAATCAAATTGAAGACAGAATTAGCTAAAGCGACTGGGAAAATAGATTAAAGGGGAAGGCAGTAGATAAGCAGTGGCAGACATTTAAGGAGATATTTCATAACTCTCAGCAAAGATATATTCCAGTGAGAAAGAAAGATTCTAAGAGAAGGATGAACCATCCGTGGCTAACTAAGGAAGTTAAAGATGGTATCAAATTGAAAACAAAGGCATATAATGTTGCGAAGATTAGTGGTAGGCCAGAGGATTGGGAAATTTTTAGAAACCTGCAAAGGACTAAAAAAATAATAGAGAAGGTAGATTATGAGAGTAAGCTAACAAGAAATATAAAAACAGACAGTAAGAGCTTCTACGGGTATATAAAAAGGAAGAGAGTAGCTAAAGTAAACGTTGGTCCCTTAGAGGATGAGACTGGGAAATTAATAATGGGAAATTAATAATGGGAAAGAGGCTAATGGCAGAGACTTTGAACAGATATTTTGTATCTAAAATTAACACTAAAAGCATCCCAATAATAGGTAATCAAGGGGCTATAGGGAGGGCATAACTTAAAACAATCATTATCACTAGAGAAAAAGTTCTGGGCAAACTAAAAGTGGACAAGTCCCCTGGACCTGATGGCCTGCATTCTAGGGTCTTAAAAGAAGTGGCTGCAGAGATAGTGGATGCATTGGTTGTAATCTACCAAAACGTCCTGGATTCTGGAGAGGTCCCAACAGAGGGAGACAGAAAGCAGGAAACTATAGACCAGTTACCCTAACGGCTGTCATTGGGAAAATGCTGGAGTCCATTATTAAGGAAGTAGTAGCAGGACATTTAGAAAATCAAGCAGAGTCAGCATGGTTTTATGAAAGGGAAATCATGTTTTTCAAATTTGCTGGAATTCTTTGAGGATGTAATTAGCAGCATGGATAAGGGGGAACAAGTAGATGTAGTGTATTTGGATTTCCAGAAGGCATTCGATAAGGTGCCACATAAAAGGTTACTGCACGAGTAAGCGCTCACGGGGCTGGGGGTAATATATTAGCATGGATAGATGATACAAAGATAGGTGGAAAAGCAAGTTGTGAAGAGGACACAAAGAATCTGCAAAGGAATACTGCCCATTTAAAACGGAGATGAGGAGAGTTTCTTCTCTCAGAGGGTCATGAATCTTTGGAATTCACTACCCCAGAGAATTGAGGAGGTTGGGGCATTGAATATATTTAATGTGGAAATAGACAGATTTTTGAATGATAAGGAAGTTGAGGGTTATGGAGAGTGGGCAGGGAAGTGGAGTTGAGGCCAAGATCAGATCAGCCATGATCTTACTGAATTGCCGAGCAGGCTCAATGGGCCAAATGACCTACTCCTGCTTCTATTTCTTCTTATGTGACCTCAGTTTTAATCAATTTCTGTTTTTACTTCAGTACACAACCTTAGTGTTCTTTTAAATGTTGAATTCAGTATTGAATCCCATTGTCGTCATCAAGACCATCTTCTTGTATCTCTGGCATGCTTACACCTTTACTTCACCCCACTGTTTCTGTAACCTTTATCCATGCTTTTCTTACCTGAAAGACTGATTTCTCAAATGCTCTCCACTATTCACAAACTTCTGTTAGTTCAGAAATCTGTGACCTGATTCCTTTCCCACAAAGTGCTATAGTCATTACCCCATTCCTCACTGGCTTATTGAGTCTTAGTGAAATGACTTCAAGATATTCAGCCTCCCTCCATCCTATCTGTGAAATCTTCTACACTCATATACCTCAGTCTCCATCAACCCTGTCACTGACTCTTGATTTGTGCGTTTTTGTGTGTAATCCACCATTGGAGCAGACCTTCGAGACACTATGCTCTTCCTCTGTGGACTATCCTTTCAAAATCACTTAGTAATGCTGCCTCTCTCTCCCTGCTTCCAAATTCTTTGGAAAATCCATCTCTTCAACCATACCTTTGGTCTCGTCTCTCCACAAAATTCCTTCACTACTATTCAGCATCCAACTTTCCTCTTGTAGAGACCTTTCCATTGTTTTTTCTATGCGAGGAGCATTGTATATAGTAGATATTACACACTCAGAATCCCAACATGGACCTTCATGCAACAAGAGCCCATATTGAAAATTTGGCAGGGAAATTGGCCTCATAGGATTTTCCATCTGTAAACCTATCCTTAGAAATCTAACTTGTACATGCTGTTTTCAGATGCATATTTGGTTGTGAGAAGCACAGATTGCTTGGTCTACTTGTTTGATTCTAAGAGGTACAAGTCTCTTGTATGTGTGATTGCAAGTGGCAGAGATAGCCCAATAGATGTGTTTTGTTGCAGGAGGTACAATTTTCCCAGTGCAGATGTTTTGGTTGCAGAAGGTGCAGATTGGCACCATGGGTTCATGTGATAGGTTTTAGGAGATTCAGCTTGCCTGGTGCACATGTTCAACGTGCAAGAGTGCCCATTCTATGTAGTCGACTGTAGAAAGTGCAGGTTGCCAATGCATGGACTTGGTTGTGAGAAGCAACAAATTACTTGGTGCATATGTATGATTGTGCCTAGTACACATGTCGAGTTGTGTGAGATATAACTTACCCAATCTGTGCACTTGAGCGCAAAAAAATCTAGGCTGACACTCCAGTGCTGAGGGAGTGCTGTACTGTCAGAGTGCTGTCTTTCAGATAAGACGTTAAACTGAGGCCCCGTCTGCTCTCTCAAGTGGATGTAAAAGATCCCATAGCACTAAGTTGAAGAAGAGCAGGAGAGTTATCTCCGGTGTCCTGACCAATATTTATCCCTCAATCAACATAATAAAATAAACTGATCATCTGGTCATTATCTCATTGCTGTTTGTGGGAGCTTGCTTGTGTGCAAATTGGCTGCCGTGTTTCCTACATTACAACAGTGACTACACTCCAAAAGTACTTAATTGGCTGTAAAGTGCTTTGAGACGTCGGGTGGTCGTGAAAGGCGCTATATAATTGCAAGTCTTTCTTTCTTTGATTGTAGGCAGTGAAGGTTGTCTGGTGCATGCGTTTAGTTGTGAGAGGTGCAGACTGCATAGAGCACATATTTAACTGTGGCTGGAAGCAATGTTCCCTCTAAGCTCACCGGGGTCCCACTCAGCCGGTGATCTGGCTTTTAAATTGAAAAAAGCATGCATGTACAGCCTTTTAAATAAGCCACATGGTAAAAAAAATTACAGGGAACATTGGCTGGGAGGCATAGGTTTCCCCAAAAAAATTGTTTCATTGCAGGGTGCACAGATTGCTTGATGCATATGTTTGCTTGTAGGAGGTCCCATTTGCCATGGGCATGTATTGGTTTCTGACTGAGAGGTGCAGGTTTCCTCGTACACTTGTTCTTGGGAGGCACAGGTTTTTCTGTGCATATATTTGGTTGTGAAAGGCATAGATTGCCCAATGCAAGTGTTTGGTTGTATGAGGTACAGATTGTCAGGTGCGTATGTTTTTACAAGGTACAGGTGGACATATAGGGCCCAAGTTTCGGGCTGCGCCATTTCCAGAAAGTGCGCCTAAAAATAACTTATCCATTCTCCGGCTCCCTGCAGGTCCTCTGCAGCTGGGCGCGGCGCAGCACGAGCTGTGGGGGGCGGAGCCAGGTTCCTGCGCTGAAAACAGTGCCGGGACCTCTGCACATGCGCGCTACAGTGGGCGCGCATGTGCAGTAGCTCTCAGGCGCCCAAAACTGTGGGAGGGGCCCGAAGCACGCAGCCCCTAGCCCTGGCCGAATGGCCTCACTGGGGCTGCGTGGATAAGGCTCCTCCCACCCGACCGGACCCGACCCGACCTCCGCGTCCCCCCCGCCCCCGGACCTCCGTGACTCTCTCTCCCCCCCCACCACGCCCCCCGGACCTCCGCGATCCCGCCTCCCGCCCCCGATACCCGACGCCACCTACTTGTAAATCCAGCCCGAAGTCTTGGGCCCGGCCGTTCAGCCTCCTTCTCTCCCTTCCCCCCACTCTCTCCTTCCCTCCCTCCCCTTCTCTCCTTCCCTCCCTCCTTTTTCCTTCCCTCCCTCCCTCCTCACTCCTTCCCTCCTCTCTCCTTCCCTCCCTCCCTCCTCTCTCCTTCCCTCCTCTCTCCTCTTTCCCTCCCTCCTCTCTCCCTCCCTCCTCTTCCCTCCCTCCCTCCATCTTCTCTCCTTCCCTCCCTCCCTCCATCCTCTCTCCTTCCCTCCCTCCCTCCATCCTCTCTCCTTCCCTCCCTCCCTCCATCCTCTCTCCTTTCCTCCCTCCATCCTCTCTCCTTCCTCCCCCTCTCCCCCCCCCACCCCCCTCCTCACCCCCTCACACCCCCCTGCTCCTCCCCCCACACCCCCCACTCCTCCTCCCCCCCACACCCCACCTCCTCCCCCCACACACCCCCCTACTCCCCCCAACCCATCCCCCTCCTCCCCACACAGCACCCCACCCCCTCTACCCCCACCCCAACCCCCTCTACCCCCACCCCACCCTCCACTAACTCCCTCCCTCCTCTCTATCCTTCCCTCCACTCTCCTTTCCTCCCTCTTCTTTCCATCCCTCCCTCCCTCCTCTCTCCCTCCCTTCCTCCTCTCTCCCTCCCTCCCTCCTCTCTCCCTCCATCCTCTC
The DNA here is from genome assembly GCF_044704955.1 of Pristiophorus japonicus. Classification (NCBI taxonomy): domain Eukaryota; kingdom Metazoa; phylum Chordata; class Chondrichthyes; family Pristiophoridae; genus Pristiophorus; species Pristiophorus japonicus. Next base: position 222,893,298 of record NC_091981.1, read on the forward strand.
TCCTTCCCTCCCTCCCTCCATCCTGTCTCCTTTCCTCCCCCCAACCCCCTCCTCCTCCTCCCCCCCACACACCCTCCCTCCTCCCCCCCACACCCCCACTCCTCCTCCCCCCCACTCCTCCCCCCCACATCCCCCCTCCTCCTCCCCCCCCCCCCCACACACCACCCCTCCTCCCCCCCCAGACCACCACTCCTCCCCCCACACCACCCCTCCTCCCCCCCACTCCTCCTCCGCCCCACACACCCCCCACTCCTCCTCCCCCCCACTCCTCCTCCCCACCACACACTCCCCACTCCTCCTCTCCCCCACTCCTCCTCCCCCCCCACTCCTCCTCCCCCCCACACACCCCCCACTCCTCCTCTCCCCCCACAACCCCCACTCCTTCTCCCACCCCACACCCCCCACTCCTCCTCTCCCCCCACAACCCCCACTCCTCCCCCCCCACACCCCCCACTCCTCCTCTCCTCCCACAACCCCCACTCCTTCTCCCTCCCCCCCACACACCCCCCTCCTCCCCCCCACAACCTCCTCCCCCCACCACACACCCCCTCCACCTCCCCCCACCCCCCCAACTCCTGCCCCCCCCACACACCACCCCTCCTCCCCCCACACCTCTCCTCCCCCCCCACACCACCCCTCCTCCCCCCCACCACCCTTCCTCCTCCCCCCCCCACACCACCCCTCCTCCCCCCCACCACCCTTCCTCCTCCCCCCCCCCACACCACCCCTCCTCCTCCCCCCACCACCACTCCTCCCCCCACACCACCCCTCCTCCTCCCACACCACCCCTCCTCCTCCCACACCACTCCTCCTCCCACACCACCCCTCCTCCTGTCCCCCCCCACACCACCCCTCCTCCTTTCCCCCCCCCCACACCACCCCTCCTCCTTTCCCCCCCCCCACACCACCCCTCCTCCTTCCCCCCCCCACACCATCCCTCCTCCTTCCCCCCCCCACACCACCCCTCCTCCTTCCCCCCCCCCACACCACCCCTCCTCTCCCCCCCACACCACCCCTCCTACTCCCCACCCCGCACCACCCCTCCTCCCCCCCCACACCACCTCTCCTCCCCCCGCCACCGCTCCTCCTCCCCCCCACACCATCCCTCCCTCCCCCCCCCACCACCCCTCCTCCCACCCACACCATCCCTCCTCCTCCCCCCCCACACCATCCCTCCTCCTCCCCCCCCACACCCACCTCCTCTTCCCCCCACCCCTCCTCCTCCCCACCCACACCACCACCCCCTCCCCCCCCCACACCACCACCCCTCCTCCCCCCCACACCACCCCTCTCCCCCCCACCCACCCTCCTCTTCCCCCCACCCCTCCTCCTCCCACCCCACACCACCCCTCCTCCCACCCACACCATCCCTCCTCCTCCCCCCCACACCACCCCTCCTCCCACCCACACCATCCCTCCCTCCTCCCCCCCCACACACCCCTCCTCTTCCCCCCACCCCTCCTCCTCCCACCCACACCACCACCCCTCCTCCCTCCCCCACACCACCACCCCCTCCCTCCTCCCCCCCCACACCACCCCTCCTTCCCACCCCTCCTCCCCCAACACCACCCCTCCTCCTCCCCCCCACCACCCATCCTCCCTCCCACCCCTCCTCTACCACCACCCCTCCTCCTCCCCCACACCACCACCCCTCCTCCTCCTCCCCCACACCACCCCTCCTCCCCCAACACCACCCCTCCTCCTCCCCCAACACCACCCCTCCTCCCTCCCACCCCTCCTCTACCCCCACACCCACCTCCTCTCCCCCCACCCCCACCTCCTCTCCCCCCACCCCCCTTCTCCCCCTACACCCCCCTTCCTCTTACCCCCCACACCCCCCCTTACACCATCCCTCCTCCTCCTCCCCACCTCCTCCTCCTCCTCCTCCCCCACACCTCCTCCTCCTCCCCACACCTCCTCCTCCTCCTCCCCCCCACCTCCTCCTCCTCCTCCCCTCCCCCCCCCACCCTCCTCCTCCTCCCCCCACACCTCCTCCTCCTCCTCCTCCCCCCCACCTCCTCCTCCCCCCCCCACCCCTCCTCCCTCCCCCCACACCTCCTCCTCCTCCTCCTCCTCCTCCCCCTCTCCCTCCTCCCCCCTCCTCCCCCTCCTCCCCCTCCTCCCCCCTCCTCCTCCCCACACCCCTCCTCCTCCCCACCCCCCACACCCCTCCTCCTCCCCACCCCCACACCCCTCCTCCTCCCCACCCCTACGCCTCCTCCGCACACCTACGCCTCCTCCCCACACCCCACACCCCTCCTCCCCACACCCCTCCTCCCCACACCCCACACCTCCCCTCCCCACCCCCCACACCTCCCCTCCTACCCCCACCCCCCTCTACCTCCCTCCTCCTCTCCCCCCCTCTACCTCCCTCCTCCTCTCCCCCCCTCTACCTCCCTCCTCCTCTCCCCCCCCTCTACCTCCCTCCTCCTCTCCCCCCCACCTCCCTCCTCCTCTTCCCCCCCACACCCCTTCTCCCCCCTCCTCGCCCCCCACCCCCCTTCTCCCCCTACACCCCTCCCCTTCCTCACACACTGGGGGGGGCTGTCCCAGCACACTGTTGGAGGGCTCCCGGTGCTGCAGTCGGTAAATAGAAAATGTTTTATTTATTGATTTTTTTAATTTTTTAAATTTTTTATTAATTTTTTTTGATTGATTTATTGGTTGATTTATTGATGTATTTATCATTTATTATTGATGATGGCTCTTTATTTGTAAAACTGAAGTGTTTAATGTTTGTAAACTTCCCTTTAAACCCCCCCCATTCCCTACGCCTAATTTGTAACCTATGCCTGATTTTCTAAAGTGTAGACAAGGTTTTTTTGAACGTACAAAAATCTTCACTTACTCCATTCTAAGTTAGTTTGGAGTAAGTTTCCACTGCCTAAACTTTGAAAACAGGCGTAAGTGGCCGGACACGCCCCCTTTTGAAAAAAAAATTCTGTTCCAAAGTGAAACTGTTCTAACTGACTAGAACTGGAGCAATCTAAATGCCGAGAATTCAAATTTCTAAGATACTCCATTCTAAACCAGTTGCTCCAAAAAAACAGGAACAACTCAGGCCGAAACTTGGCCCCATATGGTTGTGAGAGGTACAGATAGACCTGTATGGTCATGAAAGGCAGACATGGACATGTATGGTTGTGGAGGTTGCCCATTCTGTGTGTTGGTTGTGGAAGGCAAAGGTTACCTGATTAATATTTAAGGTGTCAGCCTTGGCTCAGTTGGTCGTACTTTTACCTCTGAGTCAGAAGCTTGTGGGTTCAAGTCCCATTCCAGAGATTTGAACACAAAATCTAGACAGGCACCTGCACTGAAGGAGTGCTGCCCTGCCATCTTTTGGATAAAGCATAAAACAGAGGCCCCTTTTGCCTTCTCGGAAGGATGCAAAAGATCCCATGACACTATTTCAAAGAAGAGCAGGGAATTCCTGGCGTACACTTATCCCTCAACCAACATCACTAAAAACATGGTGGTCATCACATTGCTGCAGTCCGACTGCGGTAACTGCAGAGGAATCTCCCTGCTGTCGGCCACAGGGAAAATCATTGCCAAGAATCCTTATCAATCATCTTCTCCTTGGCTGAAGAGCACCTCCCAGAGTCGCAATGCAGATTCCATTCACTAAGAGGTACAACGGACATGATCTTCACCGCGCGACAACTACAAGAGAAATGCAGGGAACACACCAACCCTTGTACATGGTCTTCTTTGACCTCACAAAGGCCTTTGTCAACCGTGAAACATCCTCCTCCGTTTTGGCTGCCCTCAAAGGTTTGTCACCATCCTCCGTCAGCTCCATGAGGACATGCAAGCCGTGATCCTGACCAATGGATCCACCACAGTCCCAATCCACGTCTGGACTGGGGTCAAGCAAGGCTGCGTCATCGCAACAATGCTCTTTTCGATCTTCCTTGCTGCAATGCTACATCTCACCCTTAGTAAGCTCCCTGCCGGAGTGGAGCTAAATTATAGAACAGATGGGAATGTTCAACCTCCGCCGCCTCCAGGCCAGATCCAAGGTTGTCCCATCCTCTGTGAGTGGACTACAGTACGCAGACGACGCTTGCATCTGCGCACATTCGGAGGCTGAACTCCAAGTCATCGTCAACACTTTCACCGAGGCGTACGAGAGCATGAGCCTTACGCTAAACATCCAGAAGACAAAGGTCCTCTATGAACCTGATCCCGCCACACAGCACTGTCCCCCGATTATCAAAATCCACGACGAGGCCTTGAACAACGTGGGAACCTATTGTCAGCAAGAGCAGACACTGACGATGAGGTCCAACACCGTCTTCAGTGCACCAGCGCAGCCTTCGGACGCCCGAGGAAGAGTGTTTGAAGTGTTTGAAGACCAGGACCTCAAACCTGGTACTAAGCTCATGGTCTACAGGGCTTTAGTGATACCCGCCCTCCTATATGGCTCAGAGATGTGGACTATATACAGCAGACACCTCAAAACACTGGAGAAGTACCACCAGCGCTGCCTCCGCAAGATCCTGCAAATCCATTGGCAGGACAGGTGCACCAACGTCAGTGTTCCCGCTCAGGTCAACATCCCCAGCATCTAAGTATTGACCATGCTCGATCAGCTCTGCTGGGTGGGCCACATCGTCCGCATGCCCGACACAAGACTCTCAAAACAAGCGCTCTATGCGTAGCTTCGACACAGTAAGCGAGCCCCAGGTGGGCAGAGGAAATGTTTCAAGGACACCCTCAAAGCCTCCTTGACAAAGTGCAACATCTCCACTGACTCCTGGGAATCCCTGGCCCACGACCAGCCAAAGTGGAGGAAAAGCATCCGGGTGGGTGCTGAGCACCTCGAGTCCCATCACCAAGAACATGCAGAAACCTACAGCTAGACTTTCAGCACATCATCGCCCATATTTGCTGAAAAGTGGAAACTAGCGCCCGATTATAGCCCATTTATTGTCAGTCCAACTTTCGGCATACATGAATGAGCTGCATCGCCCAGCCTATTTTAAAAAAAAAATGACGACATCCTTGTGCAAGGCCGAGAATAGTATTTATAATGGAAACTTGCGCCGAATTATGGCCCAGATTATCGCCAAGCGCTACTTTCTGCAATTCGCCCAAATGATCGCTGGCCCAAAAAGACGCTGAAGAAAAGTTGCAATCACCTGACCATAACCCGGCACTGCAGGGCAGATCTGTAGTAAAAGGCTGCTTCAAATGCTTGTCAGGAGAATCAATTTGTGAGTGATTTTAAGGGCCTTTTTAACTCTTGCCAATCATCTAAGCACATTTGTATTTGTTGTGGACAAATTAAGGGCATTTATAGTGATGGGGCCTGTAATTTCTCAACCAGTATTGATCACTAATCACATGCTGCTGAATAGAGATGGGAGAAGGTATATTGAAGAGCCTTATGTGCCCAAAGAGGTGGCAGACTGCTGCTGCGGAGGCGACGTTACACCAAACGCATTTACAGGGATAAGCAATCATACCTGAACTTGTTCGATAACATGTGCGTTAGAAGGCTGCGATTCCAAAAAGGAGATCATCAGTGAGATATGCCAGCTAATTAATGGAGATCTGCAGCCTACTGCACCATCAGGATCACATTGCCCGTTGAGATTAAGGTTACTGAGGCACTTTCCTTCTACGCATCAGGCTCTTTTCGGGCCTCAGCTGGCGACATTTGCAGTATCTCTCAGCACGCCACACATTGCTGCATTCGACAGGTGACAGAAGCCTTTTACGCATGCAGGATGGATTTTATAAGCTTCCCTATGACCAGAGAGGCACAGACTGAGAAGGCTTTGGGTTTCTCGAGAATAGCAAACTTCCTCAATGTGCAAGGAGCAATAGACTGTACGCACATCACCCAGCGAGCACCTTTACAGAATGCAAAGGTGTTTTGGAACCGAAAGGGATTCCACTCCCTGATTATTTACTTGTGGTCGACAACGAGCTGTACAATCATGGCAGTAAATACAAATTTTCCAGGGAGCATCCATGATGCGCACATCTTGCGTGAGAGCATTGTTTCTGACCTGTTTAAGAGTCAGTCACAAGGTCACAGTTGGATACTGGGGGATAAAGGATATGGCCTTGCCAGCTGACTCATGGCCCCCCCTGCGTAAGCCCCAGACGGAAGCCGAGAAGCGCTACAACGAAAGCCATATAGCCACACGCAATATTGTCGAAGACAGCTGGAGTTCTGACCACTCAGGAGGCAACCTACCACCCTGAGCAGGTTGCTGAGTTCATTGTGGTGTACTGCATGTTGCATAACCTAGCAATCAGGAGAGGACAATTCCTTGATGTAAGTTAAAAATAAAATGAGAAAAGTTACATACAAGTACATTGCTGTAATGTCAGGGTTAATATTAATCATGGATTTTTTCCCCCTCTGGTTCACAGTACAAGTAGAAGCAGAACTAGAGTATGTCATCCCATGAGGAAGGAAATGGAGTTCACCTCAGTTGGCTGATAGATTTTATTTTATAAACTAACAGGGGCTATAATAAAAGGTTCATGATTATTATTATTGATGGGGACCAGGTCCCCTGTTCTCTCTGTCAACCCCCGTGAGAAAAGTTATTTGCCTGAAAAAAAACGCACTTGCTCAGAACAGCCATTGCTATAGATGCCAGCCTTGCATGACTGAATACATCGCTAAGGCCCATTTCACATCCCGAAGGCTATTGCCCAAATTAAAAAGGCGAAACTAATGTTTTTTAAAATGGCCGATATTCTAGCGATCCTGAAAAATAAAAAAAGCATTAAGCCTAGAAATATCGCCCAAAACGATCATAGTGGAAAGTCTAGCACTTTCAAGAGTAGACAGCGGAAGGAGCATGCGTCAACCCAGGCTCCCCGACCACCCTTTCCTTCAACCACTGTCTGCCCCACCTGTGGCAGAGACTCTGGGTTCTGCAATCACCCCAGAACTCACTTTTAGCATGGAAACGTCATCCTCGACTGCCTATGATGATGATGGCTGTTTGTGGGACCTTGCTGTGCACAATTGGCTACCACGTATCCTATAGTGTCTCTTTTCAAGAGGTTTCTGCACATTTGGTTGAAGAATCGTCAATTGTATAATGAATGCCGAAGGCATGCGTTGGTTGTATTCGGGAGGTACAGGTTTCCCGGTGCACGAGTTTGTTTGTGGGAGTTGCAGGTTTCCCGGTGTGAGAGCTTGTGGAAGGTGCAGGCTTCCCATATACGTGTGTGGTTGCGGTCGTCTCAAGTTTCCTAATGCATGAGTTTGTGGGAAATGCAGGTTTCCCGGTGCAGGAGTTTGTTTGAGGGAGGTGCAGGTTTGCCAGGGCACCGGTCTGGTTGCAGATGGTGCTCCTGGTTGGGAGCAGGGGATGCTCGAGCTCCGGGCTGGGTGCAGGAGGCGGAGATGCTCGAGGTTGCCGGATCGCTGTCGCGCGGGGGCGCTATCGCGGGCTCGGGCTCGCGCGGCGGCGGTTGCATGATGGCGGAGGACAGCGAGTCGGCGGCCAGCCAGCAGAGCCTGGAGCTGGACGATCACGACACCTGCGGGATCGACGGAGACAACGAGGAGGAAAATGAGCAAACGCACAGGTAGCGGGCGGGCGATGGGCCGGGCAACCCCGGGCTGGGCGGAGGGACGGGCCGTGCTGTGTGTGCGTGAGAGCCGGGGAGAGACCTTCACCAACCCCGGGGCCCGCCAGGCAGACAGGCCGAGGGCGCGGGGAGGGGGGGAAGAAGGTACCTCCTCATCAGGCCGGGGATACAGCGGGAGCCAAACGCAAACATCCCGCTCCGGGTAACGGTGAGAGGGCAGCATCTGGAGCCCGCCGCCCGTGGTGGTGGGAAGCTCTGGTTGAGGGCCGAGCTCCCGTATTGTACAGGTTGCCAGGTAAATCAGGAGATGGGGGTCATTGCCTGCGGGATGATCCTCTGAGTCTTGCAGGTTTGACAGGCAAATCAGAAAGGTGATGTTGATCCTCAGCACCATGTAGGCTTAGGAGGTGAATCAGGAGAGTGTAGATCCCCTGTGCTGTGTAGGTTTGGGAGGTGAATCAGGAGGGTGTTGATCCCCTGTGCTGTGTAGGTCTATAGAAGGTGAATTAGGAGGGTGTTGATCCCCTGTGCTGTGTAGGTCTATAGAAGGTGAATCAGGAGGGTGTTGATCCCCTGTGCTGTGTAGGTCTATAGAAGGTGAATCAGGAGGGTGTTGATCCCCTGTGCTGTGTAGGTTTGGGAGGTAAATGGCGGGGGGAGCTTGAGGTTGGTACTTAGCTGAGGATTGCCCCTAAACTATTTTGGTTCGGTAGGTAGATCGAGTTGGGGGGCTCCTTATCTGAGGGTCAATCCCCTGCTCCATGTAAGTTTGGCAGCTAAATCGGGTGGGCGACCCTCCCGGAATCAAGCATTCCTGCACTTGCGCTATTTATCTGGCTGGTGGCTTGAAAGGTACGAACATCGATAGAGCTTTTCTTATCAACACGTTAGTGTGAATGTGCAGGCATCTTCCTCTTCCATTCCCTCCTCCGCCTCCAGCCTGCTGTGTGCATGTTTTCAAATTCTCACTGTATTGTTAGCGGTTTAAAATGTGCAGTTATTTTAAATACCGTTAGCCTACTCCTGCGCCTATTTTCTATGTTTCTATGTAATTACTATATCCAGTACTGTCCTACTAAAATATAGTTAGATTTAATAGATTTATTTTATAATTACATTGTAGTAGCTATCATTTGAATAGCATTAGTGGAAATATTTAAGTTTTTCATCATATAAACTTATTAAAGTGATAAACAATTAATGTTTTGTCACCATATGTAGCACAGAGCTGCATGCTGGTCTGATCCTGAAAAATCTGATCTAATCTGATCTAAGTAGAGATTAAAAAGCATGAATATAAGTTAGCAGTCAAAAATTATTTCTTTCATAACTGAATATGTAAAGCAACAGTACAGTTACAGATCCAATATTGCATTATTTTGTTTGTGTCACTCTTTGTGGCATCTAAGCTTTTAATAAGGCTACAGTAGCCTGTTACCCATGTACATTTATTCCCTAACTGTAGCCAAATATGTGGTCAACTTAATGTTTTTAGTGAGCTTTGGTCAAATGTCACAACTAAATTACATGATCTGGTTGTCATCTGCATGCCAACCACCAAAGATGAAATCTTTTCAGTGACTATTGAAGGATTCTTGTACCGCAGAATTACTAATAGCAATGTCATTGCTACAAGTGATATCAAGAAATAATTTGCAATTGATTGCCAAGTTAATTATGATCTGTTGATTATGACTCCTTTGTCACTAAGATTGAGACCATCCTTTGAGCTGCCTCTGCTGCTTCCTGTGTCTTCCCTTTGCTCACCAAACCAAACTTCCTGTTAGATCTCTTAATTTCCAATGAAATACGAACTCCGATGGTAGTTTTAACTTTTTAATCTTGGCAGAGAGTAACAAGCTGCTGGCTGATTGGCAGTTTCTTTGTCTTACTGAGACACATGGTCAAAATGGCTGTATTCTATACCTGGATCAATTTACAGAAAAGAACTCGCCTTCTTTGACCTTATTGGCTCACTACCCAAGGTCCGAAAATGTCAAGTTGATTGATGAGTTAATGCAACATGCCGAACTGCATGTAGCAGCCTTGACTTGGGGGTCTGTGAATTTTCACAGTCTGTCTAAATGAGCCTGTTTGAATACTCTATCAATCCCCCCTTTGATTCTTTCACAAACTGAATCATAAAACTTCAGGTATCACTAGTTAAACATTCTACAAAATAATTTCATACATGTTAACAGCGTTTCCTTCTATAATTTGTTGATGTGTTTCGCCACATGTCCGGACTAGTAGCTTCCACACAAATTTACACCAACCCGAGTTCCATCGTGGCCACAATGGAAGTCTGGTTTTAGTAGGTTAATTAACCTTATTCCAATTTAATCCAAATCAATATCTTAATTCAACCAGTAAACAACCTTTCCTTAAGCATAACATACCCCTGTGCCACGTACAGACGGTCTGCTGGGACCTGCAAGGTGTCTCACCTGCGGAACAGCAGCTACAGCCGCCTGGTCGCAACAACATTTAATCAACATAAACAAACAATATAAAAGTAAAACAATTACATGTAATTCCCTTGGTACTCTACTATTTCCCTTTGGTGCAGAGGGTCGGCTAGTAAGAAGTAGGCCTATGCCTAGAATACCTACAATCAGTAATACAGTAAATTTAGACATTTTGGCAAAAAGTAATTGTCCTTATTAGATTTCAGCTTCAGTTACGGGTGCTCGTTTAACGTGTGAAGCGTGGATCCAGGCTTTCTTTCCTTGGACTTGTAACAGCTGCCTGGGTGGTCAATAACACTTGATAAGGTCCCTCCCACTTGGCACCCAAAGGTTCTTTATGCAACTTTTTCACATATACCCAGACGCCCGGGATGATGTCGTGTCCTCCTTCGGGTGGATTACCCCAAGCTGCCGATACCTGTCGGGAAACAGAACTAATAGCATTGGTTAGGTTCTGACAGTATGATAACAGAGTGTCACTCATTAAGTGAACATCAGCTTTCCGTAAATCGATAGTTCCTGGCAGCGACATGGGTCTTCCTGTTATAATTTCAAATGGGCTTAGACCTGTAGTTCTGTTTGGGGTTGCCCTAATGCTACATAGCACTATTGGTAGTGCCTGGGGCCATGGTGTTCCTTCTTGGTGATATTTGGCAAGCTGTTGTTTCAGAGTTCGATTCATTCGCTCTACTTGTCCTGATGATTGTGGATGATAAGGACCGTGTAAATCCCACGTAATGTTCAGTAACCTGCAGACTTTTTGGCAGACAGCACCTGTGAAGTGTGTTCCCTGATCTGAGTTAATGCTACTCGGGACTCCCCATCAGGGAATGTAATCCTTGCACAAGACCTTTGCAGTGTGATTGGCTGTGGCTCTTTTAGTTGGGACAGCTTCTACCCATCTAGAGAATCTGTTGACCATGACAAGAATGTTAGTGTATCCTTGGCATGAAGGAAGAGATATATAATCAACCTGCAGATGCTGGAATGGTCCGACAGGGGCAGGGGGCCTCAGTTGGGGCATTACCGTGATGGGTCCAGAATTATTTTTCTGGCAGACCACACAGCGGTCTGTTACCAGCTGGGCATGTTTTTTAAATCCCTGACCCCACCAGCTTTTCTGGAACCGTGCCGTCATCTGTTGTGAGGCCAAGTGTCCCCATGAGTGGATCTGTTGGGCTAAAAAAGGCATAAGCGTTTGTGGCGCGACTGGCTTGTCAGTAACTCTTTGTCTCCAGACACCATCTTCGCATAGCTTAATTCCTGCCTCGATCCATGTCCATTTTCCCTCTCGGGAGCACTCGCCTTGCATTGTTTGAAGATCTCGTGTCAGAGTCCTGAGTGCTTTCAATCTGCACATCTGTGTTGGTTCTTCTGGAGGAACGCCCTGTGAGGCAGCATCTTTAGCTGCCTGGTCGGCTAGGGCATTTCCCTGTGCTTCTGTGGTATTTTCCTTGGTATGGGCCTTACACTTCAGGATGGACACTTCCTGAGGTAATTGTATGGCCTCCAGTAAGTCTCGGACTTCTTTTCCATTTCGGATAGGTGTACCAACTTTTCCGCCATAACATACCAAAGTCGTGAGTGACTCCAAAAGCATAACGCGAATCTGTTTAGACATTAGCTGTCTGTCCTTCTGCTATTCGACATGCTTCTGACAGGGCCCGTAACTCGGCCTGTTGTGCTGACGTTCCTGAGGGTAAACATCCTTTTGCCACTACCTCATATAAGATTGTAACTGCCCATCCTGCTTTTCTGGTACCATTGTCAACAAAGGAGGAACCATCTGTAAACAGGATGAGGTCTGGGTTGTGCAGAGGCTCCTCTGCTGCTAAGGCTGCTTCTTCTGTTTCTTTTAAAATCTCCACGCAGTCATGCTCTTCACATTCTCCCCCCTCTTGCTCCCTCGATTCTGACATCGGGAGCATAGTTGCGGGATTAACCGGGCTAGCCCGGACGATATGGAGATTAGGAGCTTCCAAAACTGCTGTCCAGTGGGTCCATCTTGCTGCTGTCACCTGAGACATTCTATTCATAGACAGCAAAGCGTGTACGGTGTGGGGACACTTGACCATCAGCTTTTGTTCGAGGACTAGACCCGCAGTGATCATTACCGCTCGACATGTAGCTTCCATGGCCCTTAGGCAACTTCCCCATCCGAGGGCTACCGCATCCAGTTTTGCCAAATAATAGCCAATAGGTCTTTGCCGATCCCCATGTTCTTGTGTCAGTATAGCTGTCATATATCCTTCTTTCTCATGGACAAACAGGGTAAATGGCTTACCACTGTCGGGGATTCCCAGAGCCGGTGCTGAACACAAAACCTTTTTCAAACTCAGGAAGGCCTCTTGCTGTTCCTTAGTGAGGGTGATGGCTTCTTTAGAGGCACGTTTCCCCTTTAAAATATCATTCAGTGGCTGAGCAAGCAGTGTGAAGGAGTCAATCCAATTTCTGTTAAAGTTACACAATCCCAAAAAAGACCTTAGTTCCTGAATAGTGGTGGCTTTTTTAGTAGCCCGAATGGCTGCAGTTCTATCCTGGGTAAGTTCTCTCTTTCCTTGTGAAATCTTTTGTCCCAGGTATACAACCTCTTCTTGGGATATTTGTGCTTTGTCGATGCTGGCTTTATGTCCTTTCAGCCGAAGGTGATCCAGCAAAGCTCGTAAATCTTGTTCATGCTGTTCTTCCGTGTTTGAAGCTAGCAGGATATCGTCTACATATTGGATGACTGTGGATGACAGGGGAGGTAATTCTCGCAAATGGCTTTGTAAAGCCATGTAGAATACCGTAGGGCTGTTGTGGAAACCCTGTGGTAACCGGGTCCAAGTATACTGTTGTCCTTGGACAGTGAAAGCAAACCACTGTCGAACCTCCGGTGCCAGAGGCACCGACCAAAATCCATTGGCCATATCTATAACCGAGAAATATTTATGTTCCGGTTTGAGGGCATTAAAAATGGTGGAGGGATCTGCGACCAAAGGAGCTTGTTGATCAATACACTGGTTAGCTTTCCTATAATCGACAGTCAAACGCCAAGTCTCATTAGATTTCTGTACCGGCCACATGGGGCTATTGGAGGAGCTATGCGTTTTAATAAGCACCCCTTGTTTCTCCCAATTGCTGAATAACCGGTAAGATTCCCGCGATGGCAGTTGGACTGATGGGATACTGTTTAGTGCATGGAGGCTTGGTCCCTGTAAATGACGCAGGCTCCATCTGGAGTAGGCCACAATCGTTCTTATCTTTAGCCCATATCGGGTGTTCCTTCAATTCTTCTTTCTTCAAAGTTCTAATTGACCATGTCACCCGACCATCCTCGAAATGCAACGATGAATCTATTTGGATTAGAACGTCCATTCCCAAAAGGGGTTGATCTACTGGGCCTATCCAGACCGGCGTGGTTAGTTCATGTGGACCCAGCGCTATAAGTACCGGTGTTGTCCTTTTAATTTCCATTTTATGGCCCCCAATTCCATAGGCTGTACGTGCCCTACCATCCAACGGCAAAAAGTCTCCATATTGTAGGGGTAAGCATGTTAATTCCGCCCCTATGTCTAAAAGACAGTCCACATCCTTATCGCCCACCCTCACAGTTATATATAGCCCATCTCCCCTTTGTTGTATTAGTGCGAGGAGGGGGGCCAGGGTGGGCTCTAATCGTTTTTTGCTATCCCAAGTAACTCCTTCTGTTGTTGTATTGTCAGTCGCTTAAATGCTTCTATGAGGTCGTTATCTTGTGACAAGCCTGGCTTGTTGGCTGAATTGTATCCCTGGCTGTGTCGTCTTCTTCCCCAGCCACGACCTTGCTGTTTTGCCCTGCACGTCTTTGCCCAGTGACCTTTTTTCCCACAATAATGATATTTTCCGGGTAATTTTCCTAATGACTGTTTATCGGAATCCTGGGATTTCCATCCCATAGCCTGTACAGCTCAGACTTTAGCTCCCATATCCTGATCTAATTGGTTACATCGATCCACCAATGCTGCAAAGGTAGTTCCTCTACTTTCCCAGTCCAGTAACACTACCTTAAGCATTTTGGACAGTTCTGGCTTTAGACCTGCCACGAAAGCTGCTTTCAGGGGTCCAAACGCTTGTTCATCCATTTCCTCATCCGTATTATTCATACCCGAATGTTCTAGCCACGTGCATCTAACTGCTCGTCATACTCCAGGACCTCCTCTGTTTCTTTCTGTTGGCAGGCTGCAATTTTTCCCCAGTCTGTCTTAGCTGGACTGAAGGCTTGCAGCCAGTGTTTAATCGCCTCCCATCCTGCGTCTAATTCTTGCTCATTCTGCCCCAAAGCTTCATCTACCTTATCGTGCAATTTTCTTCCCTGTGTTTTTGGCACCATTATGGTCAAAATTTGCACTCCGTCCCAGGGATGAAGTTGATATATATTTCTTAAGCGGTCCAATTGGTCCCACGTTTTTACTCCCCCTTTCTTTGGATTGGGCAACTCCTAGGACCATTTATCAATTTTCTCTGGGTCTGCCGGAGCATGAACTAAGTATTCTGCATACACCCTTCTCTTTGTTTTTTGGTTCCGCCCTCATCCGCAGTCTCTTCTGATTTGACTACAACTCGTCTTTTTTTAAACGGGGCAAAGCGCACCCCTAATTCTTCATCATCCTCCGACACTGTATTGTCGGAGGATTCGGAAACCGTATCTATTCCTCGTTCGTGTCTTCGGGTTTGCGCTTTTAATTTATCCAAACATGGGTACCCTGGGAATTGATCAATACATTTTCCTTTTCCTATTACTGTCTCTTGACCTAATGATTTTTTCCATTCTTTAATTTCACCTTTAAGATCTTTAACTTCCGCTTCCAGATTTTCAAGTTCAAGCTTTTTCTGTCGCAGCTGTGCACAAACAGCTTGCAATTGATCCTTTGTACTGGTCAGTTCTCGATCATGTTGGGAACGCATTATAATTTCATTCCGGTTTCGGATCTGGCCCATAACCGCTAGGGACCATCTAGTTCGCTCTTTATTTTTCATACGGGTCGTTTTTCCCCAGACCCTTTTAATCTCGTCCAAGGACCATTGTCCTTTGGAGGTTCCGTACTTTTGTTCGATCTTAATACAGGTTTTAGATAAGTTGAATTGTTGCTCTATATATTCTTTCAACTGTTCGAGAATTAAATCTAGTGAAACTTCAGGTGGTACCTGCCCACCTTTAACAGTTGTAGGCAATTCTTTGTTCTTATCTCCTGCTGCCATTTCTTTACTGGGGTCTTGAGTCGTAGGCTTTTAGCCGATCAATAGGTCGGTGATTAATTAACTAACACACCGCCGAAGTTTAGACGTCTATGGGACCTCGAGCCGACTACCAACCGGAGGGTTCGCAAACCGGAGGCTTTCGGAATCGCGTAGAAGGAGAGGCGAATTTAGACTTTTGACCGAGGACTTTTTTTTAAAAAGAGGAGTCCTTACCTCAATATGTAGGTCCGATGTCCAAAATTCAGTTTCTTTCCTCAGCAATCCTGTTCGCAGTGCCAAAATTGTTAGATCTCTTAATTTCCAATGAAATACGAACTCCGATGGTAGTTTTAACTTTTTAATCTTGGCAGAGAGTAACAAGCTGCTGGCTGATTGCCAGTTTCTTTGTCTTACTGAGACACATGGTCAAAATGGCTGTATTTTATACCTGGATCAATTTACAGAAAAGAACTCGCCGCCTTTGACCTTATTGGCTCACTACCCAAGGTCCGAAAATGTCAAGTTGATTGATGAGTTAATGCAACATGCCGAACTGCATGTAGCAGCCTTGACTTGGGGATCTGTGAATTTTCACAGTCTGTCTAAATGAGCCTGTTTGAATACTCTATCACTTCCCTCCAGGCTTCTCCTGGACCCACACTTTTTCTACTGTCTTTCCGATCCTCATGACCTTTCTGAGTTCAACTCTGCCATCTCCTGCTTCCTTGACACCAGTATTGCTAAACTGCTGCCCACCAAACTTACCTTCCTGGTCCCCATGTTAGCTGACATTTTAAATGGTTCCCTCTTGGCTTTTGACCCCCACCCTTTCAAAACCACTATCATCACTCCATCCTCACAAAAACATTCTTGTCGCTTCTGTTGCAAACTACCGTCCCATTTCCAACTTCCCTTTCCTCTCCAAAGTCCTTAAACATGTTGTCACCTCTCAAATCCATGCCCATTTTACCTGTAACTCCATGTTTGAATCCCACCAGTTTCTGTCCCTGCTGCAGCACTGAAATGGTCCTAACCAAAGTCATTAATGACATACTCTGTGACTGGACCGTGATGCATTATTCCACTTTGTTCTCTTTGATCTCTAGCCTTTGACACAGTCAATCACACTATTCTCTTCCATGCCATCTCCATTGGCCTGTGCAGTGGAACTCCCCTAGCCTGGATGCATTCTTACCTAGCATAGTGGGAGCATCTCCAGCAATTACTTCTCTTTCTAACCCTGTACCGTCACCTCTGGAATTCCCCAAGGATCTATTCTTGGCCCTTCCTCTTCCTCATCTACCTGCTACTCTTTGGCAGCATCGTCTTCATTTATTCGGTCAGCTTCCACATATATGTTGACATTACTCAGTTCTCCTTCTGCATTAACACTGTTCATATATTGTGTTTTATGCTTTAATACTAATTTAGGTGTAGATTGTGAACAGGCTTTGAGCATAACTTGATGGGACGTCTCATAATAGGCATGTGACATAAAATGTGTTTCCAGGATAACTAGCAGTATCAAAGCATATAAATATACAATATTTACGCAGATGCTGTTTCACTTAGTAGTATTTTCGCTGCATCTATACTTGATTTGTGTGATTAGCTGATGGTGTTGCATGTTTGTTTTCCAGGAGTATATTAATATTGGCACCTGCATTAATCCTGGTTTCAACAGAATTTTGATAATGTCAAAATAAACATGTCAAATGTGATGGAACTGATTTGCACTGTGACATTATCCTTTCACCTCTGGGACTTGGATTGAGATTCAGCCCAGTCTGATGGGATTCAAGTTTCCCCTCTCTGTTGGCTGTTAACATTCTATGAGGAAAGGTTGGGGTTGTTTATTTGAAAGGGGAGACTTGATTGAGGTGTATACAATTATGAGGGGCCTAGATAGAGTGGCTAAGAAGGACCTATTTCCCCTAGCAGAGAGGGCAATAACCAGGGGATATATATTTAAAGTAATTGGTAGAAGTATTAGAGGGGAGTTGAGAAGAACTTTTTTCACCCAGAGGGTGGTGGGGGTCTGGAACTCACTGCCTGGAAGGGTGGTAGAGGCATAAACCCTCATTGCATTTAAAAAGTAAACATAGAAAATAGGTGCAGGAGTAGAGTAGGCCATTTGGCCCTTCGAGCCTGCACCACCATTCAATATGATCATGGCTGATCATGCAACTTCAGTACCGCATTCCTGCTTTCTCTCCATACCCCTTGATCCCTTTAGCTGTAAGGGCCACATCTAACTCCCTTTTGAATATATCTAACGAACTGGCCTCAACAACTTTCTGTGGTAGAGAATTCCACAGGTTCACTATTTTCTGAGTGAAGAAGTTTCTCCTCATCTCGGTCCTAAATGGCTTACTCCTTTTCCTTAGACTGTGACCCCTGGTTCTGGACTTCCCCAACATCAGGAACATGCTTCCTGCATCTAACCTGTCCAATCCCATCAGAATTTTATATGTTTCTATGAGATCCCCTCTCATTCTTCTAAATTCCAGTGAATATAAGCCTAGTCGATCCAGTCTTTCTTCATATGTCAGTCCAGCCATCCCAGGAATCAGTCTGTTGAACCTTTGCTGCACTCCCTCAATAGCAAGAATGTCCTTCCTCAGATTAGGAGACCAAAACTGTACACAATATTCAAGGTGTGGCCTCACTAAAGGCCTGTCCAACTGCAGTAAGAGCTCCCTGCTCCTATACTCAAATCCTATCGCTATGAAGGCCAACATGCCATTTGCCTTATTCACCGCCTGCTGCATCTGCATGCCACCTTTCAATGACTGATGTACCATGACACCTCATTGCACTTCCCCTTTTCCTAATCTGTCACCATTCAGATAATCTGCCTTCCTGTTTTTGCCACCAAAGTGGATAACCTCATATTTATCTACATTATACTGCATCTGTCATGCATTTGCCCACTCTCCTAACCTGTCGAAGTCACCCTGCAGCCTCTTAGCATCTGTCTCACAGCTCACACTGCCACCCAGCTTAGTGTCATTTGCAAACTTGGAGATATTACATTCAATTTCTTCTAAATCATTAATGTATATTATAAATAGCTGGGTTCCCAGCACTGAATCTTGCGGTACCCCACTAGTCACTGCCTGCTATTCTGAAAAGGACCCGTGTATTCCTACTCTTTGCTTCCTGTCTGCCAACCAGTTCTCTATCCACGTCAATACATTACCCGCAATACCATATGCTTTAACACCAATCTCTTGTGTGGGACCTCGTCAAAAGCCTTTTGAAAGTCCAAATACACCACATCCACAGGTTCTCCCTTGTCCACTCTAGTTGCATCCTCAAAAAATTCTAGATTTGTCAAGCATGATTTCCTTTTCATAAATCCATGCTGACTTGGGCCGATCCTGTCACTGCTTTCCAAACGCTGCTATTACATCTTTAATAATTGATTCCATCATTTTCCCCAGGCTAACTGGTCTATAATTCCCTGTTTTCGCTCTCCCTCCTTTTTTAAAAAGTGGGGTTACATTAGCTACCCTCCAGTCCATATGAACTGATCCAGAGTCTATAGAATGAAGGAAAATGACCACCAATGCATCCACTATTTCTAGGGCCACTTCTTTAAGTACTCTGGGATGCAGACTATCAGGCCCTGGGGATTTATTGGCCTTCACTCCCATCAATTTCCCTAACACAATTTCCTGACTAATAAGGATTTCCTTCAGTTCCTCCTCCTCGCTAGACCCTCGGTCCCCTAGTATTTCTGGAAGGTTATTTGTGTCTTCCTTAGTGAAGACAGAACCAAAGTGTTTGATCAATTAGTCTGCCATTTCTTTGTTCCTTGGATAGACACTTGAAGTGCTGTAACCTACAAGGCTATTGACCAAGAGCAGGAAAGTGGAATTAGACTGAATAGCTCTTTTTTTCGAGCCGGCACAGGCATGATGGGCCAAGCAGCCTCCTGTGCATAAATTTCTATGATCCTACTTGACATGATTTTGAATAATTTCAACTCAGTTCCTAGTAGGCATAGATCTACATCAAACTGTTTATGAATTGGTACTAATGACTCATTTACACTTGACCAAGAGGAGCAGTGTTGGAGCCCTGGATGTTGTTCAAAATCTTCAGCTAAAATCCTCAATACCTGTTAAGTAGGGAAGTTTCCAGATTCCAGGCTGTTCCTGATTGGTGCCCAGGACAGGAAATGATACTAATCTGCTTTGAATGTTATATAAGTAACACTTTTATATTGAAATATAAGAAGTTATAAAATGAGAAAAGGCGATTCAACCCATCGAGCCTGTTTCTTCGAACACTGGTACTAAATAGCAATTATAGGTTATAAAAGGCAGGCCACTGAGTTACGAAAATGGAGTTCCTTGGTAGATTGGTAGTGTTGGAGTGATGTTTAAAAGCAGTGTGAGTGAGCTGCCATCTCTACACTGCCAGCTTGCTTTATTGTTCACTTGGAAATAGACAGAGTTGTAGGTGTTGATAATTAAACGTGTGCAGAGCTCAGCTGACCAGCCACAGTGACATTTTTAATTGAGCAGAGCAGGCACAATAGTTCTTTTAGTCACAACTCTAAATTATGCATCTTCGGTAAAATGTAGATTTGTTTTTTGTTGTGATTCAGTTTGAAATCAATGTCAGCCCTTAGCTGGAAGCTTTTAAGAAATGGGACATAAATTCTGAGTCTTAGACATCTTCTGTTAGCTGTATCAACCATAAGGTATTAAACCGTATACCAGTGTCTTAACTATATTTTTTTAAACTCACCGCTTCTGGCTGTGAGCTTTATACCATTACAGTACAATTGGGACAAAAGATTGGAAGAAGTTGCAGAGGTAGGATGGGGTGTAGCAATGGAGGGATTTGTAAAGAAGGAGTAGTATTTTGATAAATTACATTGGGGACATGGTGGCTGTGCAAATCTTAGAGGACAGTAAGTGAGATGTGGCACAGGTTAAAATGCAGCAGGCAGAGTTTGAACAAGTTAAAGTTTGACTAGGGTGTCGGGGAGAATGTTAGTGAGGGAAAAGCCTGAAGCTAATGAAGATGTAGATGAGTTTCAGTCACTGCATGGGTGAGGTAGGGAAAGAGGTAGGTGATTTTCTGTAAGTGAAAGTAGATGATGTTGGTGATAGAAAGGATGTGGGATTGGAAGCTCAGATCATGGTCAACTGTTGCGATCAACCCATGAATAACTGGGATAGGGTATTAACTGTTTTTAGATGGAGGGTTTCTGTCAGAAGGCTGCACAGGCTGGCTTTGGTTATGCTAATATTAAGCTAGAGAATGTTCTCGCCCAACCGAAAGTTAATGTCTGCTTAGTAGTGATGGGCCGATGGGTCAAATTGGATTTCATCAACATGCATTTGGGATCATTGAGATGAAATAGTCCATCAAGCTAGGTGTCGTATTTGGCCCTTAAATGAGTTTCCAGCCACATATCTGTGGCATAACTAAAACCACCTTTTTCCACCTCCGTAACATTGCCCGCCTCCGCCCCTCCCTCAGCTCTTCCGCTGCTGAAACTCTCATCCATGCCTTTGTTACCCCTAGACTTGACTACTCCAACTCACTCCTGGCCAGCCTTCCACATTCCACACTAGATAAACTTGAAGTCATCCAAAACTCAGCAGCCCATGTACTAACCCGCACCAAGTCAAGATCACCATCACCCCTGTGCTTTCTGACCTACATTGGCTCTCAGTTAAACAACGCCTCGATTTCAAAATTCTCATCCTTGTTTACAAATCACTCCATGGACTTGCCCCTCCCTATCTCTGTAATCTTTTTCAACCTCATAACCCCACAAGATGTCTGCGCTCCTCAAATTCTGGCGTCTTGAACATCCCTCATTATAACTGCTCAACCATCAATGGCCGTGCCTTCAGCTGCCTGGGCCCTAAGCTCCGGAACTCCCTCCCTAAACCTCTACGCCTCTCTACGTCTCTTTCCTCCTTTAAGACGCTCCTTAAAACCTACCTCTTTAAACAAACTTTTGGTCACCTGCCCTAATTTCTTCTGTGGCTCAGTGTCAAATTTATATGTTTATCTGTAACACTCTTGTGAAGTGCCTTGGGACGTTTTACTACGTTAAAGGCGCTATATAAATAAAAGTTATTATCTGATCTCTCTTCCTTGTCTGCTGACAATATGAGATGCCAGGGCAGTGACCTGATGTTGCCATGCTGAACCTTCTTAATTACATTTTAAAAGGTAACATTAATACAATTTGTGAACCTGATTAGATGTAACTCACTCATAATAACAATAACTTGTATTTATATAGTGCCTTTAATGTAGTAAAACATCACAAGCGCATTATCAAACAAAATTTAACACAAACTTTGTTATGTTATTAGTTTAGAGGGAATTCCAGAACTTAGGGCCTTGGAAGCTAAAGGCACAGCCACCATTGGTGGAATGATTGAAATCGGGGATGCTCAAGAAGCCAGAATTAGATACATGCAGATATCTCCAGAGGGTTGTGGGGCTGGAGGAGATTATAGAGATAAGGAGGGGTGAGGCCACGGGGGAGATTTGAAAAGAAGGATGAGAATTTTAATATCGAGGCGTTGCTTAACCGGGAACCAATATAGGTCAGCGAGCATTGGGGTGATGTATACATTCTATTGTCATTTTGAATTAACAATACCCTAAAATTTGAATCCATGTAATGCAGATGGATTATTTTTCATTAATTTTGCATCTTTTTAATATCCAGTCTCCATTGTTATATTATATTTCAGTGGTTACCGGCATCATTATTTTTGCAAAAGAAGGTGAGGGGAGAGATTGTTTAAGAAAAAATATTGCTTAAAACTTACGTAATTTATTCAGCTGTGTGGAGATCTATCAATTCTGAAGTTGCTCTAATATATATGCAAAACGAGCTAGCATATATATAGCACCTATCACGGTGTCAGGATGTCCCAAAGTACTTTACAACCAATGAATAACTTTTTGAAGTGTAGTCACTGTTGTAAAGTGGGAAAAACAGCCGCCAACTTGCGCACGGCAAGCTCCCACAAACAGCAATGTGATCAGATGTTCATTTTTATGTTCATTGAGGGATAACTATTGGCCAGGGCACCAGGGATAACTCCCCTGCTCTTCTTCGAAATAGTGCCATGGGATCTTCTACGTCCACCTGAGAGAGCAGACGGGGTCTCGGTTTAACGCCTCATCCGAAAGACGGCACCTTCGACAGTGCAGCACCCCCTCAGCACTGCACTGGAGTGTCAGCCTAGATTTATGTGCTCATGTCCCTGGAGTGGGACTTGAACCCACAACCTTCTGACTCAGAGGCGAGTGTACTACCCACTGAGCCACAGCTAACACTATCAATGAAGTACTTTTAAAGTGTAGTCACTATTGTAATGTAAGAAACATGGAAGCCAATTTGCGCACAGCAAGCTCCCACAAACAGCAATGAAATAAGTGACCAGATAATCTATTTTAGCCATTGGTTGAGGGATAAATTTTGTCCAAGACACCAGGGAGAACTACACTGTTCAGAATTGAACAGTGCCGTGGGATGTTTCTCATCCACCTGAGAGGACAGACGGGGCTCGGTTTAACATCTCATCCGAAAGCTGGCACCTTGAACAGTGCACACTGCCTCAGTAGTGCATTGGGAGTGTCTGCCTAGATTATGTCATACAGATAATGTCATTCATGGATCTCATCCATTGGAAACAATGCCATGTCCTGGATGCTATTTAAAACCTTAGCCCAAAATCCTCAATACCTGTTAAGTAGGGAAGTTTCCAGATTCTGCCTGTTCCTGATTGGTGCAGCTTTCCTGGGTTGGCACCTCATTTTTAGGTACGCCAGGTGCTGATCCTGGCATGCTTTTCTGCATTCCTCATTGAACCAGGGTTGGTCTCCTGTTTTGATGGTAATGGTAGAATGAGGGATATGCCGGGCCATGAGGTTACAGATGTGGTGGAATACAATTCTGCTGCTATTGATGGTCCACAGCGCCTCAATAATGCCCGGTTTTGTGCTGCGAAATCTGTTCTGAATCTATTCCATTTAGTATAGTGGTAGTGCCACACAACACGATGGATGTTGTCCTCAGTGTGAAAAGGGGCCTTTGTCTCTACAAGAACTGTGCAATAGTCATTGCCACCATAGAAACATAGAAAATAGGCGCAGGAATAGGCCATTCGGCCCTTTCTCTCCATACCCCTTGATCCCTTTAGCCGTAAGGGCCATATCTAACTCCCTCTTGAATATATCCAATGAACTGGCATCAACAACTCTCTGCGGTAGGGAATTCCACAGGTTAATAACTCTGAGTGAAGAAGTTTCTCCTCATCTCAGTCCTAAATGGCTAACCCCTTATCCTTAGATTATTTCCCCAGGTTCTGGACTTTCCCAACATCGGGAGCATTCTTCCTGCATCTAACCTGTCCAGTCCCATTAGAATTTTATATGTTTCTATGAGATCCCCTCTCATCCTTCTAAATTCCAGTGAATACAGGCCCAGTCTCTCCTCATATGTCAGTCCTGCCATCCCGGGAATCAGCCTGGTGAACCTTCGCTGCATTCCCTCAATAGCAAGAACGTCCTTCCTCAAATTAGGAGACCAAAACTGAACACAATATTCCAGATGAGGCCTCACTAAGGCCCTGTACAACTGCAGTAAGATTTCCCTGCTCCTATACTCAAATCCCCTAGCTATGAAGGCCAACATACCATTTGCCGCCTTCACCGCCTGCTGTACCTGCATGCCAACTTTCAATGACTGATGTACCATGACACCCAGGTCTCGTTGCACCTCCCCTTTTCCTAATCTGCCGCCATTCAGATAATATTCTGCCTTCGTGTTTTTGCCACCAAAGTGGATAACCTCACATTTATCCACATTATGCTGCATCTGCCTCGCGTTTGCCCACTCACCTAACCTGTCCAAGTCACCCTGCAGCCTTTTAGCATCCTCCTCACACCGCCACCCAGCTTAGTGTCATCTGCAAACTTGGAGATATTACACTCAATTCCTTCATCCAAATCATTAATGTATATTGTAAATAGCTAGAGTCCCAGCACTGAGCCCTGCGGCACCCCACTAGTCACTGCCTGCCATTCTGAAAAGGACCCATTTATCCCGACTCTCTGCTTCATGTCTGCCAACCAGTTCTCTATCAACGTCAGTACACTACCTCCAATACCATGTGCTTTAATTTTGCACACCAGTCTCTTGTGTGGGATCTTGTCAAAAGCCTTTTGAAAGTCCAAATACAACACATCCACTGGTTCTCCCTTGTCCACTCTACCAGTTACATCCTCAAAAAATTCTAGAAGATTTGTCAAGCATGATTTCCCTTTCATAAATGCATGCTGACTTGGACCGATCCTGTCACTGCTTTCCAAATGTGCTGCTATTTCATCCTTAATAATTGATTCCAACATTTTCCCCACTACCAATGTCAGGCTAACCGGTCTATAATTACCCGTTTTCTCTCTTCCTTCGTGAAGACAGAACCAAATTATTTGTTTAACTGGTCCGCCATTTCTTTGTTCCCCATTATAAATTCACCTGAATCTGACTGCAAGGGACCTACGTTTGTTTTCACTAATCTTTTTCTCTTCACATATCTATAGAAGCTTTTGTAATCAGTTTTTATGTTCCCCGCAAGCTTTCTCTCATACTCTATTTTCTCCCTCCTAATTAAACCCTTTGTCCTCCTCTGCTGTATTATAAAATTCTCCCAGTCCTCAGGTTGCTGCTTTTTCTGGCCAATTTATATGCCTCTTCCTTGGATTTAACACGATCCTTAATTTCCCTTGTTAGCCACGGTTGAGCCACCTTCCCTGTTTTATTTTTACTCCAGACAGGGATGTACAATTGTTGAAGTTCATCCATGTGATCTTTAAATGTTTGCCATTGCCTATCCACCGTCAACCCTTTAAGTATCGCCAGTCTGTTCGAGCCAATTCACGTCTCGTACCATCGAAGTTACCTTTCCTTAAGTTCAGGACCCTAGTCGCTGTGTCGCTCTCCATCTTAATAAAGAATTCTACCATATTATGGTCACTCTTCCCCAAGGGGCCTCGCACCACAAGATTGCTAATTAGCCCTTTCTCATTACACATCACCCAGTCTAGGATGGCCAGCCATCTGGTTGGTTCCTCGACATATTGGTCTAGAAAACCATCCCTAATACACTCCAGGAAATCCTCCACCACCGCATTGCTATTATTTTGGTAAGCCAAATCAATATGTAAATTAAAGTCGCCCATGATAACTGCTGTACCTTTATTGCACACATCCCTAATTTCTTGTTTGATGCTGTCCCCAACCTCACTACTACTGTTTGGTGATGCGCAGATGCATCTGCGACAGGTAGATTGTTGAAAACGAGGTCAAGTCGGTTTTTCCCTAGTATTGGTTCTCTCACCACCTGCCGCAGGCCCAGTCTGGCAGCTATGTCCTTCAGGACTTGGCCAGCTCGGTCAGTAGTGGTGCTACCGAGCCACTTTTGGTGATCGACATTGAAGTCCCCCATCCAGAGTACATTCTGTGCCCTTGCTAGTCTTAATGCTTCTTCCAAGTGGTGTTCAACATGGAGGAGTACTAATTCATCAGCTGAGGGAGGCGGTGTAGGTGGTAATCAGCAGGAGGTTTCCTTGCCCATGCTTGACTTAAAGCCGCAAAGTTTCTTGGGATCCAGAGTCAATGTTGAGAACTCCCAGGGCTACTCCTTCCCGACTGTATACCACTGTGCCACCTCCTCTGGTGGACCTGTCCTGTAGGTGGACAGGACATACCCAGGGATGGTGATGTGTGATCGACTAGGCTGGGTGTGCCACTGTGTCTGGAGCCAGTGCCAAGGTTAATGCCGGGTGGTCTATCAGGTTTTATTCTTATTATTATTTTTCTGTAGCAGTTTGTTACAACTGAATGGCTTGCTAGGCTTGCTGGGCCATTTCAGAGGGCAGTTAAGAGTTAACCACATTGCTGTGGGTCTGTTGTCACATATAGGCCAGACTGGGTAAGGACGGCAGATTTCCTTCCCTAAAGGACATTAGTGAACCAGATGTGTTTTTACGACAATCCGATAGTTTCATGGTCACCATTACTGACACTGGATCTGTCTGGTTCCTTCTTGAAACCTATGAAGGTTTCTTGTTCTACTGCCTGTGCCGGTAATCTGTTCCACTCTTTCAGTTTAAAAAAAAAAGTTTCTCCTTTTTTCTTTTATTAATCCTTAATTTATAAATATGAGCCTTTGTACTTAAGTTCTGTACATGGCAGAAAAACTTACTTGGGATTCAATGTGTCTAACCTTTCATAATTTTAAACAACATTATCATATCCTCTCTGTGTTCTCTCTTCAAGAGAGAAACGATCCAGGGTTGTCGATCGTTCCTCATACATTATTTTTTTAAGTTCTGGGATCAACTGTATAGCCTTATAGCCCCTCCAATAATTCAATATTCTTTTTGAAATAGGGAGATCAAAACTGCCTGCAGTACTCCAGGCAAGTTGATATGATGTTAAAAAAGCATATCGTTTACTTGTGTTTATAAATAGGGGACATAGAATATAAAAGCAAAGAGATCATGCTGGAACTTTATAGTTAGGCCTCAACTGTAGTATTGATGACCGTTCTGGGCACCACACTTCAGGAAAGATGTAAAGGCCTTAGAAAGGGTACAGAGAAGGTTTACCAGGGATGTTTCCAGGGATGAGGGACTTCAGTTATGAGCAGTGGTTGAAAAAGTTAGGACTGTTCTCTTTTGAGCAGAGACAGTTAAGAGGGTTTCAAGGTGATGAGAGGTTAAAGGGATCAAGGGGTATGGAGAGAAAGCAGGAATGGGGTACTGAAGTTGCATGATCAG
The DNA here is from genome assembly GCF_044704955.1 of Pristiophorus japonicus. Taxonomy (NCBI): domain Eukaryota; kingdom Metazoa; phylum Chordata; class Chondrichthyes; family Pristiophoridae; genus Pristiophorus; species Pristiophorus japonicus. Next base: position 222,920,375 of record NC_091981.1, read on the forward strand.
CCATGATATTGAATGGTGGTGCAGGCTCGAAGGGCTGAAGGGCCGAATGGCCTACTCCTGCACCTATTTTCTATGTTTCTATGTTTGGATAGAGTAGATAGAGAAAACCTATTCCCTCTGTCGAGTGGGTCAATAACCAGAGGTCAGAGATGTAAAAGCATAGTGAAAGATCTCGAGGGGAAATGAGAATTTGGTTCACTGAGTTGTCAGGATCTGGAATGCTCGACCTGAAACAGTGGTGGAAGCTGATTCCATAAATAATTTTAAGTGCGAGTTGGACAGGGATTTGAGGATGAGGAACTTACAGGGTTACAAACAAAAAGCGGGGGTGTGGGACTGATGAACGACTGCTTTTTCAAAGAGCCAGCACAGGCATGGCGGGTCGAATGGCCTCCTGTGCTGTAAGTTTCTATGATTTTATGATATGGTCTCAACATGGCCAAATACAGTTTCAAAGCTGTATTTATATGTTATAACCCTTGCTCTGCATCCCAACATTTTGTTTGCTTTTTAACATTGTGGGAACATTACGCTGATGATTTTAGTAACTTTTCCACCAAAACCTCTAGATCTCTCTCCTGCTCCAAAACCTCAAATACATTCCCATTTAGTACATGATCCACATCAACTTTCTCTGCCGAATCTCATAATCTTACATTTCCCTGTATTAACCTACACTATTAAATAGACTTGTTTAACAATGAACATCAGGAGGTTGCTTTCACTGAGCTCTGCCGAGTTCACTTGGTGTACTGGGGTCAGTACAATGCTACTGAAATATAGAATTGCTTAATTTGCAGAGACAGAACATGTGAATAGAGGTGCAATTCATCTATTATATTAGGGGTTTCCATTAAATTCTTCCCATTGCCAGTATGGATTGAGCAGGAAATGTTAGGACATACGAAGAGATAGAATCAAAGTTTTTAAAATAATGAAATAAACTGGATAGGTAGATGTAAAACAATTTTGTATAGAACTACAGGAGGGTTCTAATATAAATGTAATTTAAGGAGTAACTACTACACATTTTGAGTTGTATAATTAAAGTATTCAAAAAGGAAATGGACAGTTTTTTTTGGCTGTGCAGGAGGAGAGATGAGCTTGGTGCCAAGGCAAGAGACAGATGAAAATGGTTGATTTTGAATCCTGAACAAAGAATGCAACAATAGAAACTTGATGGATTAAAATAGCCTTATCTCATTCTTATGTTCATCTGAGTCAGAAGGTCGTGGGTTCAAGTCCCACTGCAGAGACTTGAGCACAAAAATCTAGGTTGACACTGCAGTGCAGTGCTGAGGGAGGTGTCGTCTTTCAGATGAGAAATTAAACCGAGGCCCCGTCTGCCCCCTCAGGTGAATGTAAAAGATCCTATGACACTATTTTTGATGAAGAGCAGGGGAGTTTTAACCGGTGCCCGAGCCAATATTTATCCCTCCATCAACATCACTAAAACATTATCTGGTCATTGTCACATTGCTGTTTGTGGGAGCTTGCAGTGCACAAATTGCTGCAGTGTTTTCTATATTACAACAGTGACTACACTTCAAAAAGTAATTTGTGGGCTGTAAAGTGCTTTGGGACATCCGGTGGTTGTGAAAGGCAGTATATAAATGCAAGTCTTTATTTCTTGTGTCAATAGAATATTGATACATGCAATGTTAATTAATTATTACATAACTAAATTTATAAAATTTACTGTTGTAATGTCCATTTTTCTCTATATTTTCTAAATTGCTGACAGAAGTCCTGGAGGGGATACTGGAGCCAGAAAGAAGAAGAAAAAGCAGAAAAAGAAGAAAGAGAAGCCTAGTTCTGCTAGTACCAAGTCAGACTCTGCTTCAGATTCGCAAGACATCAAAGTTCAACAGCCTCCTTCAAAAGTGAGGTCATATTTTTTTTTAAATCCTGATTTGTTAACAATGTATGAGGATCAAAGAAAAACTCAAATGCTCGATGTCTTAAGTGAAAGTACCTTTAAATTGATTTCAGCTTTTAACATGAACACAGTTTGCTAAACTTCAAAACTGACTAATGCTTAGAACCGAGATGAAATTATCTGCCAATTTACTCCTGACTAGTAAGTGAGAAGACTGCTAGTGCAGATGCTGTATGCATCAATAAAAGGCTTCTACTGACAGCATAGTTGCAGATTTGGTATAACCCCACAACTGTCTTTTTTTAGTTGGATTCACTGCCGAGACTCTCTCAAACATTATTCCCTAATTTCATTCAGTTGTGTCAGTACTTCAGTTCACCAAATAAAATATGCAGCAGATTAAATCAGAATAGTAAATTTTTGAATTAATTTGCAGTCTTTGTCTGTTGGGAGCACAATTTGATGTAGACGTGGACAGTTTCTTATAAAAATGCAGCTTTATATACATCAATTGTTGCTTTCAGCAGGTTAAAGAAGATGCATCATTTCAGCAATAAAACCAAAAATAATTTTCTTCAAAGGAATGTAACTTTAAGCTCCAGGGAACACCCAGTAATTAAGTTTGCTTCAATCTTTGAAGTATTCCTATTTACAGATGTTCTTGCAGCTCTGTACATTTTCCATTTCCACAGTTGAAGAATGCAGTGTGCACACTGGGTGAGGATAGCCGTGGTCTTGGCCAATCATTCAGTCTCGAGCTGTTTTTTTAAAACCTCTGTTGGATTTTGTATATAATCAATTGTTAGATGATGTACTGCTGGTTGAGTTTTATTCACCTTTCCTTTTCTTTCAGCAAGAAACTCTTATGTACTTACTGGTTCAAAATCTATTTCTAAGAAATCTTTTCTTTGTTGAAATTTTCAGTTTGCTAGTTGTAGCCAGCAAAGTAATCTATTACTTTGAGGGGTGATCTTATAGAAACATTTAAAATAATGAAAGGGATAGACAAGATAGAGGCAGAGAGGTTGTTTCCACTGGTCGGGGAGACTAGAACTAGGGGGCACAGCCTCAAAATACGGGGGAGCCAATTTAAAACCGAGTTGAGAAGGAATTTCTTCTCCCAGAGGGTTGTGAATCTGTGGAATTCTCTGCCCAAGGAAGCAGTTGAGGCTAGCTCATTGAATGTATTCAAGTCACAGATAGATAGATTTTTAACCAATAAGGGAATTAAGGGTTATGGGGAGCGGGCGGGTAAGTGGAGCTGAGTCCACGGCCAGATCAGCCATGATCTTGTTGAATGGCGGAGCAGGCTCGAGGGGCTGGATGGCCTACTCCTGTTCCTAATTCTTATGTTCTATTAAGAAAAGGTTGTTGAGCAGTACCTGAATTACTGGAGGCAAATACAGAATTCGATGGACAAATTATGTTTAATTTTCTCTCTCTCATCCCTTCTCTGTGACACACACACCAGAGAAAGAAAAAGAAAGAGAAAGGCCACTGCTAGGAATAAAACCCATATTTCTACTTTTGCCACCCAGTGTCAAGTGATCCCATAATGCTTCCAGACACTCAGTAAAGTGATGTTCAGAAAAGCAGTTGTCTTGTGTTTAGAATATTTCATTGCCACACATACATCGTTATAGCTTTTCTGAGTGTAATTACCAGGTTTTGATAATCATATGCTGCACTCACTACGAACTGTTGAGACTGTCCCATATTATTTCATGTAGGGTCTTTGCAGCCAACCAAGAGAATACTTGTTATTTGTATTTGTATCCAACTCTGAAATGATAGCACAATATAAAATACAACCATTGGTTGCTAAAATAGGGACTTTAAGCATTTTGGGCCCAAGTTTCCGCCCTCTGTAAAATCAGCGCATCTCCATAAGTTGCGGCGACTTTCTGAAATAAAAAGGGCGCCGAAAACTTATCTTGTGATTCTTTGGTCTCCTCAGGACGTCTTCGTGCTCTGCGTGGTGCAGCACAAGGGGTCAGGGACAGCGCTGAAAACAGTGCCGGGACCTCTGCACATGCGCGCTAGGGTATGCAGTAGCTCTGGGCCCCCGAGGCTGCGTGGGAGGCGCCCGAAGCACGCTGGCACTAGCCCTGGCCGAATGGGCTCCCCGGGCGAAGATCGGGACTCTGGTCTCCCTCCCTCCCGTTCAGCTCCTCCGCCGCCTCCCGTTCAGCCTCCCTCTCGTTCAGCCCTTCCCCCTCCTCTCCCCACCCACCCACCTCTCCACGTCGTCGGCAGGGCCCGCCTGCCCGGCATCTCGCTGGGGGCAGGCCCCGCCCGAAGTGTTGGCGGCGGCCCGGCCCGTTCAGCCTCTTCCCCTCTGACCTCCCCTCCTCTCGACCTTCCCTCCTCTCCACCACCCCACGGCAGCGGCGGGGCCTGCACGCCCGTCACCTCGCTGGGGGCGGGCACTGCCCGAAGTGTTGGCAGCGGCGACCCGGCTCCCTCTTCGGTGGCGGCGGCGGCTGTGCCCATTCAGCCTCTTCCCCTTCCCCCCCCACTTCCCTTCCCTACTCCCCCCTCCCATACTCCCCCCCTCCCATACTCCCCCCCCTCCCATACTCTTCCCCCCCCCACTCTTTCCCCCCCCCACTCTCTACTCTTCCCCAACCCCCCTGCTCTTCCCCCCCCCCACTCTTCCCCCCCCCCACTCTTCCTCCCCCCCCACCTTCCTCCCCCCCCACTCTTCCTCCCCCCCCACTCTTCCTCCCCCCCCACTCTTCCCCCCCCCCACTCTTCCTCCCCCCCCACTCTTTCCCCCCCCCACTCTTTCCCCCCCCCACTCTTTCCCCCCCCACTCTTTCCCCCCCCCACTCTTTCCCCCCCCCACTCTTTCCCCCCCCACTCTTTCTCCCCCCCCCACTCTTTCCCCCCCCCACTCTCCCCCCCCCCACTCTTTCCCCCCCCCACTCTTTCCCCCCCCCACTCTTTCCCCCCCCCACTCTTCCCCCCCCCACTCTTCCCCCCCCCCACTCTTCCCCCCCCCACTCTTCCCCCCCCCCACTCTTCCCCCCCCCCACTCTTCCCCCCCCCACTCTTTCCCCCCCCCACTCTTTTCCCCCCCCCACTCTTTCCCCCCCCCACTCTTTCCCCCCCCCACTCTTTCCCCCCCCACTCTTTCCCCCCCCCACTCTTTCCCCCCCCCACTCTTTCCCCCCCCCACTCTTTCCCCCCACCACTCTTTCCCCCCACCACTCTTTCCCCCCCCCACTCTTTCCCCCCCCCCACTCTTTCCCCCCCCCCACTCTTTCCCCCCCCCCCACTCTTTTCCCCCCCCCCACTCTTTTCCCCCCCCCCACTCTTTTCCCCCCCCCCACTCTTTCCCCCCCCCCCCCACTCTTTCCCCCCCCCACTCTTTCCCCCCCCCCACTCTTTCCCCCCCCCACTCTTCCCCCCCCCACTCTTTCCCCCCCCCCACTCTTTCCCCCCCCCCCACTCTTTCCCCCCCCCCACTCTTTCCCCCCCCCCACTCTTTCCCCCCCCCCCACTCTTTCCCCCCCCCCACTCTTTCCCCCCCCCCACTCTTCCCCCCCCCACTCTTTCCCCCCCCACTCTTTCCCCCCCCACTCTTTCCCCCCCCACTCTTCCCCCCCCCCACTCTTCCCCCCCCCACTCTTTCCCCCCCCACTCTTTCCCCCCCCACTCTTCCCCCCCCCACTCTTTCCCCCCCCCCACTCTTTCCCCCCCCCCCACTCTTTCCCCCCCCCCACTCTTTCCCCCCCCCCCACTCTTTCCCCCCCCCCCACTCTTTCCCCCCCCCACTCTTTCCCCCCCCCACTCTTTCCCCCCCCCATCTCTCGTTCCCTACACCTGATTTCTAAGTGTAGGCAAGGTTTTCTGAGCGTACAAAAATCTACACTTACTCCATTCTAAGTTAGTTTGGAGTAAGTTTTCGCTGCCTAAACTTGCAAAACAGGCGTAAGTGGCTGGACCCGCCCCGTTTTGGAAAAAAAATCTGTTCTAAAATGAAACTATTCTAAGTCACTAAAACTGGAGCAAACTAAATGCTGAGAATTGCAATTTCTACAATGCTCCATTCTAAACTAGTTGCTCCAAAAAAAAAAACAGGAGCGACTCAGGCCGAAACTTGAGCCCATAATAACCAATGAAAGATTTGGGTTCGCTTTATGGCAAGGCAACATAAATTCCGTGGATGTATTTTGCTCTTTGTAACCAGGTGTAAGACTAGGAATTGAACACATCCTTGTCATGACTCCAGTGCCATTATTCTTGTAGCAGCTAGGATGCTCTGAATTTGTTTTTTGACATTTTTGTAAATTGTAAATAATAAGCCTATAGATAGGAGAACAGATACGTAGAAGTGCGTCTGTGTCAGCCTTGGCTCAGTGGTAGCACTCTCGTCTCTGAGTCAGAAGGTCGTAGTTTCAAGTCCCACTCCAGAGACTTGAGCACAGTATTGAAAGAGGTGCTGTCTTTCAAGTGAGATGTTAATCCGAAGCCCCTATCCATCTTCTCAGCTGGACCGTAAAATATCCCATGGCACTATTAGACAAAGAGCAAGGGAGTTCTCCTTGTGTCCTGGTCGATATTTATCCCTAAACCAACACCTAAACAGAAGATCTGATCATTTATTTCATTGCTGTTTGTGGGACCTTGCTGTATGCATATTGGCTGCTGCGTTTCCTACATTACAACCGTGACTACACTTCCAAAATACTTTATTGGCTGTAAAGCATTTTGGGATGTCCTGAAGTCATGAAAGATGCGATATAAATACAAGTTATTTTTCTTTATTTGCTCTTGCTCGCTCTCTCTCAGTATGTGTCATAGAGAAGGGACGAGTGAGATGTGAATTCCACTGACTCCGAGCGCTCTTTTCCCCATGCCCTACTTCCAATATTTTATAACCAAAAATGATAGGAAACATAGAATACATTTGCCTAAATAATGGTTGGCATATTCAAAAGGCATGTAACTGGTGGGAATTTGGCATCCGCCCCATTTTCCATCATTTGTTTCTCGAGCAACTCTGGGGCACGAGGAGTGCTAGTGCAGAGAAAGAGTTGAATCAACCATTCAACCAATCCAGAGCATCAGTCAACAAACAATATAATGTTAAACTATATAGCCAGAACAGTAGACTATAAGTCTAGGAAGTTATGATAACTTGGTCATACTGCAGTTTGAATACTGTGTCCATTTCGGGTTATTGAGACGCAAAGGAGACATTCAGGTGCTGGATGTAGTGCAGAGAAGAGCCACGAGGCTGATCCGTAGTATCAAAGATATAAGTGAAAAGGAAAGACTAAGATGTGTGAGTTTTTCAGCCGGGAAAATAATCATTTGGGAAGTAATCTTGTACACAATGGTTAAGAGAATGGAAAGGTAAATCTGGAATATTACTTTAAATTTAAATTAAATTGCGAGAGTAGGACAAGGGGGCACTGGTTCAAACTAGAAATTTAGGATTGAAAGTTCTTCACACACAATGCTCAATATGTAGAATGGACTTCCAGATGACGTACTGCTGGCAAAAACGCTAGAAACATTTAAGAGACAATTAGATGCTGCAATGGGAGATGTTAATATCCTTCAGGTCGGATGAAACTAGATGGACTGCATGGGTTTCCTCATCTTTTACAATATTGTGGTGTTATTGGACAATCTGTTCTACTCCCCAAATTCATAAAGTACAATTTTTCTAAATATTTAAAACATTTACTGCACCTACTTGATACAACAACTGACCTGGGTGCTTGCTGTTATTGGGTACAAAGCCTGATGCATACTAAATTTTTTTAGACTTTCACCAAACTTGATAAAAGAATTTACTCAGGATTGTTCCCATTAGAAAATAGAAACCCCACATAGTCTCATACACTGATGTGTCATCTCAGTATGTCAAAATGCTTTATTAGATTTTAAATTGAATAGAGGAAGAAAGAAAGTTGGTCATTGTTAAAATGATGCTGATTAAACCAATATAATTTGTTGTCATAGATTTTCTGAGTTTGCGCAGCAACAAGGAAGCTCACTGCCAGCACACTTTGGAAGATTTTGGGCAAACTGTTCAGTCTGTGATAGACTTTGGATTTACATATTTATTTGATTTTCCTTTTGAAAACCCAAAAGTGTTTTTGAATGTGCCGTTGCCCAAAACTCATTTCAGTAGAGTCCTACTCCTGAGTTTGGCATTGCAATAGCCTTTGGGGAACAAATTTACTTCTGAATCCCAAGTTCCAAAATATATAGCTACTAGCATCCCCAACATTCCCTTCTCTTCTCCCTCCCCCACCCCCCCCAACACAGTGTTAACTTCCCTGTGTATGGAGATCAGCTGCTGAAATATGCATATATGAGCACTATATATGATATCTCTCCTTCAGTTTTATAACTTTCCTCGCCTGAATGGAGCGAATCATGTCAAGAGTGGTTTCACAGGCCTCCACTTTGAAGCGGTCATTTTTCATTTGTGAGCTTATAGACAGTGGGACCAAAGTAGCTAAGCCTGACCTTTGCCTCACCTAGATGTGCACTTTAGTGGAGGGAGGGAATAGAGAAGACTGTTGTTGAATAACAATCAGGAATGGAAGAAAATCTAGGGTTGCTGAGGCCAATTATAGTATTCCATTTCTGTTCTGACAAGGATCAGTTAGTTCAGATACAGATTGAATTTGTGGCCTTCCAGATTGTTTGGCCCAGCAGAGGATTGTCATTAATGGGAGTGGATCTGATTGGGGTTTGGTCAAAGTGTGATTCTGTACAGCTCTGTGTTGACCCCATTGCTGTTTATTATTTTCAATAATAATTTAGATGAAGGCATTAATAGAACTATTTGTAAATTTGCAGATAGCATGAAGATGTATACACAAGTAAGATAATATAGACAAAATGAGTCGGTTGCAGGTTGACTTAGATAACTACAAGTTGCATTTATATAGTGCAGTTAATGTAGGAAAACATCCCGAGGCACTTCACTATTTCTTAAACATCTATGTTTTAACCTGATGTTCTTTCTCACTAGAATCCCTCCGTTCCAATGCAAAAACTACAGGACATTCAAAGAGCCATGGAATTGCTCACAGCATGCCAAGGCCCTGCAAAGAATCTGGAGGAGGCAAGTCAACACAGATACCACTTCTGGGACACTCAACCGGTACCCAAACTTAGTACGTTTAACACATATTCTGACTGACTACAGTACATATAGGAGTCTTCTGTTATTGTGAGGGATGTAGTTTCAGCTCAGGAACTCTTAACAGTAAAAGGAGGGTTCCTATCACAGAAAAGCTCCAATATTTGGTTGGTTAAGACAGGTTATGAACAATGCAATGTTACTGGACTAGTAATCCAGAGAACAAGTGTTCAAATCTCCCATGACAGTTTGAGAATTTGAATTCAGTTTTTAAAAAGCTGGTGTCAGTGAAGCTGTTTGACTGTTGTAAAATCACAACAGGTTTACTAATGTCCTTTAGGAAAGAAAATCTGCCATCATTCGCCGATTCGGTCTATATGTAACTCTGGTCTCACACCAATGTAGTTGACTCTTAACTAACCTCTGAAATGGTATAGCAAGCCACTCAGTTACCATCACCACCTCGGGGCAACTAGAGATGGGCAGCAGCGTTCCTTGTAAGGTGTGCGGCCGCACACTGCTTGCTGGCATTTCAATGTAAAAACCGTGCATGCATTCTATTTTGAATGGCATGCACAGGGCCAAAAAATATTACAGGGAACATAATTGGGCATAAGTTTTTTTTAATAAAAATAACAGCATCAAAATAACAATTGTCCCTAAAATGTGCAGTGGGTGCTGAATGAGATTGATAGTGGTCATATATTCCTAATTGATAATGCTTTTTTAAAAAACAAATCTAATAGCAAGTTTCTACCCTATAAATGCATCTTCTGCAGCAACATGGTTTCATGAGAGGTAAAACTCACTTTTTTTTTATTGCTTCCCTAAACAATTAGTGGACTTTCTGTCATCACCATAGGCAGTCCCTCGGAATCGAGGAAGACTTGCTTCCACTCCAAAAGTGAGCTCTTTGATGGCTGAACAGTCCAATACGAGAGCCACAGACCCTGTTACAGGTGGGACAGACATTCGTCGGGGGAAGGGGTCGGTGGGGCTGGTTTGCCGTGCGCTCCTTCCGCTGCCTGCGCCTGGCCTCTTCATGCTCCTTGCGTCGAGACTCAAAGAGCTCAAAGCCCACCCGGATGGACTTTCTCCACCTCAGGCGGTCTGCAGCCCGGGTCTCCCAGGTGTCAGTGGTGATGTCGCACTTTACCAGGGAGGCTTTGAGGGTGTCCTTATAATGTTTCTGCTGTCTTCCTTTGGCTCGTTTACCATGAAGGAGCTCCGCATAAAGCATTTGCTTAGGGAGTCTTGTAACTGGCATGCATATTATGTGGCCTGCCCAGCGAAGCTGATCGAGTGTGGTCAGTGCTTCAATACTGGGGATGTTAGCCTGGTCGAGGACACTGATGTTGGTGCGCCTGTCCTCCCAGGAGATTTGCAGGATCTTGCGGAGACATCGTTGGTGATATATCTCCAGCGACTTGAGATGCCTTCTGTACATCGTCCATGCCTCAGACCCATACAGGAGGGGCAGGTATTACTACAGCCCTGTAGACTATGAGTTTGGTGGTAAATTTGAGGGCCTGGCCTTCAAACACTCTTTTCCGCAGGCGACCGAAGGCTGCACTGGCGCACTGGAGGCAATGCTGAATCTTAACATCAATGTCTGCCTTTGTTGATAAGAGGCTCCCAAGATATGGGAAATGGTCCACGTTGTCCAGGGCCGCGCCGTGGATCTTGATGATTGGAGGGCAGTGCTGTGCGGCGCTGACAGGCTGGTGAAGGACCTTTGTCTTACAGATGTTAAGCGTAAGGCCCATGCTTTCATATGCCTCAGTGAATACATTGACTATATCCTGGAGTTCAGCCTCTGAATGTGCACAGACGCAGGCATCGTCTGTATACTGCAGCTCAAACAGAGGTTGGGATGATCTTGGACCTGGCCTGGAGACGGCGTAGGTTAAACAGCTTCCCACTGGTTCTGTAGTTTAATTCCATTCCAGCAGGGAGCTTGTTGATTGTGAAGTGGACATGGCGGCAAGGAAGATTGAGAAGAAGGTTGGAGCGATAACGCAGCCCTGTTTGACCCGGTTCGGACGTGGATTGGGTCTGTAATGGATCCGTTGGTAAGGATCACAGCCTGCATGTCATCGTGAAGGAGGCGAAGGATGTTGACAAACTTTTGGGGGCATCCGAAACGGAGGAGGATGCTCCTTAGACCTTCATGGTTGACAGTGTCAAAGGCCTTTGTAAAATCGAAAAAGGCCATGTTTCAGGGCTGGCGCTGCTCCCTGCATTTTTCCTGCAACTGGTGCGCTGCAAAGATCATGTCTGTTGTGCCCCGTAGGGGACGAAATCTGCATTGTGATTCCGGAAGGAGCTCCTCGGCCACAGGGAGAAGACGATTGAGAAGAACTCGAGCGACAACTTTCCCAGTAGCTGAAAGCAGGGAGATTCTCCTGTAGTTGCCGCAGTCAGAGATGCAGTGATTGCGGACTTTCTGTACCATTAATATGATTACCTTCGTGACTACACCCTACCCCAAAATACATGTACTAAACTTAAACCTGTTTTTGTTCAAATATGCTGATGTTCATACTGCATACAGAACATTGAAACCCAGCATAATCGTGAGATGGGCTAATGACAGTTTTTTTTTTAAAAAGAAAGATTTGCTTGCCAGATTTTACAAGTTAAGCTGTTTTGGCATAACTAGCTGTATTTTTGGCTTTTGAAATGGTGGCGAAGCGGTTCTGAGAATGGCTTACTCTTACTCCTATTTCTTATGTTCTTATACTGCCTGGAAAAGGTTTGTGCCCTCGTCTGCAGAATTTAGCAAAAATGAGGTCCCAGGATTGGGGGCACAAAATCAGGCATTACACAAGGAAGTTTTTGCACCCCAGCCGAAAATCATGGCATTAAACAAGTCAGAATAATGTGCAGGACAAAGTTGTGCAGATGCCCTGATTTTTGTTGATGACACTTGTAAATAGTTTATTTGATTTAATGCACTTCATTATTGCTCAGTGTCCAGCAAAATAATGTTGTCTATTCTTTTATTGTATGTGTTCTTTTGCTGGGGGGAGTTTTTGTTACTTTGTTGCAGTAACGTTTCTGTTTGATCCTTTGCCATTGGTGTCTATCATTCCAACCGGAGATGTGCCTTTATGGGGGCACATAGCATATCCAGTATTAGCTCCATCCCTCAGTTTCCTCCATTTCGGAGAATTGTGAGCTTGCGACATACTGCCTCCTCCGTGGATGGTGTGGCTATCCAATGGAGGTCTTGCCAGGCTCCTCTTTGTCATTCTCCTCCTGAGGTGGGCCTGGAATCCCCACTGGCAATGCCTGGCCCCTCATGATGGCCAAGCTGTGCAACATGCAGCATGCCACAATGAATTTGGAAACCTGTTGAGGGGAGTATTGAAGGCTGTCTCCAGAGCGATGCAGACATCAGTCTGCCTGTAGGAGATGGCATATCTCTGTCAGCATTTCCTTTCAGAAGCGCAGCCTTCTCACACACTGGTCGGCGGAGAGCTCGAGGTATGAGCATTGGTACCTGTAAACCCGTGGGGGGTAAGCCCTCCTCCCTAGACGTCTTGGGCCTCTCCTCATCCGTGGCCCGACATTATGGTGGATGATGTGCTGGCGAACTTGTAATGCCGCCATAAAATTCTTTCAGTGAAGATGTAAGGAGACTGTAATGGTAGATAAAGTACCACTTTCAAGTCAGGGCATCGTGCGGCGTGCTGTGCGCAAATGTTGCAGTGGCCTCCAATGTAGGAGCCTCCTCCCTCAAATTGCATACGGTGCATTACCGCTTACTGGACCGTGGGAATGCCTGGTTTTTCAGGCGTTTGCTGGGGCGGGCGTATAATGGGGCGATGGGGCCTAATTTTGCATCCGGGGCGCGAGCGGAGCATTGCATGCCAATTGACGTCATAATCTCAGTGAAACTAGATGGTGGGGCAGTAAGTTTTTGCGCCGCTGCAAACCTGAGCTGAATTTGCTGACTGGGCGGTAAACGCTTGACACCCGCTGTTACGCCTAAAAACACCCTTTACCGCCCCTCCAGGGTGCTAACAGAGCCGCAAGGGAGCCGAAAACCCAGCCCAATTTATTTTGCGCAACCTTTTTAAAGAATTCTAGAATTACTAAGGGAACATAGAATATGCACATTCTAGCAAAGTCACTCTGGATCATAAAGTTCCACGTGTAGGTATAAGACTGATTCTGGGGGATATTAGTAATGGGGAACATGGAGGTGGCAGAAACTGAACAAATATTTTGTATCAGTCTTTACGGTAGAGGACACTTAACAATATCCCAATGTTTTCAGTTGTGACCTCTTTATATTTCTGCCTTTCAATCAAACCTCACCTTTTGTAATATCGTAGAACCATTGAAGTTTATAGCACAGAAAAGAGACCATTCAGCCTGTTGAGTCCAGCCAGTTTTTTTTTAAAAGCGAAGTTAATACTAATCTCACTTCCCTGTTCAATATAATTCCACTGCCCTGCTCGCTCCCCATATCCTGTATAAGAACATATCCCATATCGTTTAAGAAACTGTCTATTTCTTTCTTAAATTTATTCAATGTCCCAGTTTCCACAGCTCTCTGAGGCAGCGAATTCCACAGATTTACAACCCTGAGAGAAGAAATTCTCATCTCAGTTTTAAATGGGTGGCCCCTTATTCCAAGATTATGCCCTCTAGTTCTAGTCTTGCCTATCAGCGGAAACATCCTCTCTGCATCCACCTTGTCAAGCCCCCTCATAATCTTATATGTTTCGATATAATCACCTCTCATTCTTCTGAATTCCAATGAGTAGAGGCCCAACCTACTCAACCTTTCCTCATAAGTCAATCCCCGGAATCAACCTAGTGAACCTTCTCCGAACTGCCTCTAAAGCAAGTATATCCTTTCATAAATATGGAAACCAAAACTGCACGCAGTATTCCAGGTGTGGCCTCACCAATACCTTGTATAGCTGTAGCAAGACTTCCCTGCTTTTATACTCCATCCCCTTTGCAATAAAGGCCAAAATTCCATTGGCCTTCCTGATCACTTGCTGTACCTGTATACTATCCTTTTGTGTTTCATGCACAAGTGCCCCCAAGTCCCGCTGTACTCTTTGCAATCTTTCACCATTTAAATAATAACTTGCTCTTTGATTTTTTTCTGCCAAAGTGCATGACCTCACACTTTCCAACATTATACTCCATCAGCCAAATTTTTGCCCACTCACTTAGCCTGTCTATGTCCTTTTGCAGATTTTTTGTGTCCTCCTCATACATTGCTTTTCCTCCCATCTTTGTATCGTCAGTAAACTTGGCTACGTTACACTCAGTCCCTTCTTGCAAGTCGTTGATATAGATTGCAAATAGTTCCGGTCCCAGCACTGATCCCTGCGGTACCCCACTAGTTACTGATTGCCAACCAGAGAATGAACCATTTATCCCGACTCTCTGTTTTCTGTTCATTAGCCAATCCTCTATCCATGCTAATAGATTAACCCCAACCCCGTGAACTTTTATCTTGTGCAGTAACCTTTTATGTGGCACCTTGTCAGATACCTTCTGGAATTCCAAATACATCACATCCACTGGTTCCCCTTTATCCACCCTGTTCGTTACATCCTCAAAGAATTCCAGCAAATTTGTCAAACATCACTTCCCCTTCATAAATCCATGCTGACTCAGCCTGACCAAATTTTGCCCGCTTTTAAATATTTAATCCGATTTTCCCTTAAAAGATACAACGATTACTACCTCAATCACGCCCTATGGCAAAGCATTCCAAATAACCCGTTCCGGCAACAACATTTGACCTAAATTTTCTCCTCACTCTCTTAGTGACATTTTAAATTGATGACCCTTCCCCGATCAAAGGAAATGACCTTTCCCTATTTAATCTATCATAACCTTCATAATTTAAAAAACTTTTATTAAATTTCTTCTCAGTCTTCTTGCACCCATGGACTAAAATAAATGATTAAGAAAGTGAACATAGACTTTGAAAGTAAACTAGCACGAAATATAAAAAGAGATAGCAAGAGTTTCTATAAAAAGGAAAAGAGTGGGTAAAGTAAATGTTGATCCCTTAGAGGACGAGACTGGGGAATTAGTGATGGGGAACATCGAGATGGCAGAGACTCTGAACAAATATTTTGTATTAGTCTTTATGGTAGAGGACACTAAAAATATCCCAACAGTGGATAGTTAAAGGGCTATAGAGGGGGAGGAACACAATCATGAAGGAGGTGGTACTCAGTAAAATAATGGGATTAAACGTGGATAAATCCCCTGGACCTGATGGCTTGTATCCTAGGGTCTTAAGAGAAGTAGCGGCAGGGATAGTGGATGCATTGGTTGTAATTTACCAAAATTCCCTGGATTCTGGGGATGTCCTAGCAGATTAGAAAACTGCAAATGTAACAACCCTATTTAAAAAAGGAGGCAGACAAAAAGCAAGAAACTATAGACCAGTTAGCCTAACATCTGGGGTTGGGAAAGTGTTGGAATCCATTATTGAAGAAGCAGTAGCAGGTTATTTGGAAAAGCATAATTCGGTCAGGCAGAGTCAGCATGGATTTATGAAAGGGAAACCATGTTTAACAAATTTGCTGGAATTCTTTGAGGATGTAATGAACAGGGTGGATAAAGGGGAACCAGTGAATGTAGTATATTTGGACTTCCAGAAGGCATTTGACAAGGTGCCACATAAAAGATTACTGCACAAGATAAAAGTTCACGGGATTGGGGGTAATATATTAGCATGGATAGAGGATTGGCTAACTAACAGAAAACAGAGTCGGGATAAATGGGTCATTCTTGGGTTTGGCAATCAGTAACTAGTGGAGTGCCGCAGGGATCAGTGCTGGGACCCCAACTTTTTGCAATCTATATTAACGACTTGGAAGAAGGGATTGAGTGTAATGTAGCCAAGTTTGCTGATGATACAAAGATGGGAGGAAAAGCAATGTGTGAGGATGACACAAAAAATCTGCAAAAGGACATAGACAGGCTAAGTGAGTGGGCAAAAATTTGGCAGATGGAGTATAATGTTGAAAAGTGTGAGGTCATGCACTTTGGCAGAAAAAAATCACAGAGCAAGTTATTATTTAAATGGAGAAAAATTGTAAAGTGCTGCAGTACAGCTGGACCTGGGGGTGCTTGTGCATGAAACACAAAAGGATAGTATGCAGGTACAGCATGTGATCAGGAAGGCCAATGGAATCTTGGTCTTTATTGCAAAGGGGATGGAATATAAAAGCAGGGAAGTCTCGCTACAGTTATACAGGGTATTGGTGAGGCCATACCTGGAATACTGCATACAGTTTTGGTTTCCATATTTACGAAAGGATATACTAGCTTTGGAGGCAGTTCAGAGAAGGTCCACTAGGTTGATTCCAGAGATGAGGACGTTGCCTTATGAGGAAAGGTTGAGTAGGTTGGGCGTCTACTCATTGGAATTCCGAAGAATGAGAGGTGATCTTATCGAAACGTATAAGATTATGAGGGGGCTTGATAAGGTGGCTGCAGAGAGGATGTTTCCACTGATAGGGGAGACTAGAACTAGGGGGCATAGTCTCAGAATAATGGACCGCCCATTTAAAACTGAGATGGGAATTGTTATGTCTTTAGATGCTCTGATAATGACTCCAAGAGGCAAAGTATTGCACTTGAACTGTAGTGACCGTATAAATTTAATATAACTCCAGAGTGATCACACATGGTGGCCTGCCTTTTGTACTAGGCCTGGCACACCTGTACAGGTAACCTACAAGTATCCCACTGCAGTGCCCTCTGGTGGCACACCTTAGTGACCATACAGCTGGTGTACAAGTTTCCCATAGTAGTGCCCTCTGGTGGCACATCATATGTAATAGTACACGCAGTAAACATGTCTGGATACATGAGATCACTCTTCCCCCAAGTCCTTAGTGCAAATCGCCTTCATACATTGACTGTTCTCTGGGCTTAGCTCTATCTGGTTGACCCTTGGAGGGTCGTTTCCATCTTGGGTGAGTAGGTGGTGTTTCGTTGGCAGTAGAGGTGCTGGTGGTTTCTGTTTGAGTCCATGACCAGTCCATTCTCTTTCCCCCCCCCCCCCCCCCCCCCACATATAGATTATGCCGGTGGCTCATTACCATCATATACATTCAAGTCCAGAAAAAAAAATTTGCATTTACATCATTACATTTGTGGTACAGTTGTGAGGCAAGTACATTTGACTGATGAGATACATTCTTGATACATACTTGGAATCAGTACTGGTGTCGGCAAGCTAGTTCCAGAACCGCTGGATGGTGTCCAGGTAGTCTGGTGGCGGTGCAGTGCCCTGTGCTGGCAGCGGGAACCCGGTTGGCTCAAGTTGCCTGCTCTCGGGGCCTTTACTGTTGCTCCTAGCGTCGGGCAGGTTCACCGATGTTTGTGACCTCCCTGTCCTTTCCTTATGCCCCAGGTCGCTGCTGCTCCCTGAAGAGCAGTCATCTCACAGTGTGTAGGGAACTGCTGACTCGCTTGCCTGGGCGTTATTTGGTTTGGGATCCTGGCTGGTCCCGGTCCCATTTGGGAGAACCGTTGCGGGTGACCCTTCGATCCCAGGTGTAGCCTTGGTGGTGATCGGGTCTGGGGAGGCGCAGTTTGCTCTTTCAGGCTCGTGGCGGTTGGTGCCATCGGGTGCCTGAGAGGTGGAGCCGATCAGGGGCAGGGTATCGATACCGGTGCCGTTGCAATCCTGAGATCACTTGCTCTGCAGCTTGCCTATATTAGCTGCTTGTGGCCGTACTCCGTGGTGCATCACTCTGGTCCCAGGGACCCAGGCTACAGCATTGGGTAGCCCGCTGGACCTGTGTGCTACCGATGGGTGTTTGCCTGCTACATTATCTGAATACAGTTGAAATCCTGAATCACACAACGTTTCATTACTCATTGTAAATTAACTGTAGCTCCGATCGCAATCGCACAACTTTTCTTTGCTTATTACATGTATGAAACTCTGATCATCAATTACAAGCTTTACATTTAACTCACAGTTGCTGTTACGTTGATTGAGAATGTGGAACTGTCCCTTTAAGTATGGTGGGTTGCTGGCCTCCTTTAAGAGAGTCTTGCTATCTTTACCCCAACCATCTTCTTCGCTTGGTACTACGTGTTGCTCTATCAGCGCTGCACCTCATAGTCTGGCCGGCGCCATCTTTTTCTTCAGCGCTTCACCTCGTGGTTTGGGCGCCATCTTTCTTCCATCCACGATGTTGACTGCTGTGATCTTCTTCTCCCCGGGTTCTGCCACCGAAGCTAGGAAGTCGCCTTTGGATCCGATTTTCTTCCTCCGGAGTCCTGCCACTGGAGCCTGGAAGGTGCGTTCGGGTCGTCTCAGCTGGATCATCTCCACGCAGTTGTGCTGAATGGTCTGTGCCTCGGGTGCTGTATAGGTCTATTCTCTGGTGCCGGATCCAACCTCAGGAGGGGGCTTGCTTTGTCTCTGAGCACGGGGGACGTCAATCGCTGGAGGGATGAAATCTTCCACTTCCAATGGATCTTCTCCATCCACCTTCTTCCGGGTAGCGTTGGTCCATCACCTGCAACAATCCACAGTGATAACTTGTGCACCGCGCCATCATGGAGTACCTTTACATCCGCACTACCAACAACTGGGATAAGTTCATTGGTCGAGGTGCGCAGCCTCGCCTGAACCGGGACCAACTTGGGTCATTCAGCTTGATTGTCCCATAGTCTCTCAAAGGCTTCTTGATTCATTGCTGACCGGCTTGCCCCCGTGCCAACCTCCATGAAGATTGCCGTTTATCTCAACTTCCATTCTCAACGGGGAACATTGTGGTGCAGGTAAACATTCCGTACACCTCATCGTGGGACTGAGCTGCCTCTCTGACCACTTCTTCATAATCCGCGCTGGATTTATGGCCCTCTGCAGACTCTTCATCAACACAGTGAGACCTATTTCTTTTACACATTCGCTGGAGGTGGCCCTTTGTGCTGTACCCTTTGCACACATAGTCCTTAAAACGACACTGGTGAGCCCAATGATTTCCTCCGCAACGCCAGCATGGTGCTAACCGATTAGCCCTTGGCGGACTCAGAGTTAAGGGACTCGGGGGCCTGTTCTCTCTCCCCTGAGGAGATTCACGTTCTACAGTCCAGCCTCTAAAAGGTGCCAGTCTGTGTACAGTACTTGCTGGTTTTGAGTCTTGAGGATGAGTCATCCGCCTAGAGCCGCAGGTCGAGGTCATGAATGCCTGGCTCATGGTGATGGCCTTCTGCAGTGTGACTGTGGTATCCACAGATAGTAGTCTGTGAAGAAGGTTCCCATGACCGATTCCGATGACAAAGATATCCCGCAGCGCTTCGGTGAGGTGGTCACCGAAATCACACGGTGCCGCCAGCCTCCTGAGGTCTGCAGCATATTTCGTGATTTCCTGGCTTTCGGGCTGTCGCTGGTTGTAAAACCGTTGTCTGGCTGCGAGGATGCTCTCTTTGGGCTTGAGTTCTTGGATCAGCTTAATAAGCCCCTCGTACATCTTGGTCGTTGTCTTCGCTGGTGCCAGCAAGTCCCTGACGAGGCCATAGACGGTGGGCCCACAACTGGTGAGCAGGATAGCTCTGCGCTTATCAGCCAGCGTGGCCGGATCATCGCCTGCCAGGTTGTTTGCTGTGAAGAAATAGTCGAGCCTCTCCACAAAGGCATCCTAATCATCACCATCGGCGAACTGCTGCAATGTACCAAAGTTTTAGCCATTTTCGTGTGAAAGTCCGTAATCTCATCTCCAATTGTTATGTCTTTAGATGCTCTGATAATGACTCCACGAGGCAAAGTATTGCACTTGAACTATAGTGACCGTAGTCCATTTAATATAATTCCAGAGTGATGATCACACATGGTGGCCTGCCTTTTATACTAGGTCTGGCACACCTGTACAGGTAACCTACAAGTCTCCCACTGCAGTGCCCTCTGGTGGCACATCATATGTAATAGTACACGCAGTAAACATGCCTGGATACATGACAGGGAGGAATTTCTTCTCTGAGGGTTGTAAATCTGTGGAATTCGCTGCCTTAGAGAGCTATGGAAGCTGGGTCATTGAATAAATTTAAGATAGAAATAGACAGTTTCTTAACCGATAAGGGGTTATGGGGAGTGGGCAGAGAAGTGGACCTGAGTCCATTATCGGATCAGCCATGATTGTATTAAATGGCGGAGCAAGCTCGAGGGGTCAAATGGCCTATTTCTTATGT
Source organism: Pristiophorus japonicus (assembly GCF_044704955.1). Taxonomy (NCBI): domain Eukaryota; kingdom Metazoa; phylum Chordata; class Chondrichthyes; family Pristiophoridae; genus Pristiophorus; species Pristiophorus japonicus. The sequence goes on from NC_091981.1 coordinate 222,940,573, forward strand.
TCTTAAATAGCCCCACAATTTCAAGTCCCTCCTCATAACTATAATTTCTTGCCCCTGGCAAATCTACATCGTACATTCTGCATATCCTTAATGCTCTTTATGCAAAATTATAACTCTTCGTAAGCAAAAATTTTTATCAATTTATCATTACTTATTTACCCATGCACATTATGCACCTATTTATAACCCAAAATGTTATCGGCCTTATGATTTTGACTACACACTTGAACTTACAGGAAATTGTATATTGAACCCCAATTGTATATTCACACCCTTCAGTGTTATTCCATTGAGGATATGTATTAATTCCTTGTTTTTCTTCCCAAAATTTATTACCTCACACTTTTCCATCTTAAGTTGCTTCTGCCAACTGTCTATCCCCATTGAGCTAACCTTTCTGTGGCCTCCTGGCCTGAATCCCATCATATCTCAATCTACTTTTCCTCTACTGTGCCACCTAACCACAAGTCTACCATTGTAGCAGTATTTGGAATCCAGAACTTTTGACTGGTGCTTGGTTTTGTATTTCAAGTGTATCAGTAGACTTTATTTGGAGGTAAAACAACAAATATTCTAACAGTTGTATGGTTGCACTAATTTGCTTGGACTTTAATGCAGTGCTGCTTTCAATGCAGCGTAATACTTGGTTTCCTTTATTAAATGCAGTTTTGTACCCTTTGCTTTTTAGGAACTGGTTGATTACCATTCTTAAATTATTTTCTCATTCCTTACACTTTAACATATGACTGTCAAATATAGTTATTTTATAATTCTGATTTAATCTTCAGTCACTGAATTCAGAAGCACAAGTGTAATCAGGCCATATCTTTTCCATAATGGATTATTTGTTATCATTGAATTCATATATCAATTTATCGGCCTATGGAGAACTGAATTTAGAAATATATATATTTACAGTTCAGCAAGAAATGTAAATAGAAAGTATCCAACATCTAAATTAATTATTTCTCAAAATTATATTCCTGTGGGTGGAATTCTTTTGGGCACTTCTGTAATTCGGGTAACATAAAAGTGATGTCCGTCTACTGACTCCCTTACATTGTTTACATTGCTAAAATAGCTCCCTTATCTTGATTGCAGTATTGTAGATCCATGCAAAAAAAAAGGTCTTTAAATCTATCATCTGGTTAAGGGAACTAATTTTAACACTGAACAAGGTGGGGAAAAGGAGAAAATACACTTGACTGCTACTCTCTCACGAACTGAACTACAGAAGCACCAAGTGTATACACTTTTTTAAACTTGCAAATGCTACCAAATTGAACATTAGTCTTTTAAAAGTAGAATAAGTTTAAAAAGCCTGTTAATTGTGTTTTTTAATTGTGTGAAATTCAGCTGTACAAATTTAATTTTATGCTTTAACAGCTTGTCTCAGAAAAATTGCCTGTTTACCTAGTCTCCATTGCATCTCCATCTAAATATAGTTGATTTATGTTAACATCTACAGTAAGTAATTGGCACATTGTGTTTGCAGTGCATTTATGAAAGAGTTTTCTGTTTTGGTCCCTACAGATGAGGTTGTGACAACTCATGGTTCCATTGAGCCAGATAAAGAGAATATCCGTCAAGAGCCGTATTCTTTACCTCAGGGCTTCATGTGGGATACTCTGGATATGGGCAGTTCTGAAGAGGTTTGTAGTTCAAACATGTTAAATTTGTAAAAGGTCACTGCTAGTTGTTTTCTTTTTCTTATAAATATGATCATAACTAAAATTCACTTTGCATATTTGTATATTATTCTCTCCCCTTTCCTTGTTGCAAGCTGTGAGAGCAAGACAGCTTGGGCAATTTATTTTGCCATAGTCGTCTTCAGCTAGGAGGGGCATGGGACTGGATATTGTAGTGGGTTAGAATCGGAGACGATGTCGAACACAATGTGAACCCAATCCAAACTGTTGAGATGAAAGTCATTTCTCTCTGCCTGGAAGAGTTCTATTGAAGTTATTTTGAGAATTCACAATCTATGTCCCAATCTTGAGCCCACTGCACAAAGGTGTTAAATTGAAGAGGCCATTGGGATAATTCATGTGGGGAATTGAAATGCAACACTTGCAACATTGTGTAGGTGAAGTTGGATTAGGATTTATCATTAAGTTTAGGAGTCTGTATTGTATAGTGGTACTAAAGTGGCTTTGTAAATTATTTCAAGAAACAGTCATAGCCAGCATAATGCAGTATTACTGAATTACATTTGTCATTACTGAATTATATTTGTCCTGGCTAACAACATTTATCTCTCAACCATCACCACCATTTTATAAACCTGTCCTATAAATGTGGCTGTGAAATTAACTTCATCTACACAAACTTATCACCCATATATATTTTTGAGCGCATTAGTAGGAAGGTATACTATTGCTGATATATTTTGTCTCAAGGATTTTAATAGACAATGTTATTGGCCCCATGAACAGAAAGAATAAATCTCCTTGTCTTAGATATATCGCTTGCTTCTTACTCTTGATAGTACAGATTCAGTATTATTTGTGCTGTAGTGTAAATATCAATTAAAGGAATTTGAAATAATTCACCCTATAATGTGAGTTTCTTCCAAAAGCAGGAATTACTGTTTTATGATTGGGGGTAGTGAGGGGAGTTTTATCTGCACGGTGCCTGATGGTGCTTGATTCTTGCATTAGTGCACAAAGTAGAAATTGTATAATTCCCAGTACTGGGATTCCTTGTTGAGTATAGAATTCACACCAAATTTTATTTAAAAAAAATAAAAAGGCCATCTGTAATATTAGTTCAAACATCAATAAGATTAATCCATAATAAAAACTGATTTGCTCCCCTTTCCCTATATGACCCAGGTTAATAAGTAGTAATAAACTTGACTATACCCAGCTTTTTTGCCATAAGCTCACATAATTATACATTTCAACTGCCATTATGGAAAATATTTATCCATTAATTTTTTTTAATGAAATTGGAACGTGCATCACAGTTTCTGACCATTGTTATGAAACTTGCACACTGAACATTTTTCACAAATTCTAAAAATTCCATATTCAGTGACTGGTATGTATGAGGCATACATTATTAATGTATTCTGTTTCTGAATTAAGCTTTACCTAGCTGTTTTTGTTTGCAGTTGAAAGAATTGTATACATTGTTAAATGAAAATTATGTGGAAGATGACGACAATATGTTTAGATTTGATTACTCTCCTCAGTTTTTACAGTGGTGAGTATACAATTCTACTTAAAGATGCCTTTTGTGACTTTTACTTTAATTTAAGATTAATTAGGATTATTGATCTAAAAGATGCATATTCTTACAGGGCTCTTCGTCCTCCAGGCTGGTTACCACAATGGCACTGTGGAGTTCGTGTATCATCAAACAGAAAATTAGTGGGATTTATTAGTGCCATTCCTGCCAATGTTCGTATTTATGAAATGTAAGTTCCCATTCTATTCCATTTGTTTTGAATATCCTTTAATTGTTTCACTGGACTGTTTTATTTGTGAAAGCATCTTTTTATTACTGTACTAAAATTTGATTGCTGTAAGGTTGCCATTTTTTTATTATTGAATTCTTTTTTTATTTTTCTTTAATCTTTTGAGAGATGAAGTAACATGTAAGGTTAAAATGTTTTCATGTGTGTATGTGTTTAGGTTGTATGGTTCGGACCTCTTATAAGCTGTTGTCAGATTATTTCCTAACATGGCCATTTTCCATATTTTGTAATCTATGAGCACTTGATACTGGCACTCACTCAAGTGTCAATCCGTTCAGCTCTTGTTGGCATTGGAGCCTGCCCAATTGTGATGTTTCTAATGCTTCCATGCAAGTTAGTGTCAGTTTGTGATAACATTTACTCCGCTGACAGAAGCCTCTGACTAGGACAGTAACTAACTTGATGGTAATGTGCTTGCAATCATTTGGGGATGGTTCCTCACTCCAACAACATTTCCTAGCAATATGTTTCTAAACTCAGTAAATACCTACACCACCATAAATTCCTTAATCTGGGCTGACTGCAAAGGACATGGTGGTCAAATGTAAATTATTCACCTTGCCTAAATTCCCTTTTGTCTGCACATACCAAGACTAGATTTTTTATATATGTATGTGTAATAATTTTTTTTAAAGTTTGTTGGAAGATAAACATGCTGCCTTAAGCCATATTTGTAGTATGGATAACATAGCAACAGTAACACCATTGTTGCTGGCCCCGAAGAAAGCGACCTTGGTGGCAAGAAGTTTGGCTTTTTCGACGTTCAATTGACATCTGTGTAGTTTAGTGGGCATTCCATAGTCCAAGCTGCTGTGATGCCAACAAGCAGTCTAAGCAGCCAATCACAATGCAGTATTCTCAGACAGGGATCCAAGAAGTGATAGAGAGCAAAACAAAAGATTGGGGCTCTCACAGAGGGAAAAAGTAAACCTGAAATAAAAATGAACAAACTTTAAAAATACATAATTTTAAAGTTTTCTTAAAAATTGTACCTTTCATCATTATGGAGAAATTTGACACTCCACAAAATTAAAATTTGTTTTTCAGGGCCATAAGATTTGTTTCGCAATCACTATGCTGTTAAGACCCCAGTTACACCTAATCCAACAAGGTCTAACTTTTAATGGGCTATTTCACTGAGGGGAGGCGGCAGGGAAGAGACCATTGCGCAGCAAGTGTCAGAGCAGTGAATGACTGACCGCAACTTCAGGATTTCCACATTAGGTGTGCATGTGCTAAATTCTGAAGCTGCGGTCAGTTTCAAAGGGGTAATAACAGCGAACGCTGTTCGTTTACTGTTACTACCCATCGCAAATTCCACCAGTATCTATAAAATGGTTTTCATTAGCAATGCAGCAGTCTGGCTGGTGCTCGTGAGATGTACTGCGCAATTTTCTTTGCAGGATACATAAAATAAAATGTTTTAATTCCATAGATTCCTTTAATCCTACATTTATAGACATTTATTCATTGTTAGAAAACACTTCGTTGCATTTGTTTCAAAATAATTTCACTCAGATGAAAGATAGTATTTCCACTGAGGAATATAGTCTAATGTAGAGTAATACAGGTTTATGTTGGGTCTTTTAATAGAATTTTAAGATCACTAGTGAAGGCACTAAGAATTTTTATGGTCAGTTTCCTAATATTTTTACCTCAAACGCATATTGTAATGTTTTGTAATTGTTTCTGTCAGTGAGAAGAAGATGGTCGAGATCAATTTTCTTTGTGTACACAAGAAGCTGCGATCGAAACGTGTTGCACCAGTTTTGATCCGTGAAATTACACGAAGGGTGAATTTGGAAGGAATCTTTCAGGCAGTGTACACAGCAGGAGTGGTTCTTCCAAAACCTGTAGCTACATGCAGGTAGCATATTTTTTTGTTAATTTCTGAAGTACAATTTAGATTAATAGCTAAGTGGTTGTGTAAATGCATTTGTTAGACAGAGCTGACATTACTGTTTGTTCTTTAAACATTTTTGTCCATTATAGAAGTCACTGATTTTATTTTCAATGTTTTATTAATAAGTAATGGATTTAACACCTTTCACATCAAAACATCTTAAAGTGAATTACTTTCTAAAGTGCAGTAACTGTTATGCAGACAAATGCATCCATTCTTCTGCAGCAGAGTCCCACAAATAGACATGAGGTGAATTAACCAATCTATTTCAAATGTAAAGAATGATCAGTCAACCTATCTTTAAGTGATTGAGACTAAGGGGCCGACTTTCAGCATCTCACTGCCCACTGCCACCGACATTCCTCCTGAAGATCCGCCCGGTGCCACTTTCGGAGTGGCCTGAAGCGGTCGGGAGGGGAGAGCTGCCGGGAGCTGCCCGCGGACGGCTGAGTGGCGCAACTGAGCCTCCCGTCCACCGAGTTCCCAGATTCTTGTGGGCGGGAGTCAGCGGCAGAACGGGGGTGGACCGCTGGGTGCAGGCTGGTCTGTTCCCGACGGTAAGTCTGAAGAACCTGAAAAAAAGGTAAGTGAACATTGTAAAAAAAATTCAACAGCGACTTACCTGCATGGGGTCCTCTGAAAGTCTTCGGATAGATTTTGTATTTTTTATTTGTGATTTTTTTTTTCAAGTCTTCGACCCTTCGTGGGCCCGACTCCATCCTCGGCGGCACTTGGGCGGCAAGTGCCTCTGCCACCGAGAATGCCACCCGCTGCCGCCCAGATTGGCGGCGTATGTCTTCCATTTGCCGCCCGCCGACCTTCGGGGGATCTTCTTCATGAATATCCCGCCCAAAGTACCGTCCGGTACCTCGGCGGGCGAAGGCCTTGCTGAAAATAGTCCCCAAGAGTACTCAGTACTCTTCTTTGGTGCCAAAGGTTCTTTAATGTCCATCAGAACAAACAGTACTTAGCTTTAATGTTTCATCTGAAAGATGGCATCTCTGATAATGCAGCACTTTCTCAGTACTGCACTGTGTTCATCTCCTGGTGTGGGCTTGACCAACCAACCCTCTGATCCAGATGTGAGAGTGTTATCGACTGAGCTAAGCTGAAGCACAAACTATAGAAAATGCTGAAAATACACAAGGTTCACTACTGAACTTTTTTTCCTCAGATTTGTTAAGTGAAGGTTGTGTCTGACTAACTTGATTGAATTTTTCGAGGAGGTAACCAGGAGGGTTGATGAAGGCAAAGCGTATGATGTAGTGTATATGGATTTTAGCAAAGCTTTTGATAGGATTCAAATGGCAGACTGTTCACAAAAGTAAAAGCCCATGGGATCCAGGGCAAAATGGCAAAATTAGCTCAGTGGCAGGAAGCAAAGGGTAGTGGTTGATGGGTGTTTTTGCGACTGGAAGGATGTTTCCAGTGGGGTTCCGCAGGGCTCCGTACTAGGTCCCATGCTTTTTGTGATATACATCAATGATCTAGATCTGAATATAGGGGGTATGATTAAGAAGTTTGCAGATGATGCTTAAATTGGCTGTGTGGTTGATAATGAAGAAGAAAGCTGCAGACTGCAGGAAGATATCAATCAAATGGTCAGGTGGGCAGAACATTGGCAAATGGAATTTAATCCAGAGAAGTGTGAGGTAATGCATTTGGGGAGGGCTAACAAGGAAAGGGAATATACATTAAATGGTAGGATACTGAGAAGTGCAGAGGAACAAAGGGACCTTGGAGTGCATGTCCACAGATCCCTGCTACTTTCAGGCCAGGTAGATAAGGTGGTTAAGAAGGCATACGGAATGCTTGCCTTTATTGGCCGAGGCATAGAATACAAGGGGGGCGGGGGGGTTATGCTTGAACTGCATAAAACACTGGTTAGGCCACAGCTGGAGTACTGTGTGCAGTTCTGGTCACCGCATTACAGGAAGGACATGATTGCACTGGAGAGGGTACAGAGGAGATTTACGAGGATGTTGCCGGAAGTGGAGAATTTTAGCTATGAGGACAGATTGGATAGACTGGGTTTGTTCTCCTTGTAACAGAGAAGGCTGAGGGGAGACCTCATTGAGGTGTATAAAATTATGAGGGGCCTAGTTGGAGTGGATAGAAAGGGCCTATTTCCCTTAGCAGAGGGGTCAACAACCAGGGGGCATAATTTTAAAGTAATTGGTAGAAGGTTTAGAGGGAATTTGAGGGGAAATTTCTTCACACAGATGGTTGTGGGGGTCTGGAACTCACTGCCTGAAAGGGTGGTAGAGGCAGAAACCCTCATCACATTTTAAAAGTACTTGGATGTGCACCTGAAGTGCTGTAACCTGTAGGGTTACAGACCGAGAGCTAGAAAGTGGGATTAGTCTAGATAGCCTCTTGTTGGCCGGCATGGACACGATGGGCCGAAATGGCCTCCTTCCGTACTGTAAATTTCTATGATTCTATGCTGATAGGTTTGCTGTGCATTTCCAATCATTTCTGTTTTAATTTTAGATTTACAGCATTTGTAGTTTTTTTTTGCTTTACCAGTGATCCACAAACAAGTGATTCCCATACCAGGTGTTATATGCAAAATGATGAATTGTATGCTCTACTCCAAATTAGTAAAATGAAGTTAATTTAATTCCTTAGAAGTAAGTGATAAGATTAAAAAAGTGACATTCTACAAAAAAAACTCTCTTGCATGTTTGATTTCAGCAATTGGCTTGCTTGTTACTAGGTTTGTGTACCTTATTTATCATTATTATCATGGGCAGTCTCTCAAAATCGAGGAAGACTTGCTTCCACTCTAAAAGTGAGTTCTCAGGTGACTACAGTCCAATACGGAAATTACAGTCTCTGTCACAGGTGGGACAGACAGTTGTTGAAGGAACGGGTGGGTGGGAAGTCTGGTTTGCCACACGCTCCTTCCGCTGTCTGCGTTTGGTTCCTGCATGCTCTCGGCGATGAGACTCGAGGTGCTCAGAGCCCTCCCGGATGCTCTTTCTTTACGGGGTAGTCTCGGGCCAGGGATTCCCAGGTGCCGGTGGGGATGTTGCACTTTATCAAGGAGACTTTGATGGTGTCCTTGAAACGTTTCCTCTACCTACCTGGGGCTCGCTTGCCGTGTAGGAGTTCCGAGTAGAGCACTTGCTTTGGGAGTCTTGTGTCGGGTATGCGGACGATGTGGCCCGCCCAACGGAGCTGGTGGGGTGTGGTCAATGCTTCGATGCTGGGGATGTATATCATAGAAGAACAACAACTTGCATTTATATGATGCCTTTCATGTAGAAAAATGTTCCAAGACACTTCACAGAAGCATAATCAGACAAAAATCAACACCAAGCCAAAGAAGGAGATACTGGGATGGGTGTCTAAAAGCTTGGTCAAAGAGGTGGGTTTTAAGAAATAGGAGCAGGAGTAGGTCATACGGCCCCTCGAGCGTGCTCCGCCATTCAATAAGATCATTGCTGATCTGATCTTGGTCTCAACTTCACTTTCCAGCCTGTTCCTCCTTACCCTTGACTCCCCTATAGTTCAACAATCTGTCTATCTCAGCCTTGAATATATTCAATGACTCTGCTTCCACAGCTGTCTGGGATAAAGAATTCCAAAGATTTACAATCTTCTGAGAGAAGAAATTCTTCCTCCTCATCTTAAATGGGCAACCCCTTTTATGCCCACTAGTTCTAGATTCTCCCACGAGGGGAAACATCCTCTCTGCATCTACCTTGTCGACCTCCCTCAGAATCTTATGTTTCAATAAGATCACCTTTCATTCTTCTAAACTCAAATGAGTATAGGCCAACCTGCTCATCTATCTTCATAAGACAACCCCTTCATCCCAGGAATCAACCTCGTGAACCTTCTCTGAACTGCCTCCAATGCAAGTATGTCCATCTTTAAATAAGAAGACCAATAAAGGAGAGATGTTGGAGGAAGATGGTATGGTCAGTGGTATCGAAGGCTGCAGAGAGCTCAAAAATTATGCGGGATAATGCAGTCACAGAGGATGATATTTGTACTTTGATTCGGGTCATTTCAGTGCTCTGGCAGGGGTGGAAAATAAAGATTGGAGGTGAGGACACGTTCAAGAATTTTGAAGAGGAAAGGGAGGTTGGAGATTCGAGTGACAGTGTGAAAAGACAGAAGGATTGAGGAAGGGTATGATGATTGTGGTATTGCAAGGGGATGGGTCACTACCTGAGGGGAGTGAAGCATTGAACAATGTCGGGTGTATAGGAGCTAGGAAAGGTTGTTGGGTGGTCAGCAGCTTAGTGAGAATGGGGTCAAGAGAGCAGGAAGTGGGTCTCATTTTACTAGGGGCAAGGGCATCAAAGGTGGAGGTTAGGAAGTGATTGAGCAGATTGACAACTGCACAAGTAGCAAAGGCTAGGCAGTTGGGAGTTTGTAAGTGCAGTTGTAAGTGGCTTATGGAAGAGTTTATCCTGAGGAGAATGTATTCCAGGGCAGACACTGAAGGAAATGGGGTTGGAAGGGGTTAACGGAATATGGATGATGAGAGATACAAGGAAGTGACTCAAAGTTGCACAAAGTGGCTTGCCCTGCAATTTATGATGAAGTGCTTGGACCCCACTAGACTTCGTTCTGTGACCAAGTGGAGAACTTCACATCTGTGGTTAGAAACTCATATCCCACCATTTTGTCACAGCACCAGTAGGCTATATTTAGTTTTCTGTTAATACACTTGGAAGCATGTGATCCAAGTGTCTTTGATTTCATTGATGTATTTGATTTAAGATCAATACTGTTGTTATATTCCAAGGTACTGGCATCGATCTCTGAACCCCAGGAAGCTGGTAGAAGTGAAGTTCTCTCATCTCAGCAGAAACATGACTTTACAGAGAACCATGAAGCTCTACAGGTTACCAGATGTAAGCAGCTCAAACCACTTGCATCCTAAAATAGATGCTACGGAGATAGTGAAGCCCTTTCTAAATGGCTTCTTATTGTCCCTTTCATACAGCATTTATTTCAGTGAGTGGAGAATTGAACAGTTTCAGAACAATAATATTTTGCATTATGTTCAGTTGTCCATCTTAAATTGTACTGTACACAGACCATACTTTTATTTTGTGCACTGCAATATTTGTTGTGTCATATTATTAGGAAGCAAAATTCCTAGCAACTAAAAGAATCATCTTTTAAAAATATTCTGTGGTGCAATTGTTGGAAGGTCAGTACTTCTGTATTTTTTCATTTGGTATGAAGTTAGGTTAAACTGCATCTCGGTTAGAAATGGCAATACCAAATTCTGTTTATCTCAATGACAATTCCATTATATTTCTTTTCTGCTAGACTCCCAAGACAACAGGTTTGAGGCCAATGGAGCAAAAGGATATAAAAAGAGTACAAGAGCTGCTCTTTAATTATCTAAAGCAGTTTGAGCTTGCTCCAGTGATGAGTGAGGAAGAAGTGATCCACTGGTTATTGCCCCGTGAAAACATTATTGACACTTATGTGGTAGAGGTAATGCAATGCTGTAGTGTGTCTGTATACGTAATGACATTCTGTTTTAAAAAAAAAATTATAATAAAAACACTTTACACTCCCTCCCCCCCCCCCCCATCTCTTGACCATCATCTAGACTCAACATGAAAAATAGCCACTTATATGAGAAGTTGGAGGCCTTTTATCACCTGTGAAATTGTATCTTAGCACCAATCATGGTCTTTTGGGGGGAAAGGAAAGATAAATTACATTAAACAAAGCTAAGCAGATTTTTTTGTTGAAACAGGTATTTTGTTTTTCTAAGTTATGCACTTGAAAAGAAGAATGGCTTGTAAGGCAGGCTTATTGTTGTGGTTCATACGTAATGTTTAGAATACAATCTAGTACGTGTTTATTCAGAATTTGGTTTATTTCAAAAATGTAGGCACTATTTAGACATGCTGAGAATGTTTGCAGGAAAACAAGCTATGTTGCCAATTGTTAAACAAGCAGAAATATTTACAAATAACCTTTAGCAATATATTTAAAAAGCAACCACTTCATTTGATAGCAAACATGGAGTATTGTTGTCAGAGAATTGGCTGTCTTACCATCTTGCTGCCTTGTCAACAATATTGAAATGAAGTGAAGAATACATTGTATATTGCCACTTGAGCAATGCAGTAATATTTCTGCAGAAGAATGGAAAATACCAGAATTTTAAGTTAACTCAAATTAATTTAAATGGTGTCCCTAATATACAGGAAATTATTTATTGCAGATGCACCATCCTTTTGTAAAATGTTTGTTTCGAAAGGGAAAATAGGCTTTCCATCTTCCGTGGTTTAGTAGTAAAACAGTAGAATGGATTAGTAAATTTAAGGCCTTTTTGATTCGCGTATATTTCCATAATTAAGGATATTAATACAAATTTAGTTTTATCTTTCTGTCAAGTATCTCCATATTGAACATAACAACACTAATTGTTACTAAGAAATGCGCTTGAGACATCGGGGTTTATTTTTGTCCCCCAGTGACCCAAGTATGCACATTTCTGCAAGATGCTATTACTTGTGTTAGACTCATGCAGTGGGTGGGGGTTTAGCTGTAATGGCCACAGAGGTGACCATAAGCAACATGCTAATTAGGACTACGGGTTCTTGAAACTGAGTGGGGGGGGGGGAACATTTTTTGTGGCCAACACAAGGAAGCAACATTGTGGAGCTGCAAGATGATGTCTGGGGATAGGAAGCAGGGCCCTCAGATTTTCAGATATACCTGTATAGATTCTCGTGGAGGAAGTCGAGAATAGAAAGGAGGTCCTCCCGCCCCTTCGATGTCTGGTGAATACCAAGACAAATCTATGGAACAGACTCCCTAGGAAGATAGTGGAAGCAGTTAGTGTTGGTTCATTCAAATTCAAATTGGATAGGTTTCTTTTTAGTAAATAACATTTTGGGATAAAGTATATGTGTAATTTAAAACATGAGCTGTAGTAAGTGTAGCATTTGGTAGGAAAAAGGTGACTTTGGACCTTCTCTCCATCACTGGGGGTTTCCTCATAGCATTTCTGGGTCAGTTGTAGACTAATTGATAGAGATCTATTAGTCAACAACTCCATTATCTGTATCGTGTGACTACCAGGATTGTAGAAAACGAACTAGATGGACCTTGGTCTTTTTTCATCTAGCGATTCCTATGTTACAAATTGATGAATATGATCAGCATTTTATCCAGGATCTAGCTGCAATGCAGAAATAAATTAAATGGTCTCACCGGAAATACATAGCAGGGTTAGTTGGCATCTTCCCTTTCTCGTTCCACCTCTCGTGCTTTCTACACAGTCCTGCAAGACCTTGTCTTAGCCTCAGCACTGCCAATCCTTCCCTTCTTTCACCACGGCTGCCCATAAGTCAGAAAGGAAATCTTTACTGCACCTCCTATCTGCTTGCACTCACACCCGCAAGTACTGCTACTAACCTCACAACTAGTTCTCCATTGTGATCTCACTTGCTGTTTATTCCTGTCATCATGCACTCTATGGTAAGCTGACTCTTGCATGCTGAGTTAGCTGTAAGGGGCACATCTAACTCCCTTTTGAATATATCTTAACAAACTGGCCTCAACAACTTTCTGTGGTAGAGAATTCCACAGGTTCACAATTCTCTTGAGCGAAGAAGTTTCTCCTCATCATGGCTTACCCCTTATCCTTAGACTGTGACCCCTGGTTCTGGACTTCCCCAACATCGAGAACATTCTTCCTGCATTTAACCTGTCCAGTCCCGTCAGAATTTTATATGTTTCTATGAGATCCCCTCTCATTCTTCTAAATTCCAGTGAATATAAGCCTAGTTGATCCAGTCTTTCTTCATATGTCAGTCCTGCCATCCCGGGAATCAGTCCAGTGAACCTTCGCTGCACTCCCTCAATAGCAAGAATGTCCTTCCTCAGATTAGGAAACCAAAACTGTACACAATATTCAAGGTGTGGCCTCACCAAGGCCCTGTACAACTGCAGTAAGACCTCCCTGCTCCTATACTCAAATCCTCTTGCTATGAAGGCTAACATGCCATTTGCTGCCTTCACCGCCTGCTGTACCTGCATGTCAACTTTCAATGACTGATGTACCATGACACCCATGTCTTGTTGCACCTCCCCTTTTCCTAATCTGTCACCATTCAGATAATATTCTGCCTTCCTGTTTTTGGCACCAAAGTGGATAACCTCATATTTCTCTACATTATACTGCATCTGCCATGCATTTGCCCACTCACCTAACCTGTCCAAGTCACCCTGCAGTCTCTTAGCATCCTCTTCACAGCTCATACTGCCACCCAGCTTAGTGTCATCTACAAACGTGGAGATATTACATTCAATTCCTTCGTCTAAATCATTAATGTATATTGTAAATAGCTGGGGTCCCAGCACTGTACCTTGCGGTACTCCACTAGTCACTGCCTGCCATTCTGAAAAGGACCCATTTATTCCTACCCGTTGCTTCCTGTCTGCCAACCAATTCTCTATCCACGTCAATACATTACCCTCAATACCATGTGCTTTAATTTTGCAAACTAAACTCTTGTGTGGGACCTTGTCAAAAGCCTTTTGAAAGTCCAAATACACCACATCCACTGGTTCTCCCTTGTCCATTCTACCAGTTACATCCTCAAAAAATTCTAGAAGATTTGTCAAGCATGATTTCCCTTTCATAAATCCATGCTGACTTGGAATGATCCTGTCACTGCTTTCCAAATGCACTGCTATTACATCTTTGATAATTGATTCCAACATTTTCCTCACTACCGATGTCAAGCTATTTTCTCTGTTTTCTCTCTTGCTCCTTTTTTAAAAAGTGGTGTTACTTTAGCTATCCTCCAATCCATAAGAACTGATCCAGAGTCTATAGAATGTTGGAAAATGATCACCAATGCATCCACTATTTCGATGGCCACTTCCTTAAGTACTCTGGGATGCAGACTATCAGGCCCTGGGGATTTATCGGCCTTCAATCCCATCAATTTCCCTAACACAATTTCCTGACTAATAAGGATTTCCATCAGTTTCTCCTTCTCACTAGACCTTCGTGAAGACAGAACCAATGTATTTGTTCAATTGGTCTGCCATTTCTTTGTTCCCCATTATAAATTCACCTGATTCTGACTGCAAAGGACCTACATTTGTCTTCACTAATCTTTTTCTCTTCACATATCTGTAGAAGCTTTTGTAGTCAGCTTTTATGTTCCCTGCAAGCTTACTCTCATACTCTCTTTTTCCCCCTCCTAATTAAACCCTTTGTCCTACTCTGCTGAATTCTAAATTTCTCCCAATCCTCAGGTTTGCTGCTTTTTCTGGCCACTTTATATTTACATACCCCTTATCCCCGCTCTCAGCTTCCTACCTTCCAACCAATTTCCAACAGAATAATAAAATATGGGGGGAAATTAAAAATATTTTTTTTTGTTTTTGTTTTTAAAGAAACGCAACAGGACTACTTCACTGCAGGTTGGGAGTATCCAAATCCACCATCACGAAAACCCTGGATAGGCAGTGATGTTGGAATGTCAATATTTCCCCCCATATTTCATTATTCTGCACCCTGGCTAAGTGTGCAAGTAACTGACCTGCTCTATTGTCTGCCAGCATTACTTTTGAAGCATTGTGAAGGCAAGTTAGGTTTATTTGTTGAGTTCCCCTCCCTCGCCCTGCAAAAGGCTAGTTGGAGATTGAGAACCACAGTAAGTGGTTCTCCAGGAAAATAATCTGAGTGATTATTGATCATCGTCCAAAATAAATATAAGAAAATTCAGAAACATGGTGATGCACTTCTTTTTAAATGTCTTAGTTTCTTAAACAAAATGCCCATATATGTGGCAAGCACACCTGATTCACATGCAGTTTTACATTTCTGAGCTAGTGGTCCCTTGATATGCATGAAGCTGACTCAACCTTTAATCACCCTGTTACCTCCCTTCTACAAACTAAAGTAACCAAGTTTCTCTTGACTGCTGTCACAAGGTCTCCACGCCATTCTTTAATTAAAATTTTAACGACGTTAGTGCCATATATGGATATTTTCAAGGTTTAGAGAGTGCATGTAGAATCTATCTTAAGAATGTTGATGAGGCTAAGAATTGAATCTTTTGGCTACATTTGTGTGCTATTTAGAATACTGGAGTCAGCATTTGATATTTTAACCCTTGTTCACCCGTGTCTTCTAACAAGGAGACAGAGGTTCGAACTGGTAAACGGTAAATTTAGGATTGCTATCAGGAAGTTCTTCACGTATAGAATAGACTTCCATATAAAATAGTGGAGGTGAAAATCTTGGAAGCATTTGAGGTATAATTGGGTGCTGCAATGTGAAGACTGGATCGACTAGCCTTCTCTTCACTGGAATTTAGAAGAATGAGAGGGGATCTCATAGAAACATATAACATTCTGACGGGATTGGACAGGTTAGAATGTTCCCGATGTTGGGGAAGTCCAAAACCAGGGGTCACAGTTTAAGGATAAGGGGTAAGCCATTTAGAACCGAGATGAGGAGAAACTTCTTCACTCGGAGAATTGTGAACCTGTGGAATTCTCTACCACAGAAAGTTGTTGAGGCCAGTTTGTTAGATATATTCAAAAGGGAGTTAGATGTGGCCCTTACGGCTCAAGGGATCAAGGGGTATGGAGAGAAAGCAGGAAAGGGGTACTGAAGTTGCATGATCAGCCATGATCATATTGAAAGGTGGTGCAGGCTCAAAGGGCCGAATGGCCTACTCCTGCACCTATTTTCTATGTTTCTTAGTATCTATTTGGATGGATAAGCTTTATGGGCTGAATGCCTTCATCATTTGTAACTGTCTTGTGATTATTTGAAAGCACCTGGTCAAGTAAATCAGGTACTTGGAGGGCATTGGACTAAAATCAAAACAGGTTATACTGACATTGTACAGTCAATGGTGAGGCCAATTCTGGAAGATGGGGTGCAGTTTTGGTTCTTCCTCGCTGCAATACTCCACCTCACACTCAACAAGCTCCCCGCTGGAGTGGAACTAAACTATAGAACCAATGGGAACCTGTTCAACCTTCGGTGCCTCCAGGCTAGATTCAAGGTAGTCCCATCCTCTGTCATCGAATTAAGTACGCAGACGACGCTTGCGTCTGCGCACATTCGGAGGCTGAACTCCAAGCCATCGTCAACATCTTCACTGAGGCGTACGAAAGCTTGGGCCTTACACTAAACATCTGTAATACAAAGGTCCCCCACCAACCTGACCCCGCCACACAGCACTGCTCCCCCAGTCATCAAAATCCACAGCGTGGCCTTGGACAACATGGACCATTTTCCATACTTCAGAAGTCTACTATCAGCAAGGGCAGACAAGGACGACGAGGTCCAACACCGCCTCCGGTGTGCCAGCGCAGCCTTCGGTTGCCTGAGGAAGAGCCTGTTCAAAGACCAGGACTTCAAATCTGGCACCAAGCTTATGGTCTACAGGGCTGTAGTGATACCCACCCTCCTATATGGTTGAGAGATGTGGACCATATACAGTAGACACCTCAAAGCGCTGGAGAAATACCACCAGCGCTGTCTCCGCAAGATCTTGCAAATCCACTGGGAGGATAGACGCACCAACATTAGTGTTTTCGATCAGGCCAACATTCCCAGCATCGAAGCACTGACCACAATCAACAAGCTCCGTTGGATGGGCTACATTATCCGCATGCCCGACACGAGATTCCCAAAGCAAGCGCTCTATTCGTAACTCCTACACAGCAAGCAAGCCCCAGGTGGGCAGAGGAAACGTTTCAAGGACTCGCTCAAAGCCTCCTGGATAAAGTGCACCATCCCCACTGGTACCTGGAAATCCCTGGCCTAAGTGGAGGAAGAGCATCCGGGAGAGTGCTGAGCACCTCGAGTCTTGTCGCTGAGAGCATGCAGAAAACAAGCGCAGGCAGCGGAAGGAGCATGCGGCAAACCAGACACCCCACCCACCCTTTCCTTCAACGACTGACTGACTGTCCCACCTGTAACAGAGACTATAATTTCTGTATTGGACTGTACAGTCACCTGAGAACTCACTTTTAGAGTGGAAGCAAGTCTTCCTTGATTTCGAGGGACTGCCTATGATGATGATGACAGTCAATGGTGAGGCCCATTCTGGAAGATGGGGTGCAATTTTGGTTGGAATGCATCAAAACAGATACAGATGCTTTAGAAGAGGTTCTGAGAAGTGTCCAGGATGATTCCCGGCCTTGTGGGGACCAAGTTATAAAAAGAAGCTGAAGTAGCCAAATTTATTTTCACTGAAGAAAAGACTGAGGTGAGACATGATACACGTCTTCCAAATAATAAAGAGCATAGCTGAGATGGAATTAAACAAATTACTTATCTTGGATAATGAGTGTAGAACTAGAATACACTACTATTTGTATGCTCAATTTACTTCAAATTAGTTTGGTTATATTAGAATATTTTATATATTGCTCTTGTTTTCTTTGAAATATTCCACTAACATTTGTCTTTGGGAAATTAGGTTGCGTTATCCAGTTAGACTGTATTTAATCTGAAATAGAAAGGTAATTTTGAACATTAATGCTTTTACTGCTAGAATAAAGAGTTGATGATATTTGACAGGCAGCTGGTAGAGAACCTTGTTAACTTTTTTAGATATGTTGAACACTGGTACTTTTCAGAAATTGACAAGAAAATCAATTATGCCCTCAACTTGACAAAATAATCTGGCAAATTTTCAGTCTGAAAAAGAAAAAAAATACCAATGCTGAAAATTTAAATTTAAAATAATATATATATGTTGGAACTGCACAGTAGGTTCGCCAACAGCTGTAAAGAGAAAAGATGGGTTGTGATGTCTCAGATGTGAAAGCTGAAGAAATCCTTCATCAGAATTGCGTTCTAATGACAGGTTATACAACCAAAATGTCAAAAACTGATCTCTTTACAGAAACTGACTGACCTGCCTATTTCCAGAAATTTGAATATGGTTTGATTTAAATCTAGATATATACATTTTTGTCCATTACATCTGTTCCCAAAATATGCCCAACCTTGTATATCAAAACAGATAATGGTGGCATATTTAAAAATTAATGCCAATTTGTTAAATTCATAGCCATATTTCATCCAGTCCTTTATACCCCACAGTACAGAAATTGTTTTGAAAAACTTCTTTTGACTTTTAGCACACATAATTATTTATGCACCTACATTTCTGGTTTGGTTCAGTACTTTCCATACATTCCGAACTAGGCAAACTAGTCTTTCCTAAATTGATTTTACCTTGTCATAAAATATATGCTAGGAATAACTCTGCCATTAAAAGCATTGTGAATTTCATTTCAGTTTTAAATGCATCTTGGGTGCTATTATGGTTCATCGCTGAAAAAGTATTAACACATACGTAGAGTGTTGTGGAAAAACTTCTTATTGGTAGAAAGAGAGAGGAGTTGTAGAATGGTTCCGGCTAATACAGAAAGATAAAAATATCCAATGATTAGAGGCCCAACCTACTCCCCCTTTTCTCATAAGTCAACCCCCTCATCCCTGAAATCAACCTAGTGAACCTTCTCTGAACTGCCTCCAAAGCAAGTATATCCTTTCATAAATATGGAAACCAAAACTGCACGCAGTGTTCCAGGTGTGGCCTCACCAAGACCTTGTATAGCTGTATGAGGTCGGGGCTATAAAAAGAGCTGGGGCGCCGGGCCCTGGAACATCACGGGCCACCCCGACCTATATGAGAACACCACTGCAGGTCGGGTCTATAAATAAGAGCTGGAGCGCCGGGCCGTGGAACATCATGGCAGATGTGCGGCAAATGAGGGTACGTGGCCCAGAAGAGTCGAGGGCCCAGGGGCAGCACGGAGCTGCTCACACTGCGATATGTGTCCGTGCAGCAGAGCAGGTCTCCAGTCATCCTGGTTAATCCTTGCCACTGGATAAAGGCCTTGCTTGGTCAAGCCCATGTGGTGGCTGATGTGCAATGGTCACCACATGTTTTTTTTTTAAAAAAATCCACAGGCATCTTCCACCCCCTCAACTGGAGTTCAGGACTGGAACATCGGGTCCTTTATTGAAACATCTGTGAACTCTTGTGGAAGCAAGTCATCCTCGTTCGAGGGACCGCCTGTGATACATTGACATGGAAATTGAAGTCATGAACATGGTATATCCAAAGTTCATTATAGAAGGATCCTAGTACATTTTTGTAAATTGCTTTGAATTTTAGGGTGTAGCTTAAATTACAAAACCGCAAATTCGCTCAAAATCAAGCATGCCTTTAACAAAGAATGATGAGAAACAGACTTTTTTTCATTCTGTTGATTCCTACATTTTTTACTTAACCATTAATTGACTATTACATCTTTAGGAAAGTGGCTGAGTAAAATTACTTAATCGGCAATCATGTATTTGTGTAAATTAATTCGGCTTCCTCAAGCCATCATACACAGTATCTGTGCCCCTCCCCCTGCCCTGATTTTGGGATCACATGCAATCATAATTTTAATTTGTACTAAGTGTTTTTAAGTAGCACTAATGGCTATTGTATTTGTTACCAAATTTGGATTGTCCATGTATTTGTGGTCAAGTTTTGTCTGCAACCTTTCTATTTATAGATGATCAAACTGATAATCAAAATGGTTTTCAACATTTCTTCAGATTAATTCTTCTAAACAATTATTTATTTTCTTTCAGGGTTCTGATGGAGTGCTGACAGACTTTGTGAGCTTCTACACTTTACCTTCCACAGTTATGCATCATCCTATTCATAAGAATCTTAAGGCTGCCTATTCCTTTTATAATGTTCACACTGAGACCCCACTCATTGATCTTATGAATGATGCACTAATAATTGCAAAATCGGTAAACTTTTCATTATTTAATCTCTTGAAATATGTATCAGTCACAGCACAATCAAATCAGTCATGGGCAACTATGTTACAAAGATATTTTGAGGGCAATACAGTAGCTATAGAATGTTTGAGGGTCGTGTAGTACTAAGCAGCTTTCTAGTTAAGTGCAGTAATATCATTCATAGCATGTGCTTCTAGAATAAATAACATTGCATTAGATGTAGTATATGGCAGAAGTAACAGTCCCAAGAAATGTTGGAGATAGTCACTGAGCAAAGGGTTAATTTACACTGGAGCTATTGGTCTCAGATTGGTAGCTACAGTTTGAGTTCTAGCCAAGCGTAACTCTGTATACACTGCTGGCTTGTGCACGGCTGGAACTTTTAACTGTTCTCTTTAGGAGAGAGCTCTTCACATGCCTATGTACATGAAGGAGCAGAGCTGTCTGCCAGAAGCTTGAAATTTAAATACTTGAGAGCAGGGAATGGAGAACGTGTAGTGTCAGTGCACCCTAAAGTGGTCTTGATTGGTTTTCCATTTTAGATTTATTTGAGACAGCATAATTTCTGACTATTAGGATTTGAAGATACCTATACATTTTCACTAATTAGTAGACACATCTGTTGTCCATCATAAATTTCTTGCTGTTATGGAAATTGGAGTCTATGGTTTGGGGCAAAAGCATTAAGGGCAGTTTAAAAAAAAAAAGATAACCAAGTGTAATGTGTTTAAACACCAATTGCCAGGTGGCAGTCAAATAACCTAATCGACTTCAGAAAGTGCTAAGCATTTCAGGCAAGAAAGAGTCTGATGAAGAGTGATAGAAATCTTGGCAGAGACAATGCCAAGATTATGTGAGATTATATGAAGGCAGGATTAGCCTGTGATCCCTTCCATTGACGAGTAGCTTTCCAGCAACCACTGTCTAGCTCTCACACAAAAAATAGCTGCTTGGGTGAGGTACTAGGGAATGGCAAATGGCTGGCTGGCACCATAAAACTATACCCCGGCAAGAGTGAGCATTTTCAAGACAGGACTATAATTCTTGTGCATTATTGAATATTTCTTTCTTGATTAGCCTTCACAGTACCGTACTTAATTTCAGTAACTATATTGGCTTACCTTAGAATAATCCTAGTAACAGAAGAAATGTGCCTGTTTATGTACCAGCAGTTGGAAAATTCTTCTCCCACCTACTCAAGTACTCAAGGGTGAGATATTTCCAATCTTGAGCTGAAAAACAGCAACTCACTAGCTTTCAAGTGTTAGTGTCATGTTCATTCCCCAATCTCCAGTTCTTCATTTTGTTTTCTGCTTTCTTGCTGTATTTGATTCTTTGTGGTCTGTTTCAGCTCTTATGTACCCTGCTAAACAGTTACTTGTCATTATCTTAAAAAAAATAATATTCCTGTGACTAAAGCCCAAATAAAAGTTGTGGCAAGTGAAAAGTTATTTAGGCAAGGTGAAAGAAAAGTGTTCATCAAGCAAGCAAACAAGGAAATAATTTCTGAAGATTTTATTTTTCTGACCGTCAGCTCCATTCATTTCCTAACAAAAATGTTATTTTTCCTTTACAGAAAGGATTTGATGTGTTGAATGCACTTGATCTAATGGAAAACAAAACATTCCTAGAAAAACTAAAATTTGGTATAGGTGATGGCAATTTACAGTACTATTTGTACAATTGGAGGTGCCCAGATATGGAACCTGAGAAGGTGAGAAACATTGATACCTTCAATATAAACACTGGGGCCAAAAATTCTTGGGCCTACTCTAACTCTGCTAGAGAATTCAGAGTTAAGGTGAGTTCAGGTATTTTAGATATCGCCAGCAGATACCTGGACAGGAGAGGAAGATGTGGCATTGGCAAGTCACTTGCGGTGGTGAGGTTGGGTGGGAGAAAGGGAGAGAACAAAAGCCAGTTGTTTCGGCTTAGAAGTCTTTTCCGAACGTTGGCAATTGTTCCCCTTTGTAAGTGGGTTCATTTTCCTGATCATGCCATCTGGGGTGTCCAGACCCAGCCCCAGACATCCTGAGGATTCCCAATTGCACCCTCCTCGGGATCTAGATGTTGGGGTCCCATCCGAATTTACAGATTAAATATTTTATTTATTGAAACATTTTACTGATAAAAAGCATCTTTCATAAGAATTGTTTTAGGATCTGACTTATACAGGGAAGTAATTTGTTAAAGCAATTAAATGTTTTTTTAAATCTCCTGACCAACTTATATTCGATGATGAAGGCATTCAGCTCATAATCATCCATGCAAAAAAGTCCAATGCTGCATGTAATTGTTAAGTGATTCCAAGGTCTTCACCATCACTATCCTATCTTGAAGTCCATTATCACTTGAATTTGTAACATGTTGGAGTCTTTGAGGTGAGCCGAATTAGGTAATCAGCTAACCTTTTGCATTAAGCTAATTATTAATCATAAATTTTCCCTAAACTTGAAACATAGAAAATAGGTGCAGGAGTAGGCCATTCGAGCCTGCACTGCAATTCAATAAGATCATGGCTGATCATTCCCTCAGTACCCCTTTCCTGCTTTCTCTCCATACCCCTTGATCCCCTTAGCCGTAAGGGCCATATCTAACTCCCTCTTGAATATATCCAATGAACTGGCATCAACAACTCTCTGCGGCAGGGAATTCCATAGGTTAACAACTCTCTGAGTGAAGAAGTTTCTCCTCATCTCAGTCCTAAATGGCCTACCCCTTATCCTATGTCCCCTGGTTCTAGACTTCCCCAACGTCGGGAACATTCTTCCAGAAGCTAACCTGTCCAGTCCCGTCAGAATCTTATACGTTTCTATGAGATCCCCTCTCATCCTTCTAAACTGCAGTGAATAAAGGCCTAGTTGATCCAGTCTCTCCTCATATGACAGCCCAGCCATCCCTGGAATCAGTCTGGTGAACCTTTGCTGCACTCCCTCAATAGCAAGAACGTCCTTCCTCAGATTAGGAGACCAAAACTGAACACAATATTCCAGGTGAGGCCTCACTGAGGCCCTGTACAACTGCAGTAAGACCTCCCTGCTCCTATACTCAAATCCCCTAGCTATGAAGGCCAACATGCCATTTGCATTTTTCACCGCCTGCTGTACCTGCATGCAAACCTTCAGTGACTGATGTACCATGACACCCAGGTCTCATTGCACCTCCCCTTTTCCTAATCTGCCGCCATCCCAGATAATATTCTGCCTTCATGTTTTTGCCCCCAAAATAGATAATCTCATATTTATCCACATTATACTGCATTTGCCATGTATTTGCCCACTCACCTAAGCTGTCCAAGTCACCCTGCAGCCTCATAGCATCCTTCTCACAGCTCACACCGCCACCCAGTTTAGTGTCATCCGCAAACTTGGGAGATATTACACTCAATTCCTTCATCTAAATCGTTAATATATATTGTAAAGAGCTGAGGTTCCAGCACTGAGCCCTGCGGCAGTCCACTAGTCACTGCCTGCCATTCTGAAAAGGACCCGTTTATCCCGACTCTCTGCTTCCTGTCTGCCAACCAGTTCTCTATCCACATTACCCCCAATACAATGCGCTTTGATTTTGCACACCAATCTCTTGTGTGGGACCTTGTCAAAAGCCTTTTGAAAGTCCAAATACACCACATCCACTGGTTCTCCCTTGTCCACTCTGCTAGTTACATCCTCAAAAAATTCCAGAAGATTCGTCGAGCATGATTTCCCTTTCATAAATCCATGCTGACTTGGTCTAATCCTGTCCCTGCTTTCCAAATGCACTGCTATTTCATCCTTGAATAATAATGGCAGTCTGATTGAAGATGACAACATTGCTTTTTTGAACCTTATTTTAGGCAGCCTATATATACATATTTTGAAATGTGACAGTTACAGACATATAATGGAGGAAACAATGCAATAGTTTGTTTCTCTAATTTGTCGGTATCCAACTGTTAATATTAGATTGAGATTTAACATTTACGCGTTACGAACTGAAAACTCCAAATGTTGCTTCTGGTGTAACAACTCAGCACAACTGGAGCAAGTAGCTGGAATATTAAGCAGTCCCAGAAGTCACCTGTGGGTACTGGGATTTAATAACCAATCTTAAAGCTCAGAACAATGGTAGTTTACTTGCTTTGTAACACTGATGGATTTAAAAGATTTTAAAAACTAGTTGCCGAAGAGTTTCCATAATAGCACTCTGTGCTCATAAATGTAATTTCATGGCAAACTGGATATGAGCTGTTGGACAGCTTACAAATATTGCTGGAAAGCTAGAACGATAAACGTGAAGAACGTAAAAGTCAATGAAGTTCTCCCGTAATTACCGCATTTTCAAACTGTTGAGCTTGAATTTCTACAGTCGTTCCTTATGAATCATCCCCATTACAGTAGGGCTAAAGCTTATCTATTTTACCCTACTTTTACTGAAAGTTTTTATTTCCTTTTCTGTAGGTTGGTCTAGTGCTACAGTAGAACACTCTACTACTACTGTAGAAGCCTCTTCATAGAAGCCCAGGGTCCAATATCATGCCTTTGATCCGTGACAAAAATCTACCAGCTCAACACAGAATTCTGTAAAAGGAGCTAGTAGTTCCAACCGTGTTTTGCTTTCAACAGAGCGGAGACCATTGATTCTTGTTTAGGATTTGATTTTACTGTGCAGTGAAGTGTTGCATAATTCCATGGCGTTTTGTTGGGAGTTTAAACCACTAAGAAGAATTTTATCTCTTAACCATTTGCAACCTGAATGAGAATTCGCATAAAATGCCTGAGAGGATTTTGTACGCACTTTCTTCTGTTAATTTCAAGAGGCAAATCTACATTTAGATTTTCATAAAGAACATGTTGCTGCTACCTTATGTAGCGAGGAACTGGAAGCTTCTTTTGCAGAATGACAACTCAGTCTTTTGTACGAATGAAGTGCAGTAGTAAATTGTGTGAAGAAGAAAATTGTAACTGTTATATCTAGTAGGTGGTCTTGTACTGCCAGACAGATTTCTATTTATTGACCAGTGTTTTTTAAGTGTTCACTATGGGAACATTGAAGGATCTATGATACGAACTGACTAATTTTTACCCAATTGTGTCACGTTTGCAAGACAAGAGTGTGGGAATTTTTGCAATAATGCATTAGTACAAATTCCAGAATCTCCATCAATGCAAATAAATTGGAAATTATCCCACTCTATTCCATATGCACCCTCAATTGTCAGCAATGCAATCTGGCTGCTCATAGTGTTCATGGCTTATTTGTGAAAGAGGCTGCATTCCCCACATTTTTTTATGTAAGGTTGGGACAAAGCTTTATTTGTCACTGTTAGTTTTTAAGCTTTTTTAAATGCCACCTGGTGTGGCCCAATAGCAGTCGTAAAAGTACTCGCTTTACAATTCAGAGATCAGGGATTGAAGTCCTGGAGCTGCTTGACATTTCAGCTGTGAGCCTGGTTTGTGACTAATTTTCAGGTCTCTGGGCAAGCCATAACAGGAGTAGCTGAGTTGGTGGCAGTTAAAGAGAACAGCAGCTGAAGAAGGCTGCATGTAGAGGCAACCACACAGATAAATGTAGATTTAAAATGAAAAATCATGATGGATTAACATCTTTCTCCTGCCAAATCTTTTTTCATTCTCTACACATGAACATTTGGGTATTTCTTTTTCTCCAGATACCTGGATATTGAGTCAGGTGTGTGTTTTTTTTAGCACAAACTGCACATATGAATACCTGACAATAAATAAACTAAATCAAAGGGAAATACATGTTTTTTTTTAAAAAAACAGAAAAAAGTGAAAGCTAAAAGCTTTGTTCTATGTTGTGTTTTGCACAAATTATGTTAAGAGGAAGGATTTGGGCCTTGTTTGTTAAAGCATGTTTAGCTGTTCAGCAGCTTAAAACTTTGCCTGGTCAAGTGACAGGTTACGTACAGTTTACTATTATCGCTATGCATGCTTCACTGAAAAGGCCCCACACTAGAAAATGTGTGCAAGAAATTATCCATTCCTAAATTGGTTCTGGAATGGAGGACCAACATGGTTTAAATGTTGCCAGAAGAAGAATGTACTTTTTGATTTCAGTAATGTTTTAAGGTCACCAGCATGACTGTTTGATGTCTGAATTAATAAAAATCATTACAACTTTGTTATTACTTGTGTATGCTTTCATTCTTTCAATTAGTGCAAGTTTAGATGACATGTAATGATGTCACTTAAAATATATAAACTTATTCATTCATAGGATGGGGATGTCGCTGGCAAGGACAGCATTTATTGCCCTTGAGAAGGTGATGAGCCGCCGCCTTGAACCGCTACAGTCCGTGAGATGAAGGTACTCCCAGCATGCTGCTGGTGGGGTGGGGTTGTTCTAGGATTTTGACCCAGCGACGATGAAGGAACGGCAATGTAATTCCAAGTCCGGATGGTGCGGAACTTGGAGGTTATAGTGTTCCCATGATGTCAAGTTTCTTGTTGGAGCTGCACTCATCCAACAAGTGGAGAGTATTCCATCATAGTCCTGACTTGTGCCATGTAGATGGTGCAAAGGCTTTGGGGAGTCAGGAAGTGAGAGACTCGCCGCAGAATACCCAGCCTCTGACCTGCTCTTGTAGCCACAATATTTGTGTGTCTGGTCCAGTTAAGTTTCTAGTCAATAGTGACCCCAGGATGTTAATAGTGGGGGTTTGACAAATGTAATCCCATTGAATGTCAAAAGGTGGTGGTTAGACGCTGATTGAAGATAGTCAGATAGTCATTGCCTGGCACTTGTGTGGCACAAATGTTACTACTTATCAGCCCAAGCCTGAATGTCGTCCAGCTCTTGCTGCATGCAGCAGGGGGGCGAGAACCAACATGAGGGGAAAAACCTACTAACAATGCATTAGTTGTCCCATCAGAAAAGCCTAAACTTTACACCATTTCTTTATATTTCTGAATGGATTTTTTTTCCCCTCCCGCTTTCTAGGTCTCCCTCCACACTTAACTAGTCTTGCTGGGAGGACAGATTGCTCAATGTGCTGATTTTAAAAGCATTTGGGGGTCATTTGTTATCCAATTTTTCATTTATCTCAATGGAAATTGGTGTTTTGCTCCCAGGCATCTTGGCTGTGATCTGAGATTGGAAAACTTAAGAAATGTGGATGTAAACCTGCATTCTCTCCATGTTCTATTCAGTTTCTATTTTACTATTCAGTTTCTATTTTACTATTCAGTAAAATCTGCTGGAAAAGTATATGGTTCTAGAGGTTAGATAAGGGCAGGATTAGTCTTATACCAACCCTTAATGAATAACCTGCTAAAAATCTTAGCTCACACATATAAACTGTCTACTGTGGTGAGATGCTAGAGAGCTGCTAGATCCTGTGGAACCAGAAACCAGCATCGAGTTACTGGCTGCAAAAAATATTGGATGAATGGAGTAGGGAAGTGTGAATAGAATCGAAACCTAAGGAATAGTTTTACAAATCAAATTTTTCTATTCCATAAAGAGGTGCGCGGAATTAGAGCAAGTGTATGGGTAACAAGTTTCATTTAGGAGGTGGTGAGGAACTGTTAACATGGCTGCATATTGCAGGATATTTTGTTGGGAGTGCAAGTTGAAATTGCAGAAATGATTTTATGCAATTTAGTGCATAATGAAATTAGAAAATAACATTTCAGACAAGGACTTCAATGAGAGCAGAAAACTGATTCTCTGCATGATCACTTGAGTATGAGAAAGATAATTTGAACTGAACTTCACTTTTGTATAATCCACACCTTGTGAATTCTTAAACATTTATTAAAATTCAATCATTGTTGAGCAGCTACCATGTATTTTTTTCATGTGATTGATCATACAAATTGCAAATTTAAAAATCTATCTACTAAAATAAGTGCTAGAATGAATAGTATTCCCTAAAGCAGTTCTTCCATGTTTTCCATTGAAACAGCAGCATCTTATTCTACAAAACAGAAAAAGCAGGAATCTGAATTTGATTTGCATTTGTAGATTTTTTTTCTCTAAGAACCTGGTAGTCAAGGTTCAAGTTTATAAAGGGGTGAGTAATGTTGCCTCCTCTCCCGCTCCAGAAATGGTTTTATTTAAATTGGTCCCTTCAAATTCTTTGCAGTTTTACCAAAATATTTTTCCTGGAATATGGTTTAGTTATCTAATTTTAACTCTTTAGAATATGCCTTTTCCTCTGTAGAAATGTTACCTAGGAGTTAATAAACTATCACCGCACAAAGTAATGACAATCATTCTTCTTTATGCTTCTCATTGATTTATATATACACACCATTTAAAGTAATGTATTTGTGCATATAGTGAATGTGTGCAGAATAATGCAGTGTGCAAATTCAACATGTGCAGTTCCAAATTAGATTTCAGTCACGTGCATTTTTATGCCCCGATTCCCTCTATAACATACAGGGTCACCTCGTGTAAGAAGTGCCCATTGCACTAAATGGTCCAATAGCAGTGCTGATGAGGCTTTTGAAAATAGTGTGTGACACTTCAGCTGCAAAATTACAGGAACATTTGCATAGTAACATATGTGGGTTTACAAGTATCTAATTTTAAGAAGCAGCTAGATACAAGTAGCTGGTGTTTCGGCATGTCAACAGTGCTATGATGTCAGATAGAAGAATTACTAAGCATCAGGCTAACCATTAGGGGGTCTGGACTAGTAACCTAGTTACAAGTTCAAATCTTACCATGGAAAGTCAGTACTCCACTAAATACTTGGGTCTTCAATTTTTGTCATGTTTATCTTTGGTTGCTCTACTTGTTTTCATTTCTCACCTTGCACAAATGTTTTTAAATTTCATTTGCTGTTTTCTCTACACCAAATTAAATATTATAGCTGTTGACTAAGAAGCGCATAGAAATGTTAAGGGGCCTAATTATTAAATATGAAACTTTTTGAACCAACAAATTTATTGGTAACTCGACATTGTTAGGGAGAATATAGACCGACCTTGGCTAGAAGTGATGGATGTAGTCAATGGGTAATTAAAAGTGGGAAAATATGACATTGCCCAGCACTGCCATCTTTCAACTTGATGCTGCGCGTTTACATTTACGGTATGTATATATAGCATCTTTAACAGAAAACATCCAAAGGCACTTTACAGAATAGCAGTAATAGAACACTGAGTTGGAAAGGAAGCTTGGGAGGGGGGTGATAGAAGATTGGTTAAAATCAAAGAAGAGTGGAGAGGCAGAGGGAATTCCAGACGGCAAGACCTAGGGCGGCTAAAAGCTATGCATCAATTTTGCGGAGGGAAAGGATGCACAGGATGCCTAGATTCAACATTGAGGGGTGCGGGAGGGAATTTAAGTTTGGAACAGGGTGCTGCAAGGCTATGGAGGGATTGGCAACAACTTTAAATTGTAGGTTTGCATGGGTGGGAGGGCTTAGTAATGAACAGGATAGGGATAGAGGGAAGCAGGTGGTGAATTATTAAAAGGTATGAATGGGGGTCATGAAAACAGTAAAATGACTAGGGATCAGGGCTAGGGCAGATAAAGGGAGGAGGCAGTTACGAAGATGGTCTCAAAAGATTTTTTTTTAAATCAATGAGCTCCTCACATTTATATTGGAGATGAGGTTGGAAGGAACAGGAGAAAAGTGAGGAAATTCAAAAACTAATTTAATTCCTGTTTTTAAAAAAAACTTCCAACAAGTTCAAAAATGTGAAAGCTAGGTAAATAACCCACTGTCATGTAAAATAAAACATTGATAGAGGAAAGCCACTCTACAAATCAGAGCAATTTCACTCATTAAATGATGAAAAATCTCATGTTTTCTGCTTACCTGTGCTTCTCACTGTGGTGATATCTGTGTTATTGAATATATTCAGACAAAATAGTTTAATTGAATATACCAGTCTTGAAAAATTCAATCATTTGATAAACAACCATCTAATAGTATCCCTGAGCATGTGATTTTAAAATCTATCCACTGTACAGATAAGAAAATGAATTTAAGATTTGAATGAGTTATTGCATGAAATATTTATTTTTAAAAAACAAAATTACAAAATACTGGGAAACTATTTTCCCCTTCTCCCCTTTGTTCTGTTCCTTTTTAATCTGCAATTTATTCCAATTCTGACAAAAGATCTACACCCGAACCTTTAACTGAACTGTTTAATCAGATACTAACTGAGAGTGTTTCCAGTATTTTCTGGTTTTGTTTCAGATATCCATCTGATTTTTATTTCTTTTTCTTATTCTTTTTTGGCTTCCGAATTTTATTTGGATTTGGAACGACCTTCTTTATTTTTAGAGGCAGCAATGTCACTCCTAGTTTTGTGCTTTTTGCACTATCTAATTCTAAAGGAAAGTCACTAGATGCTACATCATTGAATTTACGCTTGTGACTTTGTGGAAACACAGCATCTGCCAATTCAGTCTTTGGCATTTCACTGGTGCCTTCTTGCTCCTTTGGCTCCAATCCTTCATCACTCTCAATTTGCTTACTTTGCTGCATCCATGGAATATTTAAAGGAGGTACTTGTGGGGTAATGGAGTTAACGGTCTCAATAAAAGTTTCTGAATTCTTTTTAAATCCCAGTGCAAGTGTAGATTTTAACCCCAGCACAGGTGCCACAGTTTCACTCAGACGGGGAACTTGACAGGCAGGTACTGCCCGACTCACGCTCAGTTGAATGAGATGGTGAGTCATCAATGTAGGTTTCACCGACTTGCACACCAAAACCAAACACAATTCGTCTTTCTCCAAAGCCCGAGTAACTTCATTGATTCCAATAGCCAGCTGTTTCCTAAGTTCTACATTAGTCCATCCTTGTTTAGACTCTTGAATATTGATCATTGTACGGTCTTCCTTCACTTCTTTGAGTTCCTCAGCCTTCTTTTGGTCATCTTCGATTTCTTTGACATTCCCTGCTGTATCCCTCTTTTCCTGATCTTTTGGTGCCTTGGAAGCCCTTGGTTTCCTGGGCCTTTGAGTAGGTTCTATTTTACACAAGCCAGTCTGTTGAAACGTTTCCTGTAACTTCTGCAAAACAAATGCCATGCTTTCCCCGTCCAAAGGTCTCCACCCTATACTGTAAGGGTTGTTGAAAGACGTCTTCGCAGGCGGAGGTCTTGTTTTCCGTACGCCGCCTCCTTTCCCAACTTGTGCTGGACTTTCCATGTTTTGATTTAACGTGAATATGATACAATGTACAAAAATCTTGCTAACCTGTAAAAAAGATACTTGAGTGCATTATAGAAGCAAGGAAATTAAAGCACCAATATTTTGACTAACCAAACTGGATTCATAGATAAAGAAAAAAAGAAAGACTTGGATTTATATAGCACCTTTCACGACTACCAGACAGCTCAAAGTGCTTTACAGCCAATGAAGTACTTTTGAAGTGTAGTCACTGTTGTAATGTGGGAAACGTGGCAACCAATCTGCACAGAGCAAGCTCCCACAAACAGCAATGTGATAATGACCAGGTAAGTTTTTTTTTGTTATATTGACTGAGGGATAAATATTGGCCAGGACACCAGGGATAACTCCCCTGCTCTCTTCTTCGAAATAATGCCACTTTTATGTCCACTTGAGAGAGCGTCAGTTTAACATCTCATCCGAAAGACAGTGCAGCACTCCCTCAGCACTGCAATGGAGTGTCAGCCTAGATTTATGTGCTCCAGTCCCTGGAGTCAGACTTGAACCCACAACCTTCTGACTTAGAGGTGAGTGTGCTACCCACTGAGCCACAGCTGACACTTACAGTTGCACCCAGGCTATTAGCCTGCATTATCTGCCAGCAGTGCAGAGCAAGTTGCAGCTGTGAGAATGCACAAAACACCCCTGCCTTTGTAGCAGTTAATTGTTTTTTTACATTATTCCATGGTTTTTGCCTCTGATTTTTCTCTCTGAAGAACTTCCCGACATCCGTCCTAAAATTACATGAGTTTAAACTTGTCCCCTACTTTTACTCCAGCAATTTAATGCAAGCTTTGTCTATATCCTTGAAAATAAGAAAATAAGAATTAGGAACAGGAGTAGGGCATACGGCCCCTCGAGCCTGCTCCACCATTCAATAAGATCATGGCTGATCTGATCATGGACTCAGCTCCACTTCTCCACTCGCTCCCCATAATCCCTTATCCCCTTATCGTTTAAGAAACTATTTCTGTCTTAAATGTATTCAATATCCCAGCTTCCACAGCTCTCGGAGGCAGCAAATTCCACACATTTACAAACCTGAGAGAATAAATTTCTCCTCATCTCTGTTTTAAATGGACGGCCCCTTATTCTAAGATCACGCCCTCTAGTTCTAGTCTCCCCCATCAGTGGAAACATCCTCTCTGCATTCACCTTGTCAAACCCTCTCAATCTTATATGCTTCGCTAAGATCACCTCTCATTCTTCTGAATTCCAATGAGTAGAGGCCCAACCTACTTAACCTTTCCTCATAAGTCAACCTCCTCATCTCCGGAATCAACCTAGTGAACCTTCTCTGAACTGCCTCCAAAGCAAGTATATCCTTTCGTAAATATGGAAACCAAAACTGCACGCAGTATTCCAGGTGCGGCCTCACCAATACCTTATATAGCTGTAGCAAGTCTTCCCTGCTTTTATACTCCATCCCCTTTGCAATAAAGACCAAGATACCATTGGCCTTCCTGATCACTTGCTGTAGCTGCATACTATCCTTTTGTGTTTTGTGCACAAGTACCCCCAGGTCCCGCTGTACTTTGCAATCTTTCTCCATTTAAATAACTTGTTCTTCGATTTTTTTTCTGCCAAAGTGCATGACCTCGCACTTTCCAACATTATATTCCATCTGCCAAATTTTTGCCCAGTCACTTAGCCTGTCTATGTCCTTTTGCAGATTTTTTGTGTTCTCACACATTGCTTTTCCTCCCATCTTTGTATCTTCAGCAAACTTGGCTACGTTACACTCAGTCCCTTCTTCCAAGTCGTTAATATAGATTGTAAATAGTTGGGGTCCCAGCACTGGTCCCTATGGCACCCCACTAGTTACTGGTTGCCAACCAGAGAATGAATCATTTATCCCAACTCTCTGTTCTCTGTCAGTTAGCCAATCCTCTATCCATGCTAATATATTACCCCCAATCCCGTGAACTTTTATCTTGTGCAGTAACCTTTTATGTGGCACCTAGTCAAATGCCTTCTGGAAGCCCAAATACACCACATCCACTGGTTCCCCTTTATTCACCTTGTCATTACATCCTCAGCAATTTAAATCCATGTTGACTCTGCCTGACCGAATGTTGCTTTTCCAAATGTCCTGCTACTGCTTCTTTAATTTTTTACACCTCCAAGATCGTCTCTCCGATACCTTCTTTCCAAGCTAAAAAGCCCAAGATTCCCCAGTTTCTCCTCATAACTCATAGCCCCGACACTGGGTATCAGCCCTGTGGCTCTTCTCTGCACTGTCTTCAGAGCTTGAATGTCTCTCTCGTTTCTTGAAGTCTAGAACTAGATATGCTATTCAAGCACAATAGAATTTATATCCTCTAATGGATATTCTACTGATTTGTCAATGCAGTTCAACATCCTATGAGCTTTGTTGATTGTTCCTCTGCACTGGTTGGATATATTTAGTATTAAGTTCACCAAGACTCTTACAACACAATTCATGGAGTGTCACCTATTACTTATTTCCTGTGTGTAGCACTTTACACTTATCTGCATTAAATTTCATCTGCCATTCTTTTGCCCACTTACATATCTTAAGTTCTGAGCTGCTTCTTCCAATTCCACTGCCCTTCCAAAGATTGGTATCATTTGCAAATGTGATCACTTTGCATCAAGTTCCTGAATCGTCATTTATGTAAATTAGAAACAGCAGCAGTCCCAACCCACTCAGTATTTCCACCCCCGGACATAACTCCTTTCGCAAGAGTAGCTAATAACCTTCAGGTAGTTTCTTATCCATTCCCAGGATTTATCCATAATCTTCACAGCTTTGAGTTTAACTAATAGCCTTTTGTGGGGAACTTTGTTAAAAGCCTTTTGGAAGTCAAGGTAACCATAGCATAGGGCTTACCACAATCTACTTAACTCATCACCTCCAGGGTCAAGCAGAATCTTCACCTTCAATAACCATGTTATTTAGGTCATTAATGTAGATGATCATGTTTATTTTTGATAATTGATTCCATTATTTTATATTGAATTGAAGTAAAATTAGTGGGTCGGTAGGTGTTTGTTTTATCCCCATTTTTGAATATGGGCTCCACATTAGCCAGTTTCCAATCTTCTGGTACCACCCCTGTATTTAATGACTCCCTCATAATGATCATTAATGCATCACAAATCTCCTTCTCAGTATCAATTAAACACCAAATTCCCTGGGGATTTATCTATGATTGTTATAAATGAAATGGCCAAAGTAATTAATTTTAATTGGGATATTTTTGTCTGGTAAGTGCATATTGCTCACATCTTACATGGAAGTAGTCATTCAGAATATTTATTATTTTGTGCTCAACCTCAGTATCACATCTATTTGCATCATGATTACCACATCTTCTCTGACTGCCCTCTTGCTGTTGTGGTACTGAAATAATCTTTTCATTATCCTTAGCTGCAGCTACTATACCTTTTTCCAGATTTTTCTTTGCTCCTCGGATCACACCTTTGTGAGCCTTGGCTTAGTAACAGCATACTCACCTTTGAGGCAGAAGGTCATGGGTTCAAGGCCCACTCGTGTCTTGAGCACATAATCTAGGCTAACACTTCAGTGCAGCACTGAGGGATTACAGTCTTTCGAATAAGACTTTAAACCAATCTCTCGGGTGGATATAAAAAAGATCCAATGGCTGTATTCAAAGAGGAGCAGGGAATTCTTAATGTGTCCTGGCTAACAATTATCCAAAATACAGATTAGTTATTTACCTTGTTGCTTGTGATACCTTACTTTGTGCAAACTGTCTACTTTGTTTCTGTTAGTGACTTATTATTGTGCTTAACATAATCTATAGCTTACCCCAAGTGCAGCTTCGATTTTATTTTAATCATTAGTGATGTCTACCCAGAATAACTTTCTAACCCCTTTCTCAACAGGCACTACCAGCTTTTGGGGCAAGCACCAGGGCAATTGTTCAGGGCCCAGGCCAGGGGTGCTCTAGTCTAAGTAGTAGTGGAAGTCATGCAACATGCAGGAGAGAATAGGGAGGACTTATGCCTTAGATTTGTGGGGGCCTGGATAGAGACAAACACCAACACGGTCAACAGAAAGCAATGCATTTCCAGTTTACAGATGCACATTAACCTCAGATCAAATACCACAAGTTTAAGTCCCATAGAATAAAAAAGGTCCTCCCTCCATCCTTAGCCTTGCTTAAACGATGATACATTTTGTACCTACACCTTCCTATACAATGAACTGCAAATGATGTTGAAATTTAACATATTAGATTATAAAATATCAATGTGAGCATAGCCAACAAAAGTTGATATTTCCATAATGTGGTTTTGCAGGTTCTTTTCAAGTAACACTTTGTTCTCCAGAGGTATTAAATATATTGCAGTCATCCCTAACACCCCAGATGTAATTTACTGTGCAATATTAAAGACTTGCATCTATATAGCGCCTTTCACGAGCACCGGATATCTCAAAGCGCTTTTCAGCCAATGAAGTACTTTTGAAGTGTAGTCACTGTTGTATTATGGGAAACGTGGCCGCCAAATTGTGCACAGCAAGCTCCCACAAGCAGGAATAATCTGTTTCCGTGTTTTTTTTTAAATCCTCGCGGGTCGGGAGCCTCTCCCTAAACGCTGCTGTTTGCGGCTCGCTTCGCGGTCTATCACTCACCGGCCGGGATACACAAACCGGCTCCGCGATCAGTCAGGGGCGCCATCTCCTCCCGGACCGCGCGCGCCCGCCCGCCCGCCGACACAGCGTTCCATCCAGCATCAGGGGTCAAAGGCTGACACCGACGCATGCGCAGCCTCACGTTGGCTGGCACCGCGCAATGACAATGAGGTGTGCAAGGCCTGCTCTGTGCTCCAGTCCAGCCTTCTTTAACACCCACAACCCAAGAAAAAGAACAACTACAAAAAAGAAAAACTGCAAATTTGAAATTAAAATGTGCAGCATCTCAGTTAGGACTAACTTTTCTGGTGAGAAACAAACCTCAAACTACAAGCTGGAAAATCAGAATTACAATATTTAAAATCATATTAAACATAGATATTAAAATTACCTTATATTTTCATTGAAAAAAACACTTATTTGCCATACTGTTGTGTTACGGTTTTCACAATTCCAAATACAAAAGATGCCCAATGTGTAAGGGAAGAATTTGGCATATTAACATGCAATGTTAAACAGACAATTAAAATGAGAATCAAACCAAATGCCAGTTTACCAAGCTTCAGCCTACACACACTCATCCAAAACTCCGTCACTCGTATCCTGTCTGCACTAAGGTCTTCTCTCCTCTTACGCTGTCCGTCATCAATGTCCATTAGATCCTTGTTCTACAACATACTAAATATAAAATCCTCAATCTCACAAATTTCTCCGTGGTTTGGGCTCACATAACCCTTTGATTCTCTGACTCCTCACAGTTTCCCAGATTATACTCCCGTCTGCCAAATTTTTGCCTACTCACTTAGCCTGTCTATATCCCTTTACAGATTTTTTGTGTTCTCACAAATTGCTTTACCACCCATCTTTGTATAATCAGCAAACGTGGCTACATTACACTCGATCCCTTCATCCAAGACATTAATATAGATTGTAAATAGTTGAGGCCCCAGCACCGATCCCTGCCTCACTAGTCACTGTTTGCCAACCGGAAAATGACCCATTTATCCCGACTCTCTGCTTTCTGTTAGTTAGCCAATCCTCTATCCATGCTAATATATTACCTCCAACCCCGTGAGCTTTTATCTTGTGCAGTAACCTCTTATGTGGCACCTTATCGAATGCCTTCTGGAAATCCAAATACACCACATCCACTGGCTCCCCCTTAACCACCCTGTTCGTTACATCTTTAAGGAACTCCAGAAAATTTGTCAAACATGGTTTTCCTTTCATAAAACTATGCTGACTCTGCTTGATTGAACCATGCTCTTCCAATTGTCCCGCTCTGCTTCTTTAATAATGGACTCCAGTATCTTCCCAACGACAGATGTTAGGTTAACTGGTCTATAGTTTCCCGCTTTTTGTCTGCCTCCTTTTTTAAATAGGGGTGTTACATTTGCGGTTTTCCAATCTGCTGGGACCGCCCAGAATCCAGGGAATTTTGCTAGATTACAACTATCCACAATCTCTGCAGTCTGCAGCAGACGATCATAAAGATGGAGACCCGTTCAGGCAAGTACTGCAAGGCGCCACCAGAGCGGTCAAGGCAATGGAACCTTTGTTTAAGCATCCCAATGCAGTGCTCAATGATGCACTTGGTCCCAGAATGAATGTCGTTATAGGCATGCTCGGCCGCAGTTCTGGGGTTGCAAAGTGGAGTGAGCAGCTAAGTGGATAGGGAATATCCCTTATCCCCAAGCAGCCACTCGCAGTCCTGGTGAAGAGGGGGGCACACTGCTCTGGCACAGGATGAAGGCATCATGGCTGCTGCCTGGATTTCTGGCATCAACTGCCAGGATCCTTCGCTGGTGGTCGCACACCAACTGAACATTCAGGGAGTAGTACCCTTTTCTGTTGATAAACAGTTCGGGATGGTGTTGTGACGCCCTCAGGCCAATGTGTGTGCAGTCGATGGTTCCCTGCATCCTGGGGTACCCTGCAATCCGGACAAAGCCAGCCTGGTGGTCCACCTGTTTTTCCCTGGTCATGGGTAAGGAGATATATTGCACTCTTCGTTTGTACAGTGCACTGGTGACCTGCTGGATGGAGCGATGGCGGAGAGTTGGGAAATGTTGGAGGTGTCTGCACTTGCAGACTGGAACGAGCCCGTTGTGTAAAAGTTCACCGACTAAAAAAGCTGGCGGGGGCACTGTCAGTAAAAGGACCGGCTTTTTAAAACTGAAAATGGGTTCGGGGACAGAGCGGCAGTGGTGTGCACTTTGATCGCGTCACCACTGCCACAAGCCCTATACTGCCA
The DNA here is from genome assembly GCF_044704955.1 of Pristiophorus japonicus. Classification (NCBI taxonomy): domain Eukaryota; kingdom Metazoa; phylum Chordata; class Chondrichthyes; family Pristiophoridae; genus Pristiophorus; species Pristiophorus japonicus. Next base: position 222,978,772 of record NC_091981.1, read on the forward strand.
TGAAAGTCCATCTATCGGGGCGGAGGTCCACACTGCCGTAAAACCTTCCGGGCCTAATTTCTGTCGCAGCGGCCAGTTGATGGCAAAGCGGCAGCCATGGGATTCCGCCACATGGCTGCCGCAAACGGGCGGTAACGGGTCTTAACTAGACCCTGAATTTCAGCCCCTAAATGTCTTATCACTACTTTTGAAACGTCCTCCCTAAACCCCTCCATCTTGCTATCTTTTTTCTGTCTTTAAAACCTCACACTCTTGCTCAATGTCCATTTTTTTTCTGTGAAGTACCTTAGATTGTTTTCTGTCATAAATTAATTAATACTTTTTTGTTAAAATGATTGATTGAAAATGTTCTTTTAATTTTTTTTTACATTTGGGATCCTCAATTCTTTCTGGGTATCTTTTTTCAAGGTCTCAGTGTTATTTAATTTCTTTCTAATTTTCCTTGATTTGTAAAATGAAAATAGTTTCTGGTGTTGCCTGAACTTACTCAACATTAGAACTGAGTTTAGATCAGTCATGTACTTGGACATTGTCATGTATGTACACTGTTTGTAGCCACCAGATGGTGTCATTGTTGGAGGCCACTGAGCAGCACGCTCATGGTGCTGCTCTGGTATAAAAGGCCAGCCATTTTGTGAGTCAGGCACTTTGGGCCTAAATAAAGCAGAAGCAAGGTTGTACCTTGCTTAGTTAAACAGTAATCAGATTGAACCTTTATTGCATACATAACATTTGGCGACGAGAATACAAGAACATTTGTTTGCAAAATAAACACGCTTGGATTTTTAGTGCGATTCGAGGAGGGAAAAGATTGGTCAGACTTTGTGAGCCATTTGAACCAGTACTTTGTGGCCAACAAAATGAAGGGGGTCGACGATGCAGATCGGTGCCGGGCTGTGTTCCTCACTGTGTGCGGTTCAAAGATCTACGGTCTGATAAAGAATCTACTCATACCTAGTGATCCAACAGAGAAAACGTACGAGGAGTTGTGTACATTGGTATGGGAGCACCTCAAGCCAGATGACGGCATCATCATTTCGAGATACAGGTTTTATACACACGTTCGATCGGAGGGCCAGAGCGTGGTGGAATTCGTTGCCGACCTAAGACGTCTAGCGGGACCGTGCAAGTTCAGGACGGTGTTGGCAGACATGCTGCGGGACTTATTTGTTATCGGCGTCAACCACGAGGTGATCCTGCGCAAACTACTGGCGATGGAAGAGTTGGATTTAAAAAGGGCCATCCAGATCGCTCAATCATGTATGACGACGGACAGAGTCTAAAGCAAATAGCGGTGAAGAACCGAACCTCGGCAAGTACTGTAAATGCGATTGATTCGGCGTTCGGTAGAGCGGCACATGGCAGGGCCTATCCAGCTACATTCACGAAAACTGTGGCTGCCCAAAGTCTGCAGCGGGAATGTATCGACTTCTCCGTGTTGGCGTTGTAGGGGAAATCATCGGCACCAGCAGTGCCGATTTAAGCAATATAGTTGCAAAGACCGTCTGAGAGTGGGGCATCTCTAGCGCATGTGTCCGCAGATGAGCAAGTGAGCTGCGACACACCATGTGGAGGATGAGAGTCAGACTAGCATAGATCCGGATACACAATCTGAGATGCCAGAGAAAAAAGTGTATGGACTGTACTCTTTCATAACCAAGAGTAAACCAATTTTGATTAACGTGAAGTTTAACGGGATACGGGCATTGATGGAACTGGACACGGGGCGAGTCAATCGATCATGAACGAGAGGTCATTTAATAAGCTGTGGGATACTAAGACTGTGAGGCCCAGGCTGAGCCCTGTTAACGGCAAACTGCGCACGTACACCAAAGAACTGAGAAAGGTGATTGGCAGTGCACAAATTAATGTGTCGTATAACGGTGTGGTTCACGAGTTACTGCTGTGGATTGTTCCAGGCAATGGCCCAACGCTGCTCGGCAGGAGCTGGTTGGAGAAAATCAGATGCAACTGGAACGACATAAAGGCATTGTCGTTGGAGGAAGATACATGTGTCCAAGTATTGAGCAAGTTCCCCTCGCTGTTCGAACCGGGTATCGGCAACTTCACGGGAGCCAAGATGCAGATCCACGTGGACTCAGATGCAAGACCCGTCCATCATAAAGCTCAGGCAATGCCGTATATGATGAGGGAGAAGGTCGAAATTGAACTGGACAGACTCCAGAGTGAAAGGATCATACCACCGGTCAAATTTGATGAATGGGCCAGCCCCATTGTTCCTGTGCTGAAAAGTGATGGCACAGTCAGAATCTGTGGAGACTACAAGGCTACGATCAACAGGGTTTCAAAACAAGATCAGTACCCATTACCGAAGGCTAATGACTTGTTTGCGATGCCAGCCGGAGGGAAGTCGTTCACAAAACTGGACTTGACGTCGGCATATATGATGCAGGAGTTCGTCGAGACGTAGAAGAGATTTACTTGCATTAACACACATAAAGGACTGTTTATTTACCACAGGTGCCCATTTGGAATTCGCTCGGCTGCAATAATATTCCAGAGGAATATGGAAAGTCTACTGAAGTCTGTTCCCAGAACAGTCGTGTTCCAAGATGACATCCTGATCACTGGTTGTGATTCCGAGGAACATCTGAACAACCTGGAAGAGGTTCTACTGCGTTTGGACAGAGTGGGACTCATACTTAAACGCTCGAACTGCGTCTTCATGGCATCGGAGGTCAAATTCCTCGGGAGGAAAATTGCCGCTGATGGCATCAGACCTACTGACGTGAAAACCAAAGCCATCAAGAATGCATCCAAGCTGCAGAACATGATAGAGCCTGGGTCTACTCAACTACTTTGGTAACTTCCTATCTAAATTGAGCACCTTACTTGAACCACTGCACATGCTATTGAGAAAAGGCAACAACTGGGTGTGGGGCGCATTGCAAGACAGAGCTTTCAAGAGAGCCACCGATCTGCTTTGCTCGAACAAGCTGTTGGTGCATTATGACCCATGTAAATATTTAGTTTTGGCCTGTGATGCATCGTCCTATGGAATTGGTTGCCTGTTACAACAAGTCAATGAGTCGGGGAAACTTCAACCTATCGCGTATACATCCAAAAGTTTGTCTAAAGCAGAAAGAGCCTACAGTATGGTAGAAAAAGAAGCTTTAGCGTGTGTGTACGGTGTTAAAAAGATGCATCAATACCTGTTCGGTCTCAGGTTCGAATTAGAGACCGATCACAAGCCGCTCATTTCGTTGTTTTCCGAGAGCAAAGGTGTCCATTCCGACACTTCATCCCGCATCCAAAGGTGGGCGCTGACATTATCTGCCTATGATTATGTCATTCGCCACGGACCTGGCACAGAGAATTGTGCCGATGCTTTGAGCCAGTTGCCGTTGCCCACACCTGAGGTGGAAACGCCACAACTGGCAGATCTAATGTTAATCATGGATGCTTTTGAGAGCGAAGGAACCCCTGTCACGGCTCAACAAGTTAAGACCTGGACTAGCCAGGACCCGATATTATCAGTGGTAAAGGGTTGCATCCTCAAAGGGGATTGGTCTGCTATACCTAAGCAAATGTGCGAGGAGGTCAAACCGTACATTCGTCGCAAGGACGAACTGTCTATTCAAGCAGATTGCATATTGTGGGGCAATCGAGTTGTAATGCCTAAGAAAGGGAGAGAGAAGTTTGTGCATGAGTTACACAGCACACATCCTGGTATAGTGATGATAAAGGCCATCGCCAGGTCCCACATATGGTGGCCAAGAATTGATTCTGAGCTGGAAGCATGCGTGCATCAGTGCAACACCTGCATGCAGCTCAGCAAAGCACCAGTGGAATCGCCGCTGAGTTTGTGGTCATGGCCATCCAAACCTTGGTCCAGGATCCACGTAGATTTTGCAGGTCCCTTCCTAGGTAAGATATTTTTAGTGGTAGTGGATGCTTACTCGAAGGAGATAGAATACATAATCATGTCATCCAGTACGTCCACGGCAACCACAGAGAATCTCAATGTCATGTTCGCAACACATGGTCTGCCTGACATAGTGGTGAGCGACAATGGGTCGTGCTTCACCAGTCAGGAGTTTTAGGAGTTTGTAAAACTTAACGGCATAAAACATGTAAGGTCAGCACCGTTCAACCCTGTGTCCAACAGGCAAGCAGAACATGCAGTACAAATTATCAAGCAAAGCATCAGGACAGTAACCCAAGGGTCAGTTCAAACCCGCTTGTCTTGCATACTGCTGAGTTACAGGACAAGACCCCACACACTCACAGGGGTCTCGCTTGCTGAACTCATGCTGAAAAGAGGTCTTAAGACCAAGTTATCTCTTGTACACCCGGCTTTAAGAATCACGTTGAATACGGAAGACAGAGTCAACAAGGGTACCATGATCGCGCAACTGTGTCACGCGAGATTTCTGTTAATGATCCTGTATATGTGTTGAATTATGGTCAGGGTCCCAAATGGGTCACTGGTATGGCCATGGCCAAGGAGGGCAACAGAGCATTTGTTATTAAGCTCAAGAATGGGCAAACTAGCAGGAAACACATGGATCACACAAAGCTGAGGCACACAGACGAGCCAGAGCAGTCGGACGAAGAAACTGTCGATGACCAACCCACCTACCAGCAGCCTTCAGTGGACTCAAGGGTCATCAGTGAACCCGGAATTTCCATCGCGGACTTGTTCAATAAAAATGGACTTGCAATTCCTGACATGGCCACTGCCACCCCCAACAAGTCAGTTATCCAGCCACCAGCCACAACAGACTCCGCACATTCACCCAAGGCCGGAATCAAACTGAGACGATCAAGCCGGGAGCGTAAAGCGCTGGACCATCTCAATCTGTGAAAAACTGTGATAAGATCTCAGAGGAGGGTATTGTCTTGTTTGTACATGCTGTTTGTAGCCACCAGATGGTGTCATTGTTGGAGGCCACTGAGCAGCACGCACATGGTGCTGCTCTGGTAAAAGGACAGCCATTTTGTGAGTCAGGCACTTTGGTCCTAAATAAAGCAGAAGCAAGGTTGTACCTTGCTTAGTTAAACAGTACTCTGTTTGAACCTTTATTGCATACATATCAGACATCCAATCTCTTTCAGTGATCTGGAGAATCAGGGAAAGTATGTTATTTTCTGGACAGACAGGTGTTTCTGCAACCACCGACGTGAGTCTTGCATGGTGCGTTATCTCCCCAATTACAGGGTAACGGATATCAGGGAACAGGTGCAGAATATTCTGCAGGGGAAGCGCAACAACCAGAAAATAAGAACATAAGAAATAGGAACAGGAGTAGGCCATACGGCCCCTCGAGCATGCTCCGCCATTCAACAAGATCATGGCTGATCTGATCATGGACTCAGCTCCACCTCCTCACCTGCTCCCCATAACCCCTTAACCCCTTATCATTTAAGAAACTGTCTATTTCTGTCTTAAATTTATTCAATGTCCCAGCTTCCACAGCTCTCTGAGGCAGCGAATCCCACAGATTTACAACCCTCTGAGAGAATAAATTTCTCCTCATCTCTGTTTTAAATGGGTGGTCCATTATTCTAAAATCATGCCCTCTAGTTCTAGTCTCCCCCATCAGTGGAAACATCCTCTCTGCATCCACCTCGTCAAGCCCCCTCATAATCCTATACGTTTCGATAAGATCGCCTCTCATTCTTCTGAATTCCAATGAGTAGAGGCCCAACCTACTCAACCTTTCCTCATAAGTCAACCCCTTCATCTCTAGAATCAACCTAGTGAATCTTCTCTGAACTGCTTCTAAAGCAAGTATATCCTTTCGTAAATATGGAAACCAAAATTGCACGCAGTATTCCAGGTGTGGCCTCACCAATACCCTGTATAGCTGTAGCAAGACTTCCCTGCTTTTATACCTACTTGCATCCCTTTTCAATAAAGGCCAAGATTCCATTGGCCTTCCTGATCACTTGCTGTAGCTGCATACTATCCTTTTGTGTTTCATGCACAAGTACCCCCAGGTCCCACTGTACTGCAGCACTTTGCAATCTTTCTCCATTTAAATAATAACTTGCTCTTTGATTTTTTTTCTGCCAAAATGCATGACCTTGCACTTTCCAACATTATACTCCATCTGCCAAATTTTTGCCCACTCACTTAGCCTGTCTATGTCCTTTTGCAGATTTTTTGTGTCCTCCTCACACATTGCTTTTCCACCCAACTTTGTATCGTCAGCAAACTTGGCTACGTTACACTCAGTCCCTTCTTCCAAGTCGTTAATATAGATTGTAAATAGTTGAGGTCCCAGTGCTGATCCCTGAACCCCACTATTTACTGGTTGCCAACTAGAGAATGAACCATTTATCCCAACTCTCTGTTTTCTGTTAGTTAGCCAATTCTCTATCCATGCTAATATATTACCCCCAACCCTGTGAACTTTTATCTTGTGCAGTAACCTTTTATGTGGCACCTTGTCAAATGCCTTCTGGAAGTCCAAATACACCGAATACTGGTTCCCTTTCATCCACCCTGTTTGTTACATCCTCAAAGAATTCCAGCATATTTGTCAAACATGACTTCCCCTTCATAAATCCATGCTGACCCTGCCTGACCGAATTTTGCTTTTTCAAATGTCCTGTTACTGCTTCTTTAATAATGGACTCCAACATTTTCCCAACCACAGATGTTAGGCTAACTGGTCTATAGTTTCCGGCTTTTTATCTGCCTCCTTTTTAAATAAAGGCATCCCATTTGCAGTTTTCCAATCTTCTGGGACCTCCCCAGAATCCAGGGAATTTTGGTAAATTACAACCAATGCATCCACTATTCCTGCTGCTACTTCTCTCAAGACCCTAGGATGCAAGCCATCATGTCCAGGGGATTTATCTGCCTTTAGTCCCATTATCTTACTGAGTACCACCTCCTTAGTGATTGTGATTGTGTTAAGTTCCTCCCTTCCTATAGCCCCTTGACTGTCCACTGTTGGAATATTGTTAGTGTCCTCTACTGTAAAGACTGATATAAAATATTTGTTCAGAGTTTCTGCCATCTCCATGTTCCCCATTACTAATTCCCCGGTCTCGTCCTCTAAGGGACCAACATTTACTTTAGCCACTCTCTTCCTTTTTATATACCTATAGAAACTCTTGCTATCTGTTTTTATATTTCGTGCTAGTTTACGTTCATAGTCTATCTTCCCTTTTCTAATCATTTTTTTAGTCACTCTTTGCTGGCTTTTAAAAGCTTCCCAGTCTTCTGTCCTCCCACTAGTTTTGGCCACTTTGTATGCCCTTGTTTTTAATTGGATACCGTCCTTTATTTCTTTAGTTAGCCATGGATTGCTAGCTTTTCTCTTAACCCTTTCCTCCTCACTGGAATATATTTTTCTTGAGAGTTGTGAAATATCTCCTTAAATGTACACCACTGTTCATCAACCGTCCTACATTTTAATCTATTTTCCCAATCCACTTTCGCCAACCTTCATCGTCTCCTTTATTTAAGCTTAGTACGGTGGTTAGAGATCCAACTTTCTCACCCTCCATCTGAATTTGAAATTCAATCATGCTATGATCATTCATTCCAAGGGGATCCTTTACTAGGAGATTGTTTATTAATCTTGCCTCATTACACTGGATCAAATCCAAGAAAGCCTGCCCCCTGGTTGGTTCCGTTACTATTGCTCAAGGAACCCGTCCCTTATGCACTCTATGAACTCCTCCTCAAGGCTCCCCTGACCAATTTGATTTGTCCAATCAATATGGAGGTTAAAATCACTCATGATTATTGCTGTTCCCTTTTTACAAGCCCCCACTATTTCCTGGTTTATGCTCCGACCAACAGAGTTGCTACTGTTAGGGGGCCTATAGACTACGCCCACCAGTAACTTTTTCCCCTTATTGTTCCTTATCTCCACCCAAAACTGTTTCAACATCCTTATCATTGGAGCCAATATCATTTCTCACTATTGCAGTGATTCCATCCTTTATCAATAGAGCTACCCCACCTCCTTTTCCTTTCTGTCTGTCCTTCCGGATTGTCAAATACCCTGGAATATTTAATTCCCAGTCCTGGTCACCTTGCAACCACTTCTCTGTAATGGCTATCAGATCATACCCATTTGTCTCAATTTGTGCGGTCAACTCATCTATTTTGTTACAAATGCTACGTGCATTTAGACAAGTCATGGTCCATGTTGGAACCAATGACATAGGATGGAAAAGGTTTGAGGTCCTGTAGACAGAGCTTCAGGAGCTACGGAGGAAGTTAAACAACAGGGCCTCAAAGGTGATAATAGTTGGATTACTCCCAATGCCACGTGTGAGTATAGGAGCAGTAAGATAAGGCAGGTTAATGAAAGGCTGGAAAAATGGTGCAGGAAGGAGGGCTTCAGATGCCTGGAGCATTGGGACCAGTTGGGGCAGGAGGGACCTGTACAAGATCGATAGGTTGCACCTCAACAGAGCTGGGAACAATCTCCTTGCGGGAGGTTATCTCGTAGTCGGGGGAAGGTTTTAGACTAATTTGACAGGGGGAGGGGCACCAGGATGAAGCATTAGAGAGGAGAAATAAGAACATAAGAACATAAGAAATAGGAGCAGGAGTAGGCCAAGTGCTGCAGTACAGTGGGACCTGGGAGTACTTGTGCATGAAACACAAGTTGGCCCCTCGAGCCTGCTCCACCATTTAATACGATCATGGCTGATCCGATCATGGACTCAGGTCCACTTCCCTGTCCGCTCCCCATAACCCCTTATTCTCTTTATCGATTAAGAAACTGTCAATCTCTGTCTTAAATTTATTCAATGACCCAGCTTCCACAGAGAGAGGCAGCGAATTCCACAGATTTACAACCCTCTGAGAGAAGAAATTCCTCCTTATCTCAGTTTTAAATGGGCGACCCCTTATTCTAAGATTATGCCCCAAGTTCTAGTCTCCCCCATCAGTGGAAACATCCTCTCTGCACCCACCTTGTCAAGCCCCCTCATAGTCTTATATGTTTCGATACGATTGTAATGTATGTACATAAGGTCTGCCCACCACCAGGTGGCATTACCGTCGGAGGTCCTAGGGTCATAGGTACACTCATGCTGAGCCCGGTATATAACCTGAACTTCACCTTTGTATCCTCACTTCTGGAAGCCATTAAAGACTAACCAGATTAACCTGGTCACTGGCTCACAGTACGGAGTTCATTGTATCATTTCATATACTACAACTGGCGACGAGGCAAATACGAACCCACGCAAAAGTATGGTGAGCATAGCACGATTGAGTACTATTGGAATTCTCGAGAGATTCAATGAGGGAGAGGAGTGGGGAAATTTCATGGATCGTCTTGACCAGTATTTCGTGGCAAACGACCTAAACAAAGATGAGGATGCAGAGAAACGCAGGGCAGTTCTTCTCACCGTCTGTGGCCCCACGATCTATGTACTCATCAAGAATCTGCTCTCACCCACTCTTCCTACAGAAAAGGATTACAAAGAATTGTGTGCTCTAGTTCGGGAACACCTTAAACCCACGGAAGGAATCCTCATATCCAGATATAGCTTCTATACGCATGTTCGTCCAGAAGGCCAGGGCGTAGTGGCATTTGTTGCCGACCTGAGACGTCTTGCAGGACCTTGCAAATTTGGGCCTGCGTTGGAAAACATGCTGCGTGACTTTTTCGTGATCAGGGTCAACCATGAGGTGATCTTAAGTAAGCTGCTGGCTGCGAAGATGGTGGACCTCAGCAAAGTCATCACCATCGCCCAGGCTTGCATGTCCACGCAGACAAGCACGAAGCAGATATTGTGACAAAACAGGAACTCCACGGCAAGTACTGTGTACAAAATTGTATCGACGGCTGGCAGAGCTGCAAATGGCAGGGCCTACTCGACTGCGTCTGCAAGATCGGGAGCCGCTCAAAGTTTACCATCGAGGGTCTACTCGACTGCGTATGCGAGAACGGGAGCCGCTCAAAGTTCGCCATCGAGGGTCTACTCGACTGCGTATGCGAGAACGGGAGCCGCTCAAAGTTCGCCATCAGGCGCAAATCCGAGCTCAACATTGTTTGCGTTGTGGGGGCAATCACCGACCCCATCTGTGCCGCTTCAGGCAGCATGTATGCAGAGGGTGTGGGAAGACGGGGCATCTTCAGCGAATGTGTCCATAGCAGAGCAAGCGAGCTGCGACACACCACGTGGATGATGATTAATTCAGTGTGGATCTGGTGATGCAGCCCGAGGCATTTGAGAGCTCTGAGGAGGAAGTGTATAGCGTACGTGCGTTCCTAACAAAGAGCCAACCAATAATGATGGAGGTAAAATTAAACAGCGTGCCGGTATCCATGGAATTAGACACGGGTGCGAGTCAATCGATAATGAGCCAGAGGATTTTCGAAAAGCTGTGGGAGACCAAGGCAAGCTAAGTCCGATAAATGCGAAGTTGGGTACCTACACCAAACAGCTCATACCAGTGATCGGTAGTGCAGTAGTAAGAGTGTCGTATGAGGGAGTGGTTCATGATCTACTGTTATGGATTATCCCAGACAACGACCCATCGTTATTCGGCAGGAGTTGGCTCGAGAAAATAAAATGGAAATGGTATGATATCAAAGCTTTGTCATCAGCGGATGATGATTTGTGTGCTCTAGTGCTGAGCAAATTTCCCTCACTGTTTGAACCGGGAATTGGCAGCTTCAAGGGAGCCAAGGGGCTGATTCACCTAGGCCCAGACGCAAGGTCCATCCATCACAAAGCCAGGGCGGCCCCGCACATGATGAGAGAAAAGGTCGAGCTTGAATTGGCCAGGCTATAACGCGAAGGGGTCATCTCACTGATCGAATTTAATGAATGGGCCCGTCCCATTGTTCCGGTGTTAAAGAGCGACGGCACGGTCAGGATTTGTGGAGACTACAAGGTCACGATCAACCAAGTTTTGAAGCAAGGTCATTACCCGCCACCGAAAGCTGATGACCTGTTTGCAACGCTAGCCGGGGGAAAATCGTTCACCAAATTGGATCTAACGTCGGCCTACCTGACACAGGAACTGGTTGAATCATCAAAGAAACTTACATGCATCAACACATACAAAGGACTGTTTATTTACAACAGGTGCCCTTTTGGCAATCGTTCGGTGGTATTTCAGAGAAACATGGAGAGCCTATTGAAATCCGTCTCCAGGACCGTGGTATTCCAAGGTGACATCCTAGTCACAGGTCGTGACACCGCCGAGCACCTGCACAATCTGGAAGAGGTTCTGTGTCGTCTGGACAAAGTGGGACTCAAGCTGAAACATTCGAAGTGCGTTTTCATGGCACCAGAGGTCAAATTCCTTGGACGAAGCATTGCTGCAGATGGAATCAGGCCCACAGACGCGAAAACAGAGGCATCAAATATGCGCCCAGGCCCCAGAATGTCACGGAGCTGCGTTCGTTCCTGGGTCTTCTCAACTACTTCGGTAACTTCTTACTCAAATTGAGCACAGTATTAGAGCCTTTGCACAAGCTGCTCAGGAAAGGAGATGACTGGGTGTGGGGTGAAATTCAAGACAGAGCCTTTGAGAAGGCTAGAAATTTGTTGTGTTCCCACAAGCTACTGGTACGGAATGACCCATGCAAGCGTCTAGTTTTGGCCTGTGGTGCATCATCCTAGGGGGTCAGCAAGCCAGTGAGTCAGGCAAACTACAACCAGTTGCATACGCGTCTCGATGCCTATCCAAGCCTATGGCATGGTAGAGAAAGAGGCTTCAGCATGTGTTTATGGGGTAAAAAAAAATGCACCAATACCTGTTTGGGCTTCGCTTCGAGCTGGAAACCGATCAAAAACCGCTTATATCGTTGTTCTCGGAACATAAAAGGTATCAATACCAACGTGTCATCCCGCATCCAGAGGTGGGGCTGACATTATCTGCCTATGATTATGAAATTTGCCATAGACCAGGCAACGACAACTGCGCTAATGCATTGAGCCTGTTACCGTTGCCCACACCGGAGGTGGAAACGCCAATGCCCGCAGAGCTACTCATGGTCATGGATGTCTTTGAGAGTGAAGGGTCGCCTGTCACTGCTCAACAAGTTAAGACCTGGACCAACCAGGATCCGACCCTATCGGTTGTAAAACGTTGCGTTCTTAACGGGGCTGGTTGACCATCACCAAGGAAATGGGTGATGAAACCAAACCGTACAGCCATCGCAAAGATGAGCTTTCCATCCAGTTGGGCCCCTTCCTCGGTAAAATATTTTTTGTGGTGGTGGATGTAAAGTCCTTACTCTACAGCATGAAACCACACGAGGCACATTCTGGGGACAAGGTCACTCTGTGACCTCAACTCTTTATTCACAACACTCCACAAGTGATCACTCTGTATGGGACCTCCCTTTATATACCTGGGAGATCAGGTAAGGATTGTCTCCCACAAGTTCACCTCTTGTGGTCAAGGTGTGCATCTAGGTTGTGTGTATACAGTAATACAGTAGTGTCACATTGTGGTTACATACATGACATCATCTTCCCCCGCCCCCAAAGTCTTGTTAGGATCATAGGTTTAGTCTTTCAGGTGGTCTACGCTCCCTCATGGAGCGCCGCAGTTGGGGCTCTGGTTGTTGGATATTGACATGAGTGATTCCGGCCTGTCTGGGCTGACCGCGGGGACTGTGCATTCTTCTGATTGCTCTTGTTGCTCGTTCACTGGCGGTGTGGTGTGAGCTCCATCTCATGGTCTTCTTCAGGTACCTCCGTGTCGATGCTGTTTTACTTGGTCCAGATGCTTACGGCATATCTGACAATTGTTGAATTTTACCACGATGACCCTATTCCCCTCTTTGTCAATTACAGTGCCCTCAAGCCATTTGGGCCCCATGGCATGATTGAGGACGAATACAGGATCATTTATTTCTATACATCTCCCCCTCGAATTGCGGTCATGGTACTCGTTTTGTGACTTGCGCTTGCCCTCAACTATGTCGGTTAGGACTGGGTGAATGAGGGACAACCGGGTTTTGAGTGTCCGTTTCATAAGTAGCTCTGTGGGCGGGACTCCTGTGAGCGAGTGCGGTCGGGATCTATAGGCCAGCAGGAAGCGCGATGGGCGGCATTGTAGGGAGGGTCCTTGAATCCTGAGCATACCTTGCTTAATGATTTGGACCGCACATTCCGCCTGGCCTTTGGAGGCAGTCCTGATGTGGTTGATGCCATTGCCCGACATAAACTCCCGGAATTTGTAGCTTGTGAAGCATGGACCATTATCACTAACCAGGATGTCCGGCAAGCCATGGGTTGCAAAGATCGCATGACTGCTTTCCACGGTGGTGGATGACGTGCATGAATTCAGAATGATGCACTCGATCATTTTGAGTACACATCTACAACAATAAGGAACATCTTTCCCATGAACGGGCCCGCGTAGTCAACATGAATGCATGACCATGGCCTGGTGGGCCAGGGCCACGGGCTGAGCTGGGGCTCCCTGGGGGCATTACCCAGCTGGGCACGCGTCGTGCACCTGCGAACACAGTGTTCCAGGTCTGAATCAATTCCAGGCCACCAAACGTGTGACCGGGCAATGGCCTTCATCAGCACAATGTCCGGGTGCTCGCTGTCGAGTTCCCTGATGAAGGCCTCCCTGCCCTTCTGGGGCATAACTACCCGGCTGCCCCATAGTAGGCAGTCGGCTTGGATGGAGAGCTCATCCATCCGTCTGTGGAACGGTCTGACCTCCTCAGGGCATGCTCCGTGTGCGGGCGCCCAATCCCCAGTCAGGACACATTTCTTAATCAGGGATAGGAGGGGAACTCTGTTTGTCCAGATTTTGATCTAGCGGGCTGTGATGGGGGAGCCTGCGCTGTCAAGGGCATCGACAGCCATGACAATCTCAGCGCTTTGCTCCGCTGCACCCTCAGTGGTGGCCAGTGGAAGCCAGCTGAGTGCATCAGCGCAATTTTCAGTGCCGGGCCGGTGCCGGATGGAGTAGTCATAAGCAGCCAGCGTGAGAGCCCATCGCTGTATGCGAGCTGATGCGTTGGCATTGACAGCCTTGCTGTCTGACAACAGGGATGTTAATGGCTTGTGGCCCATCTCTAATTCAAACTTCCTACCAAAGAGGTACTGATGCATTTTTTTTACACCATAGACACATGCGAGCGCTTCTTTCTCGACCCATATCCCCGTTCTGCTTGAGAGAGCGACCTGGAGGCTTAAGCCACAGGTTGTAGTTGACCCTCCGCATTGCCCTGCTGCAACACGCACCCAACTCCATAGGACGATGCATCACATGTCAGAACCAATTTTTTACAGGGGTCGTACAGGGTCAACAACTTGTTTGAACAAAGTAGGTTTCACGCCCGATCAAAAGCCCGTTCCTGACAGTCCTCCCAAAACCAATCGCAACCCTTACGCAGGAGCACATGTAGCGGCTCCAACAACGTGCTCAAGTTCGGCAGAAAGTTCCCGAAATAGTTCAACAGTCCCAGAAATGAACGCAGCTCCGATATGTTGCAGGGCCTGGGTGCTCGTTGAATCGCCTCTGATTTGGATTCGGTGGGCTGAATCCAAATCTTGACTTCTTGAGTCGCAGGCCTACTGGTCCAGTCGACGTAGCACCTCCTCCAGGTTGTGGAGGTGTTCCTCAGTGTCTTGACCGGTGATGAGGATGTCGTCCTGGAATACGATCGTTCCAGGAATGGATTTAAGCAGGCTTTCCATGTTTCGTTGAAAAATTGCGGCCGCTGATCGAATGCCAAACGGGCACCTGTTATAAACGAACAGTCCCTTGTGCGTAGTGATGGTGGTCAGTAGTTTAGATTCGTCGGCCAGCTCCTGGGTCATATAGGCTGAGGTGAGGTCCAACTTGGTGAACAGCTTGCCGCCTGCCAGCGTGGCGAAAAGGTCCTCCGCTCTCGGGAGCGGGTATTGATCTTGTAGGGACACCCGATTGATGGTGTCTGCACCACATACGGCACCGCTCTTGTAGTGTCTCTGCACCTTGTTACAAACTCACACGAGGAATGTATATATCAGACACGGTCACTCTGTGACCTTCACTTGATTCCCAGGACCAAACAGTGCTGACTCTGTGTGGGATCTCCCCTTTTATACCTGGAAACCCAGGTGAGGAGTGTCTCCCACAAGCTCATCCACTGTGGTCAGGGTGTGCATTTCAAAGGTACAGGTACAGTGTGCATGAGTTACAGTTACATAACTATTGTCAATGCAAGATGGTGAAATACATGACATCACCTCCCCCCTTAAGTCTTTTAGTTTCAGAGGTTAAGTCTATCGGGTGGTCGACGCTCTCTCGTGGAGCGCCGCAGTTGTGGCTCTGGTGGCTGAGCCTCAACACGTGTCCCTGTCACTTGAGGTGATTCCGGCCTGTCCGGGCTGGCCGCAGGGACTGTGCACGCTGAGGGCTCGTACGCTGGCAGTGGTGTGGGTGCTATCTCATCATGCTCTTCTTCCGGTTCCTCCGTGTCTGCACTGAACCTTGTCTTTACTTGGTCCAAGTGTTTGCGGCATATCTGCCCATTGATAAGTCTGACCACCATGGACCTGTTTCCTTCTTTGCCGATTACAGTGCCCTCAAGCTATTTGGGTCCCAAAGCATGGTTAAGAACAAATACCGGGTCATCTATTTCTATACACCTCCCCCTTGAGCCTCGATCATGGAGCTCGGTTTGGGACTGGCGCTTGCCCTCAACAATGTCTGCCAGGTCTGGATGAATGAGGGACAGCCGCGTCTTGAGCGTGCGTTTCATGAGGAGTTACGCTGGCGGGACTCCCGTGAGCGAGTGCGGCCGGGACCTGTAGGCCAGCAGGAGGCACGATAGGCGGTACTGAAGTGGGGGGTCCTTGGATACGTAGCATGCCCTGCTTTATGACTTGGACTGCCCGTTCCGCCTGGCCATTGGAGGCCGGCTTGAACGGCGCTGTCCGGACGTGCTTGATCCCATTGCCCGACATAAACTCCTGGAATTCATGGCTGGTAAAACACGGGTCATTGTCGCTGACCAGGATGTCCGGCAAGCCGTGGGTCGTGAAAACCGTACGCAGACTCTCCACAGTGATGGATGTCATGCACGAGTTTAATATGATGCACTCGATCCACTTCGAGTATGCATCGACAACGATCAGGAACATTTTCCCCATGAACGGGCCCGCATAGTCCACGTGAATACGTGACCATGGCCTGGGGGCATTGCCCAGCTGGGCACACGTCGTGCACCTGCGAACCCAGTGTTCCAGGTCTGACTCAATCCCCGGCCACCATACATGTGACCGGGCAATGGCCTTCATTAACACGATGCCAGGGTGCTCGCTGTGGAGTTCCCTGATGAACGCTTCCCTTCCTTTCTGGGGCATGACTTACCGTCTGCCTGATAACAGGCAGTCGGCTTGGATGGAGAGTTCATCCATCCGTCTCTGAAATGGCCTGACTTCCTCGGGACACGCCCTGTGTGCGGGCACCCAATTCCCAGTCAGGACACATTTCTTTATCATGGATAGGAGGGGGTCCCTGTTGGTCCAGAGTTTGATCTGTCGGGCTGTGATGGGGGAGCCGCAGTGTCAAAAGCCTCAGAGGCCATGACCATCTCGGCGCTCTGCTCCGACGCCCCCTCGGTGGTGGCCAGTGGGAGCCTGCTGAGTGCGTCAGCGCAATTTTTTGTGCCTGGCAGGTGCCGTATGGTGTAGTCATACGCAGCCAGCGTGAGGGCCCATCGCTGTATGCGAGCTGACACGTTAGCGCTGACAGCCTTGCTGTCGGACAACAGGGATGTTAACGGCTTGTGGTCCGTCTCTAGCTTGAACTGTCTACCGAAAAGGTACTGGTGCATCTTTTTCACACCATACACACACGCGAGTGTCTCCTTCTCGACCATGCCGTGTCCACGCTCTGCCTGGGAGAGCGACCTGGAGGCGTAAGCCACCGGTTGGAGTCGGCCGTCATCGTTACCCTGCTGCAACACACACCCAACCCCGTAGGATGACGCATCGCATGTTAAAACCAGTTTTTTACAGGGGTCATACAAAGTCAACAGTTTGTTGGAACACAGCAGGTTCCTCGCCTTATTGATAGCCCGTTCTTGACAATCCCCCCAAAACCAATCACAACCTTTACGGAGGAGCATGTGTAATGTGCTTAAGTTCGGCAGAAAGTTCCCAAAATAGTTCAAAAGTCCCAGGAATGATCGCAACTCCGACGTGTTGCCGGGCCTGGGCGCCCGGCAAATCGCCTCAGTTTTGATTCAGTGGGCTGGATCCTGTCTGCGGCAACCCTCCTGCCCAGGAACTCGACCTCTGGGGCCAAAAACACGCACTTGGCCTTTTTCAGCCGCAAGCCTACCTGATCCAATCAGCGTAGCACCTCCTCCAGGTTGTGGAGGTGTTCCTTAGTGTCTCGACCCGTTATAAGGATGTCGTCTTGGAATACGACCGTCCCAGGGATGGACTTGAGCAAGCTTTCCATGTTTCGTTGAAAGATAGCCGCCGCCGAACGAATGCCAAATGGGCACCTGTTGTAGACAAATAATCTTTTGTGCGTCGTGATGTGGTCAGAAGCTTGGAATCTTCTGCCAGTACCTGAGTCATGTAGGCTAAAGTGAGGTCCAGCTTCGTGAATAGCTTTCCACCTGCCAGCGTGGCAAAAAGATCCTTCGCTCTCGGAAGCGGGTATTGGTCTTGCAGCGACACTTGGTTGATGATGGTTTTGTAGTCGCCACAAATCCTAACCGAGCCATCTGCTTTGACGACGGGAACGATGGGACTTGCCCAGTCGCTGAATTCAATGGCCGAAATTATGCCCTCTCTGAGCAGCCTGTCCAGTTCACTTTCAATTTTCTCACGCATCACGTACGGCACCACTCTGGCTTTGTGGTGCACTGGTCTGGTGTTCGGAGTGATGCGTATCACTACTTTAGTGCCCTTGAACGTTCCGACACCGGGTTGAAAGAGTAACTCGAATTTTTGCAATACCTGCGAGCATGAACTTCGCTCCACGGATGAAATGGCCTGCACATCCCCCCATTTCCAATTCATCTCAGCTAGCCAACTCCTCCCCAAGAGCGCGGGGCCATTTCCCGGAACAATCCAGAGTGGCAGCCGGTTCTGTAATCCATTATGCGTTACCACCAAGTTTGCACTGCCCAGCACTGAGATTATCTCTTTGGTGTACGTACGTAGCTGCGTCTCAATGCATTCCATTTTGGGCCTGCTAGCTCTGTGTGGCCATAGTTTCTCAAACTGTTGGCCACTCATGAGGGACTGACTAGCTCCCGTATCCAGCTCCATGTGCACCGGGATGCCATTCAGTAAGACTTTCATCATCATGGGTGGCGTTTTAGTGTATGAGCTGTGGACGTCAGCCACATGAACTCTCTGAACTTCAGCATCCATGGTTGTTCCCCAGACCTCATCCTGCATTGCAGACCCCTCGTCTGGTTCCTCTGTCTCGCACACTAGCCTCGCTACTGCCTTTTTGCACATCCTGGCCCAAGTGTCCACTGACATTACAAATCCTACAGGTGTAAAGCTGGAACCTGCAGCTTTTGGTAGTGTGTCTACCCCCACAACGCCAGCATGAGCTCAGATTGCTGTTAACAAAAGGACTATTCCCAGGCATTCCTCTCTGATGGCCCGTTTGGCTGTTTCTAAGCACTCTGATGGAAGGTGTTATTGGTCCCATCACGGGATGCATTGTTCCTCGTGATGGCATGAATTGCCGATCCGCTTTTCATTGTCCCTGTTGCGGGCCCACCCTGGAGCTTGTTACTGCCTGGGCGGTGTCGAATTGCCCTTGCCTGCCTGCCTGGGCGGTGTCGAATTGCCCTTGCCTGCCTGCGGGGTTCTGTATCACTTTTACAACATTAACTCCCTGGTTCATCGCAACGTTAAAACCAGGGCTGCGTGCGTAAATTAGCTTGGTCTCCTCTTCCCCTGCCATTAAGGTCTGAGCTATCAACGCCGCCCCTTCTAAAGTCAGGTCCTTGGTCTTTATGTGCTTCCTGAAAATGCCGGCATGATTAATGCCCTCGATGAAAAAGTCCCTTAACATCTCCCCCCTGCAGGCATCAGAGAACTTACAGAGACTGGCCAAACACCACAGTTCCGCCATGAAGTCCGAGATGTTTTGACCCTCCCTACGCCGGTGAGAGTAGAACCGGTGCCGGGCCATGTGTACGTTACTTGCCGGCTTGAGATGCTTACTGATCAGCTGGCTGAGCTCTTCGAAGGACTTGTCTGCTGGCTTTTGGGGTGCGAGCAGGTCTTTCATCAGCGCACACATCTGTGGACCACAGCTGGTCAGTAGATGCGCCCTCCGCTTGTCAGCCGCTGTCTTTTCCAGCCAGTCCTTTGTGACAAAGCTCTGCTGGAGTCTTTCCACAAAGTCATCCCAGTCCTCACCCACACAATAGCGTTCCTCTGTGCCACCGGTGGCCATCCTCGTGGTTCGGTGATTCCCGTTCCTCGTCGCGAAATGTAGTGTCTCCGCACCTTGTTATAAACTCACACGAGGCATGGATATATCAGACATGGTCACTCTGTGACCTTCACTTTATTCCCAGGACCAAGGAGTGCTGACCCTGGGTGGGACTTCCCCTTTTATACCTGGAAACCCAGGTAAGGAGTGTCTCCTGCAAGCTCAACCCCTGTGGTCAGGGTGTGCATTTCAAGGGTACAGGTACAGTGTGCATGAGTTTTAGTTACATAACTATTGTCATTGCAAGATGGTGAAATACATGACTGCTCTGGCGTTGTGGTGCACTAGCCTGGCGTCCAGGGTGCTGTGTATTATTACTTTGGTGCCTTTGAAAGTCCCGACGCCAGGTTGGAATAGTGAATCGAATTGTTGTAGGACTTGTGAGCACGAACTTCGCTCCACAGATGACATTGCGTGAACATTCCCCCATTTCCAGTTCATCTCGGCTAACCAGCTCCTCCCCAACAGTGCGGGACCATTACCCGGGACAATCCAGAGCAGCAGCCGATTCACTAACCCATTGTGTGTGACAGCCAACATTGCACTGCCTAGCACCGGAATGATTTCTTTAGTGTACGTCCGTAATTGTGTCTCAATATGTGCTAATTTGGGTCTTCTGGCTTTAAGTGGCCATAGCTTCTCGAATTGCTGAATGCCCATGAGTGACTGGCTGGCCCCAGTGTCCAGCTCCATGCGAACTGGGATGCGGTTTAATTAGACCCTCATCATCATTGGTGGCGTTTTGGTGTATGAACTGTTCGCCGCATGGACCCGCTGAACCTCGGCATCCAATGATTTGCCCCAAAATTCATCCTGCCTCAAAGGACCCTCTTCTGATGCATCCGCCTCATATATTAGTCTGGTTGCAGGTTTCCTGCACATTCGAGCTAAATGGCCACTGAGATTGCAGTTTCTGCAGACAAACTTTTGAAATCTGCAAGATCTGGCTGAGTGTTTTCCCCCACACCTCCAGCATGAGTTAAAGTTTCCATTGTTGGGGACAAAGGGACTATGGCCAAGCATTCCGTGCTGACTGTCCCTTTGACTGTTCTTAAGTACCCTATTAGTGGGTGTCAATGGCCCCATCCCGGGCCGCATTGTCCGCTGTGAAGGCGTGAATGTCCGTACAGCCTGCCATTGTCTCTGTTGGAGTCCTACTCTGGGGTCTATTGCTGCCTGGGGAATGTCGGACTGCCCCTGCCTGCCTGCGGGGCTCTGAGTTGCATTGATGATGTTGACTCCCTGACCCATCGCCGCGTTAGAGGCAGAATTGCGCGCGTATATTATTTTCGTCTCTTCCTCCCCCGCCATGAAAGTTTGAGCTATCAACGCCGCCGCTTCCAAGGTCAAATCCTTGGTCTCAATTAATTTGTGGAAAATTCCCACATGACCGATGCCCTTGATAAAGAAGTCCCTTAGCATCTCCCCACTGCAGGCGTCTGTGAACTTAGAGGCTGGCCAAATGCCGGAGGTCCGCTACGAAATCCGGTATGCTCTGTCTTTCACGACGTCGGTGGGTGTAGAATCTGTGTCGGGCCATATGTGTGCTACTCGCCGGTTTGAGGTGCTCCCCGATCAGTTTGGTAAGTTCTTCAAAGTTTTGTCCGCCGGCTTTTCGGGTGCTAGTAAGTCCTTCATGAGTGCGTAAGTCTTTGGTCCGCAGCTGGTCAAAAGATGAGCCCTTCGCTTGTCGGCCGCTGCATCCCCCAGCCATTCTTTCGTAACGAAGCTTTGCTGAAGCCTCTCGACAAAATCGTCCCAGTCTTCCCCAACACAGTACCGTTCCTCTGTATTACTGGTGGCCATTCTCGTGGGTCATGAATTCCCGTTTCTCGTCGCCAATGTAAAGTCCTTACTCTATAGTATGAAACCACACAAGGCACATTCTGGGGACAAGGTCACCCTGTGCCCTTAACTCTTTGTTCACAGCACTCCAAAGACGATGACCCTGCGTGTGACCTCCCTTTTTATACCTGTGAGATCAGGTAAGGAGTGTCTCCCACAAGTTTACCTCTTGTGGTCAAGGTGTGCATCTAGGTTGTGTGTATACAGTAATACAGTGGTGTTACATTGTGGTTACATACATGACAGTGGATGGATACTCCAAATGGATAGAATGCGTGATCATGTCATTCAGCACTTCCACTGCCACCATTGAGAACCTGAGAGCCATATTTGCCACACATGGTCTGCCAGACATCGTTGTCAGCGACAACGGACCGCGTTTCACGAGCCTGGAGTTTCAAGAGTTCATGAAACGCAATGGCATAAAACACGCGAGGTCAGTCCCGTTCAAACCCACCTCCAATGGTCAAGCGGAGCGGGCAGTTCAAACCATCAAGCAGAGCCTGAAACGCGTAACTCACGGTTCCTTGCAGACACACCTGTCACGCATACTGCTCAGTTACAAGACAAGGCCACACACGCTCACCGGGGTCCCGCCTGTGGAACTATTGATGAAGAGAGGCCTCAAAACCAGGCTCTCTCTAGTCCATCCTGACCTTAACGATCATGTCGAAACCCGATGTCAACGCCTGCAGTGGTATCACGACCAGTGTCACGTGACATATCTGTAAATGACCCAGTGTATGTACTTAACCACGGTCAAGGACCCAAGTGGCTCCCGGGCAATGTTACTGATAAGGAAGGTAACCGGGTGTCTATGATTAAGCTCAAGAATGGGAAGATGTGCAGGAAACACATTGATCAAATCAAGCTAAGACACACTGACGAACTGGAACAGTTGAAAGAAGACACCATGACCAATCAACTCACTTCCAGCCATCAGAAGAACCCACTGTGGTCAATGCCCAGCCCCAAGTCGTGAGAGACTCGGAAAGCACTGGGATTGTACTGAGACGGTCAACCAGGGAGCGAAGGGCTCTGGACCGTCTGACCTTGTAATATGGACTTGTGCCAAGAATTGTGGAGGGGGGGGGAAATTATGTAATGTATGTACATCAGGTCTGCCCACCACCAGGGGGGCACTACCATCGGAGGTACACTCGTGCTGGGCCTGGTATATAACCTGAACTTCACCTTTGTATCTTAGAACATAAGAACATAAGAATTAGGAACAGGAGTAGGCCATCTAGCCCCTCGAACCTGCTCCGCCATTCAACAAGATCATGGCTGATCTGGCCGTGGACTCAGCTCCACTTACCCGCCCGCTCCCCGTAACCCTTATTGGTTAAATATCTATCTATCTGTGATTTGAATACATTCAATGAGCTAGTCTCAACTGCTTCCTTGGGCAGAGAATTCCACAGATTCACAACCCTCTGGGAGAAGAAATTCCTTTTCAACTCGGTTTTAAATTGGCTCCCCCGTATTTTGAGGCTGTGCCCCCTAGTTCTAGTCTCCCCTACCAGTGGAAACAACCTCTCTGCCTCTATCTTGTCTATCCCTTTCATTATTTTAAATGTTTCTATAAGATCACCCCTCATCCTTCTGAACTCCAATGAGTAAAGACCCAATCTACTCAATCTATCATCATAAGGTAACCCTCTCATCTCCGGAATCAGCCGAGTGAATCATCTTTGTGCCCCCTCCAAGGCTAGTATGTCCTTCCTTAAGTAAGGTGACCAAAACTGCACGCAGTACTCCAGGTGCGGCCTCACCAATACCCTGTACAGTTGCAGCAGGACCTCCCTGCTTTTGTACTCCATCCCTCTCGCAATGAAGGCCAACATTCCATTCGCCTTCCTGATTACCTGCTGGACCTGCAAACTAACTTTTTGGGATTCATGCACAAGGACCCCCAGGTCCCTCTGCACCGCAGCTTGTTGTAATTTCTCCCCATTCAAATAATATTCCCTTTTACTGTTTTTTTTCCCAAGGTGGATGACCTCACATTTTCCGACATTATATTCCATCTGCCAAACCTTAGCCCATTCGCTTAACCTATCTAAATCTCTTTGCAGCCTCTCTGTGTCCTCTACACAACCCGCTTTCCCACTAATCTTTGTGTCATCTGCAAATTTTGTTACACTACACTCTGTCCCCTCTTCCAGGTCATCTATGTATATTGTAAACAGTTGTGATCCCAGCCCCGATCCCTGTGGCACACCACTAACCACTGATTTCCAACCCGAAAAGGACCCATTTATCCTGACTCTCTGCTTTCTGTTAGCCAGCCAATTCTCGATCCATGCTAATACAATTCCTCTGACTCCACGTACCTTTATCTTCTGCAGTAACCTTTTGTGTGGCACCTTATCGAATGCCTTTTGGAAATCTAAATACACCACATCCATCGGTACACCTCTATCCACCATGCTCGTTATATCCTCAAAGAATTCCAGTAAATTAGTTAAACATGATTTCCCCTTCATGAATCCATGTTGCATCTGCTTGATTGCACTATTCCTATCTAGATGTCCCACTATTTCTTCCTTAATGATAGTTTCAAGCATTTTTCCCACTACAGATGTTAAACTAACCGGCCTATAGTTACCTGCCTTTTGTCTGCCCCCTTTTTAAACAGAGGCGTTACATTAGCTGCTTTCCAATCCACTGGTACCTCCCCAGAGTCCAGAGAATTTTGGTAGATTATAACGAATGCATCTGCTATAACTTCCGTCATCTCTTTTAATACCCTGGGATAAGGGGACTACAGTGGGATGAGGGCAGAGTTGGCTAAAGTAGACTGGAAACACAGACTAAATGGTGGCACAATTGAGGAACAGTGGAGGGCTTTTAAGGAGCTCTTTCATAGTGCTCAACAAAAATATATTCCAGTGAAAAAGAAGGATGGTAAGAGAAGGGATAACCAGCCATGGATAACCAAGGAAATAAGGGAGAGTATCAAATTAAAAACCAATGCGTATAAGGTGGCCAAGGTTAGAGGGAAACTAGAAGATTGGGAAAATTTTAAACAACAGCAAAGAATGACTAAGAAAGCAATAAAGAAAGGAAAGATAGATTACGAAAGTAAACTTGCGCAAAACATAAAAACAGATCGTAAAAGCTTTTACCGATATATAAAACGGTAAAGAGTGACTAAAGTAAATGTTGGTCCCTTAGAAGATGAGAAAGGGGATTTAATAATGGGAAATGTGGAAATGGCTGAGACATTAAACAATTATTTTGCTTCGGTCTTCACAGTGGAAGACACAAAAACCATGCCAAAAATTGCTGGTCACAGGAATGTGGGAAGGGAGGACCTTGAGACAATCACTATCACTAGTGGGGTAGTGCTGGATAGGCTAATGGGACTCAAGGTAGACAAGTCCCCTGGTCCGGATGAAATGTATCCCAGGGTATTAAAAGAGATGGCGGAAGTTATAGCAGATGCATTTGTTATAATCTACCAAAATTCTCTGGATTCTGGGGAGGTACCAGCGGATTGGAAAGCAGCTAATGTAACGCCTCTGTCTTTTGCTTTTGTCTCCATTTTGTTTCCCTCTGTCTCCCTGCATTGGTTCCCATCCCCCTGCCATATTCGTTTAACTCCTCCCCAATAGCACTAGCAAACACTCCCCCTAGGACATTGGTTCCGGTCCTGCCCAGGTGCAGACCGTCCGGTTTGTACTGGTCCCACCTCCCCCAGAACCGGTTCTAATGCCCCAGGAATTTGAATCCCTCCCTGCTGCACCACTGCTCAAGCCACGTATTCATCTGAGCTATCCTGCGATTCCTACTCTGACTAGCTCGTGGCACTGGTAGCAATCCTGAAATTACTACTTTTGAGGTCCTACGTTTTAATTTAGCTCCTAGCTCCTTAAATTCGTCTCGACAAGGACCTCATCCCTTTTTTTACCTATATCGTTGGTACCAATGTGCACCATGACAACTGGCTGTTCACCCTCCCGTTTCAGAATGTTCACTTCTGGAAGCCATTAAAGACTGACCAGGTTATACCTGGTCACTGGCTCACAGTACGGAGTTCATTGTATCATTTCATACACTACAAAGATCACCTCTCATTCTTCTGAGTTCCAATGAGTAGAGGCCCAACCTCCTCAATCTTTCCTTATAAGTCAATCCCCTCATCTCCGGGTGTACATAAATAAGGTGTACAAAGACTGGGAGAGACAAACAGCATTAGAATAATGAGTAGTTCAGAAATAGGAGGGATCAGAGGGGAAATACAAGACATATCCCTCACTCTACCATTACCATCAAGCCAGGGGCCCAACCCTGGTTCAATGAGGAATTCAGAAGAGCATGCCAGGAGCAGCACCAAGCAAACCTAAAAATGAGGTGCCAATCTGGGGAAGCTCCAACACAGGACTACATGCATGCTAATCTGTGGAGGCTGCATGCTTTAAACAGAGCTAAGCGATCCCACAATCAACAGATCAGATCAAAGCTCTGCAGTCCTGTCACATCCAGTCGTGAATAGTGGTAGACAATTAAACAACTAACGTGAGGAGGAGGCGCCATGAATATCTCCATTCTCAATAATGGCGGTGCCTAGTATACAAGTACAAAGATCAAGCCTATAAATGCTGGCCTTGCTAGAGACGTCAACATTTTGAAAATGAATAAAAAATAACTTCGAAGGGAGTCTGTTCAATTTTTTGTCGACATCCAACAAGGCAGCACTCCCTCAATACTCCACTGAAGCATCTGCTTAGATTTTGTGCTGAAGTCGTGGAGTGGGATTTGAACCCACAATGATCAGATATCAGAGATGAGAATGCTAACAACTG
The DNA here is from genome assembly GCF_044704955.1 of Pristiophorus japonicus. Taxonomy (NCBI): domain Eukaryota; kingdom Metazoa; phylum Chordata; class Chondrichthyes; family Pristiophoridae; genus Pristiophorus; species Pristiophorus japonicus. The sequence goes on from NC_091981.1 coordinate 223,004,824, forward strand.
AGCCAAGGTGACACTTAACCTGCTTTGGTACAAAATATTATAGTTATCCCCACAACATTTTTTAAAAATCACTGCTGTTCTAAATTGTGTTTACCCTTAATGAATTTGGCTTTATAATTATGTTAGCTGTGGCTCAGTGGGTAGCATGCTCGCCTCTGGGTCAGAAGGTTATTGGTTCAAGTCCCACTCCAGGAATTTGAGCACATAAATCTACACTCCCATGTCAGAGGTGCTGTCTCTCAGATGAGATGTTAAACAGATGGAGTAACTATTTGTGCTAAGTTTCCCTTCTGCGTGAGTTAAGACAAATATCACTGACTCTGCCCCCCTCCTACTAACCCTTTTCTGCACATGCGTCCAACACCACGTTGCCTCTACTAAGCCGCCAAGCCCCGAGCCTGCTGCAGCACCAGGGAGAGAGAGGGATCTCAGGGAAGACGGATCATTTTCTTCCAACCCCCTGGTGCGTGCTAGCTCGATGCGTCTGTTACAAGGGACATCGTTGTGGCAGATGAAATCCAGAAGACACGATACTGTCACTATTCACTTTGTACCCAATAAACTGTTAACAATCCCCACAAAATTCCCCATCGATGGGATTGGGGGGAGGGGTAAGGGACTTCAGCTGGGGGAGGGATGCACTTGCGTTGGGGTAAGGGACTTCGGCTGTGGGAGGCAGCACATGTGCTGGGATAAGGGACTTCAGTGGCAGAGGGATACACTTACGCTGGGGTAATGGACTTCGGCTGGAACTTGGTGGCTTTTGGGGAGATCTATCCTCTGTGCCTCTGAAGTCAAAATGGATCAAATGACAAATTGGAAAGTCAATCAGAACGTGGCTGGGTGGTTTCAGTTACACATTCCAGAAGAACTTCAGAGTATGGCTTATCCTCCAAGGGGGCCAATCAGCAATAATTTATGTGAACATGGAGAGCCAATCAGAGAAACGGCTGTCTTTCAGTTAGTTCAGACGCAGCCTTAAACCGAGGCCCCGTCTGCTCTCTCAGCTGGACGTAAAAGATCCCATGGCACTATTTCGAAGAAGAGCAGGGGAGTTATCCCTGGTGTCCTGGCTAATATTTATCCCTCAATCAACATAACAAAAACAGATCATCTGGTCATTATCACATTGCTGTTTGTGGGAGTTGCTGTGCGCAAGTTGGCTGCCGCATTTCCCACATTACAAGAATGACTACACTCCAAAAGTACTTCATTGGCTGTGAAGCGCTTTGAGATGTCCAGTACTCATGAAAGGTACTATATAAATCCAAGTCTTTCTTTCTTTACTGTTTAACAGCAATTCTGGCACTCCTTCCACCAGAGGGGATATGGAACTGCTGCTTTTCTTTTTACACCACTTGTCAGCAGGTTCTTTAGCTGTGACATTAAATGCCTGAGCTTGATGACAGTGAGAAAAACGCAATCCCCCTCCTCACCCCCCACCCATTGCAGCATTTTAATTAACTTAACAACATTTAATTTAACTGACAGTTTTCTTTTGACATAACTATTTATTTTATTTTACTATTGACTTACCTATTTAAAACTACTCATGCTTCCAGCAAATCTCAGATTAGTAACTTTGCTGGCATTCAGCACTTACTTTTTGGTTTAGCTCCTCCTAACTTGTCAAGTACTTCTGCTGCACTTACATTAAATCCTCCATCATATTGTGTGTGCTACAGAAATTGGATAGTTGGTATTATCCATCCTAGTAAAGACTGCCACAAATCAGGCTATTTCTCAAACACTCAATTTATTCAGTTACCATAGGCAGACCCAAATTCACGGAGTGAATGGAGTAAGTGTGTGTCAGGATTAATAATCTACCCTTTTATTGAGATTTGTTTCCCCTGGAAGTTGCCTAGCATACTCATTTTGAGTGTTGGGAATGTGAATTTTGTAATAATATAGACAAAAGGCTGCAGTCCTGTGTTAATATTCCAAGGATGAATTCAACATACAATAAAACGCTTGGTCAAATCAACCTGAACATACTGTATTCACAACCAACACCGAGGTTGCAAAGGATGCTTTGTCACAGAAGATACACACATTACAGTTGGATGAGTTCAACCCTCCAGCTGTCTCCTTTCTTTACCTCCCAACCTATGGTTATGATGTCACTTCATTTATACTGTTTCTAGCTGCACTACTCGATAGGCATCTGTATTGCATAACATAGGGGACATAGCCTCAGTATAAGGGGCTGCCCATTTAAAACTGAGATGAGGAGTAATTTCTTCTCTCAGAGGGTTGTAAATCTATGGAATTCTCTGCCCCAGAGCTGTGGAGGCTGGGTCATTGAATATATTTAAGACGGAGATAGACAGATTTTTGAATGATAAGGGAATAAAGTGTTATGGGGAGTGGGCAGGGAAGTGGAGCTGAGTCCATGATCAGATCAGCCATGATCTTATTAAATGGTGGAGCAGGCTCGAGGGGCCAAATGGCCTACTCCTGCTCCCATTTCTTATGTTCTTATAACCTTTGATCTTGAGTTACACAGAAAAACATTCGTGTTTTTGGCACATGACACAGAAGGAGCCAAGACAAAGTCTACAGTTTGGAGTGATAAAGTGAATCTAAATATAAATGTGCGCTAGCTGAACTTTGATAGTGCCCCCATGTACAGACTTTGTACTGTTAGTTGCTTTTGCAATCTTTAATTCTAAGATTCAATTACAGAATACAAAATGGAACCGACCATAAGTGATTCTTAAGAGGCAACAGGTTCTTCTGCTGTGACAGTAAATCCCTGAGCTTGCTGAGATAACAGGGAGGGTTGATGAGGGCAATGCAGCTAACATGGACTTCTAAAAGGCGTTTGATAAAGTGCCACATAAGTTGAAGCCCATGGAATAAAAAGGACAGTGGCAACATGGACACAAAATTGGCTAAGTGACATGAAACAAAGTGTAGCGCTGAACGGTTGCTTTTCGGACTGGAGGAAGGTATACTGTGGTGTTCCCCAGGGGTCGGTACTGGGACCACTGCTTTTCTTGCTATATATTAATGAGTTGGACATAGGTGTGCAGGGCACTATTTCAAAATTTGCTGATGACACAAAACTTGGAAGGATAGTGAACAGTGAGGAGGATAGGGATAGACTTCAAGAAGACATAGACAGGCTGGTGGAATGGGCGGACACGTGGCAGATGAAGTTTAACGTAGGAATGTGCGAAGTGATACATTTTGGTAGGAAGAGCAAGGAGAGGCAATATAAACTAAAGAGTACAATTCTAAAGCGGGTGCATGAACAGAGAGACCTGGGCGTATATGTGCACAAATCGTTGAAGGTGGCAGGACAGGGGGAGAAAACGGTTAAAAAAGCATAAATAGAGGCATAAGAGAACAAAAGCAAGGAAGTTATGATGAATCTTTATAAAACACTGGTTCGGCCACAACTGAAATATTGTGTCCAATTCTGTGCACCACACGTTCGGGAGGATTTGAAGGCCTTAGAGAGGGTGCAGAAAAGATTTACAAGAATGCTTCCGGGGACGAATGACTTCAGTTATGTGGATAGACTGGAGATGCTGGGGTTGTTCTCCTTAGAGCAGAGAAGATTAAAAGGACATTTGATAGAGGTGTTCAAAATCATTAGGGGTCTATACAGAGTAGATAGAGAGAAAGTGTTCCCATTGATGGAAGGATCAAGAACCAGAGGACACAGATTTAAGGTGATTGGCAGAAGATCCAAAGGCGACATGAGGGAAAACTTTTTTACGTGGCGAATGGTTATGCAGTGCCTGAAAGGGTAGTGGAGGCAGATTAAATCATGGCTTCCAAAGGAGAATTGGATAAGTACCTGAAGGGAAAAAAAATTGCAGGGGAATTAGGACTAGCTAAAATGCTGTTGCAGAGAACTAGCACGGGCTCACTGGGCCAAATGACCCCCTACTGTGCGGTAACAATTCTATGATTCATTCGGGTCAACTGGTTTCCCTTACTATTTCTCAATCTCGAACAGGGAGCTTCTGACTTCTTCAGTAGTTGGAAAAACATCACGCTGTCTGACCATATGGTTCAGGCTGAACATTACTTCCAGAAAGAAATTCACACAGAACCAAAACGAGTACAGCATGTTAGACTTACACACAACTTACCTCTGGAGTTGAAAAAGTGGTGAGACCTGCCATTCATTGGAAGGCTTCTTGAACTAGTGCTTGTGCACTAGTCTTTCTTGCTGCATTGCTGGTTTGGCAGCTAATTCCTCATCATCTTCAACCTCCTGCCCTGCCATGTCTTTCCCATCCGATTCTTCAATCTCACCGCTGCCATCATTTTTCAGGGTGAAGTTATGGAGAATGCAGTAGAGGACAATTATTTGTGAGATCCTGGGGGAGGTTAGTACTGTACAATCCTCCTCATTCGATTGGCATATTGGAAACATTGTTTTAAGATCACAGTGGTATGTTTAATTATTCTGATTGTGGCATAAGTTTTGTTGTGCCTGCACAAAATTCTGCTGCTCATATTCTATCCCACATCAAGTAATGATCACCCATCACACCCATTCTGGCTGATCAACATTGGCTTCCAGTTCCCCAATGTCTAAAAGTTAAAATTTTCATCCTTGTGTTAAAATCCCACCATGGCCTTGTCCTTCCCTATCTCTGAAATCTCCTCCAATCCCCTCCCGAACTCACCGTCTCTCTGACTAGCCTCTTGTGCATTCCCTCCCCACTGAGTCAGAAGGTTGTGTGTTCAAGTGTCACTCCAGAGACTTGAACATAAATATAGGCTGTATTGAGGGAATGCTGCACTGTTGGAGGTGCCGTCTTTCAGATGAGATGTTAAACCAAGCCTGCCCTTTCAAAGAGCAGGCGAGTTCTTCTTTGAGGATGTAACAAGCAGGGTGGATAAGGGGAAACCAGTGGATATAGTATATTTGGATTTCCAGAAGGCATTCGATAAGGTGCCACATAAAAGGTTACTGCACAAGATAAAAGTACATGGGGTTGGGGGTAATATATTAGCATGGATAGAGGATTGGCTAACTAACAGAAAACAGAGAGTTGGGATAAACAGGTCATTTTCCGTTTGGCAAACAGTAACTAGTGGGGTGCCACAGGGATCGATGCTGGGGCCTCAACTATTTACAATCTATATTAATGACATGGATGAAGGGACCGAGTGTAATGTAGCCAAGTTTGCTGATGATACAAAGATGGGTGGGAAAGCAAGTTGTGAGGAGGACACAAAAAATCTGTAAAGGGATATAGACAGGCTAAATGAGTGGGCATAAATTTGGCAGATGGAGTATAATGGGTGAAAATGTGAGGTTATCCACTTTTGCAGAAAAAATAGAAAAGCAAATTACTAATGGAGAAAAATTGCAAAGTACTGCAGTACAGAGGGACCTGGGGTACTAGTACATGAAACACAAAAAGTTAGTATGCAGGTACAGCAAGTAATCAGGAAGCCAAATGGAATGTTGGCCTTTATTGCAAGGGGGATGAAGTATAAAGCAAAGAAGTCCTGCTACAACTGTACAGGGTATTGGTGAGGCCACACCTAGAGTACTGCATTCAGTTTTGGTCTCCGTATTTAAGGAAGGATATACTTACATTGGAGGCAGTTCAGAGAAGGTTCACTAGGTTGATTCCGGAGTTGAGGGGGGTTGGCTTATGAAGATAGGTTGAGTAGGTTGGGCCTATACTCATTGGAGTTCAGAAGAATGAGAGGTAATCTTATCGAAACATATAAGATAATGAGGGGGCTCGACAAGGTGGATGCAGAGAGGATATTTCCACTCACAGGGGAAACTAGAACTAGGAGGCATAGTCTCAGAATAAGGGGCCACTCATTTAAAACTGAGACGAGGAGGAATTTCTTCTCTCAGAGGGTTGAAAATCTGTGGAATTCTCTGCCCCAGAGAGCTGTGGAGACTGGGTTCATTGAATATATTTAAGGCGGAGATAGACAGATTTTTGAGTGATAAAGGAGTGAAGGGTTATGGGGATCGGGCAGGGAAGTGGAGCTGAGTCCATGATCAGATCAGCTATGATCTTATTAAATGGTGGAGCAGGCTCGAGGGGCCAAATGGCCTACTCCTGCTCCTATTTCTTATGTTCTTATGTTCTCGGTATCCCAGACAATATTGATCCTTCAACCACTAAAAGAGATTTTCTGATCATTATCGAAGTGCTGTTTGTGGGACCTTGTGGTGCAAAAATTGGCGGCTGCATTTCCTACATTACAACAGTGACTACATTTCAAAATACTTAATTGTCTGCAAAGTGCTTGGGATACCCTGAGCTCATGAAAGGTACTTTATAAATTATTGGATTTCTTTCTTTTTTACATAAGAACATAAGAATTAGGAACAGGAGTAGGCCATCTAGCCCCTCGAGCCTGCTCCGCCATTCAACAAGATCATGGTTGATCTGGCCGTGGACTCAGCTCCACTTTCCCGCCCGCTCCCCGTAACCCTTAATTCCCTTATTGGTTAAAAATCTATCTATCTGTGATTTGAATACATTCAATGAGCTAGCCTCAACTGCTTCCTTGGGCAGAGAATTCCACAGATTCACAACCCTCTGGGAGAAGAAATTCCTTCTCAACTCGGTTTTAAATTGGCTCCCCCGTATTTTGAGGCTGTGTCCCCTTGTTCTAGTCTCCCCGACCAGTGGAAACAACCTCTCTGCCTCGATCTTGTCTATCCCTTTCATTATTTTAAATGTTTCTATAAGATCACCCCTCATCCTTCTGAACTCCAACGAGTAAAGACCCAGTCTGCTCAATCTATCATCATAAGGTAACCCTCTCATCTCCGGAATCAGCCGAGTGAATCGTCTCTGTACCCCCTCCAAAGCTAGTATGTCCTTCCTTAAGTAAGGTGACCAAAACTGCACACAGTAACCTCCCTGCTTTTGTACTCCATCCCTCTCACAATGAAGGCCAACATTCCATTCGCCTTCCTGATTACCTGCTGCACCTGCAAACTAACTTTTTGGGATTCATGCACAAGGACCCCCAGGTCCCTCTGCACCGCAGCATGTTGTAATTTCTCCCCATTCAAATAATATTCCCTTTTACTGTTTTTTTTCCCAAGGTAATGACCTCACACTTTCCGACATTGTATTCCATCTGCCAAACCTTAGCCCATTCGCTTAACCTATCTAAATCTCTTTGCAGCCTCTCTGTGTCCTCTACACAACCCGCTTTCCCACAAATCTTTGTGTCATCTGCAAATTTTGCTACACTACACTCTGTCCCCTCTTCCAGGTCATCTATGTATATTGTAAACAGTTGTGATCCCAGCCCCGATCCCTGTGGCACACCACTAACCACTGATTTCCAACCCGAAAAGGACCCATTTATCCTGACTCTCTGCTTTCTGTTAGCCAGCCAATTCTCGATCCATGCTAATACATTTCCTCTGACTCCACGTACCTTTATCTTCTGCAGTAACCTTTTGTGTGGCACCTTATCGAATGCCTTTTGGAAATCTAAATACACCATATCCATTGGTACACCTCTATCCACCATGCTCGTTATATCCTCAAAGAATTCCAGTAAATTGGTTAAACATGATTTCCCCTTCATGAATCCATGTTACGTCTGCTTGATTGCACGATTCCCATCTCGATGTCCCGCTATTTCTTCTTTAATGATAGCTTCAAGCATTTTCCCCACTACAGATGTTAAACTAACCGGCCTATAGTTACCTGCCTTTTGTCTGCCCCCTTTTTTAAACAGAGGCGTTACATTAGCTGCTTTCCAATCCGTTGGTACCTCCCCAGAGTCCAGGGAATTTTGGTAGATTATAACGAATGCATCTGCTATAACTTCCGCCATCTCTTTTAATACCCTGGGATTCATTTCATCCGGACCAGGGGACTTGTCTACCTTGAGGAGTCCCATTAGCCTATCCAGCACTACCCCCCTAGTGATAGTGATTATCTGAAGATCCTCCCTTCCCACATTCCTGTGACCAGCAATTTTTGGCATGGTTTTTGTGTCTTCCACTGTGAAGACCGAAGCAAAATAATTGTTTAAGGTCTCAGCTATTTCCACATTTCCCATTATTAAATCCCCCTTCTCATCTTCTAAGGGACCAACATTTACTTTAGTCACTCTTTTCCGTTTTATATATCGGTAAAAGCTTTTACTATCTGTTTTTATGTTTTGCGCAAGTTTACTTTCATAATCTATCTTTCCTTTCTTTATTGCTTTCTTAGTCATTCTTTGCTGTCGTTTAAAATTTTCCCAATCTTCTAGTTTCCCACTGACCTTGGCCACCTTATACTCATTGCTTTTTAATTTGGTACTCTACTTTATTTCCTTGGTTATCCACGGCTGGTTATCCCTTCGATTACCGTCCTTACTTTTCACTGGAATATATTTTTGTTGAGCGCTATGAAAGAGCTCCTTAAAAGTCCTCCACTGTTCCTCAATTGTGCCACCGTTTAGTCTGTATTTCCAGTCTACTTTAGCCAACTCTGCCTTCATCTCACTGTAGTCCCCTTTGTTTAAGTATAGTACACTCGTTTGAGACACTGCTTCCTCACCCTCAATCTGTATTACAAATTCAACCATACTGTGATCACTCATTCCGAGAGGATCTTTTACTAGGATATCGTTTATTATTCCTGTCTCATTACACAGGACCAGATCTAAAATAGCTTGCTCCCTTGTAGGTTCTGTAACATACTGTTCCAAGAAACAATCCCATATGCATTCTATGAATTCCTCCTCAAGGTGCGATTTGATTTGACCAATCGATATGTAGGTTAAAATCCCCCATGATTACTGCCGTTCCTTTTTCACATGCCTCCATTATTCCCTTGACTATTGCCCGCCCCATGAAGTTATTATTTGGGGGCCTATAAACTACGCCCACCAGTGACTTTTTCCCCTTACTATCTCTAATCTCCACCCACAATGATTCAACATTTTGTTCATTAAAGCCAATATCGTCTCTCACAACTGCCCTGATATCTTTCTTTATTAACAGAGCTACCCCACCTCCTTTCCCTTCTTGTCTATCTTTCCGAATTGTCAGATACCGCTGTATGTTTAATTCCCAGTCTTGGCCCCCCTGCAACCACGTTTCTGTAATGGCCACCAAATCATACCCATTTGTAATGATTTGTGTCGTCAACTCATTTATTTCGAATGCTGCGTGCGTTTAGGTAGAGTGTTTTAATACTAGTTTTTAAACCGTGATTTTTAGTTTTGACTCCTTCTGCAGCCCCTTTATATTCATACATATTGTCCCTTCCTGTCACCTTGTGGTTTACACTTACCCCAGTGCTACTCTGCTCTGTTGCCTCCTGCCTTTTGCATTCTTTCTTGGAGTCCTGTTCATCTGAGTTCTCACCCACTCTAACTAGCTCAGAGCCCTCTCCTGAGTTCTGAATACTCCTTGCATTGAGGCACCGAGCTTTCATGATTGCCTTTTTATGACACTTTTTTTCTTCATTATTTAAATGTAAGCTGTTACTGTTGTACCATAGTGGTATAAAGCTCACAGTCAGACACTGGTCTAGGGTTTAGTAGGACACTGGTACTCTGTATACGGCTTAATACATTTTGATTGATGGAGTTAATGGAAGATGTCTACGTCTCAGAACTTATGATGTGCTATTAGACTCTCAATGTCCTTAAAAGCATCTAGCTAAGGGCTGTCATGTTCAGATTTCACCAATGTACCATGATTTCAAATTCAATATAAAACAAATCTATGTTTTATCAAATATGCATAATTTCCAGTACAGGTATAAAATTTGCTGTGCACGAATTGGCTACCATGTTTTCTACATTACAACAATGACTACACTTCAAAAATATTTCATTGGCTGCAAAGTGTTTTGGGATGTCTTGAGGTCATAAAAAATGCTATAAAAATGAAGGCCCAAACGTCGGCAGAGGGTTGAAGGCCCGAACGTCGCCGGTGGAGTGAAGGCCCGAACATTGCTGGAGGAAAGGTTTGTGCGTGAGGGCGAGGAGTGAAGGAGTAAAGGTTGGGCCCAAACCTGTAGTTGAAGCTGGTCGGAGGCCCACCTTCGTTGAGATCGCTGAGGGTCGGTTGGAGCAGCTGAATTGGCCAATGGGGAGCAAGAAGTGAGGTTCCAGTTGGAGGGACTTGTAGTAGGGAGGTCAACCTGGAAGGTTAGTCGAGATTGGGAGATGGGCAGTGAACCCTTGCAGCATGGGTTTTAGAGGTAGGAAAAATACTTTTGGGGTCGAAGTTAGGGCCAGAGGGTGCTTAGACAGTGTTGGGGGGGGGGGGGTGGGTGTTGAGGGATAAAGAGGTGAAGGATGGCAGCAGATGGCCAGAGGAAGGTTTGTTCGGGGAGAGTTCCCTAGGGAGCTGCTATCCCATCTGCCATCTTGAGGCCAGAAATGCAAGTTTTTCTTTAAAAAGTGACTTTTTTTCTTAGACAAACTTAATTTAGATATCTCTCTCTACTTGCAATGACTATCTTCAAAATGCACTGCATCAGGGGGTACTGAGCTATGCAGAGAAGGAAGGTTCCAGATTTGATCCTTGGCCTGTTCTACAGTTGGAGAGGCAGTAGGGGCATTACAGTTGGCTTCAATACCCTTGGGTTAGAGGATCTTCCACGCTGCAATGCTCCATCTCACGCTCGAGATGCTCCCTGTTGGAGTGGAACTAAACTATAGAACCGAGAAACTGTTCAACCTTCGTCGTCTCCAGGCCAGATCCAAGACGTCCCATCCTCTGTCATTGAACTACAGTACATGGACGACGCTTGCGACTGCGCACATTCAGAGACTGAACTCCAAGCCATCATCAACATCTTCACTGAGGTGTACGAAATCATGGGCCTTACACTAAACATCCGTAAGACAAAGGTGCTCCACCAACCTGACCCCGCCACACAGTACTGCCCCCCGGTCATCAAAATCCAACGTGCGGACTTGGACAACGTGGACCACTTTCCATATCTCGGGAGCTTACTATCAGCAAGGGCAGACATCGATGATGAGGTCCAACATTGTCTCCAGTGCGCCAGTGCAGCCTTCGGTCACCTGAGAAAGAGATTATTCGAAGACCAGGACCTCAAATCTGGCACCAAGCTTATGGTCTACAGGACTGTAGTAATACCCGCCCTCCTAGATGGCTCAGAGATGGGGACCATATACAGTAGACACCTCAAATTGCTGGAGAAATACCACCAATGCTAATATGTCCTTACTATACAGTATAAATGCACACGAGGCTCATATTTGAGAGAAGGTCACTCTGTGACCAGTAACTAGCACTGAAGTGATGAAGGTAGGTGGAGCTTCCCCTTTTATACCGGAAAGTCCAGGTTAGGAGTGTCTCCCACAAGTTCACCACCTAGTGGTCAATGTTCTCACAGTGTACAACTTAGGTCAGTTTATACATGGGTTACAATGACAGTTGAATACATTACATCACCTCCCCCCCAAAGTCTTATTGGGATCATAGGTTAAGGCTCTCTGGTGGTTTACGCTCCCTTGTAGAGCACCTGAATTGGGGCTCCGGTTGTTGGGTGCTGGCCTGTCCGGACTGCCCACAGTGACTGGGCTCTCCTCCGCTTGGTTCCGGTGTTCGGTCACCTGTGGAGTAGTGAACTCTACATCGTGTTCTTCCTCTGCTTCTTCTGTGGGGTTGCTGAACCTCCTTTTTGTTTGATCCACGTGTTTGCAGCAGATTTGTCCATTGGTAAGTTTAACTACCAGAATCTTATTCCCCTCTTTGGCAATCACAGTGCCTGCGAGCCATTTAGGCCCTGCAGCATTGTTGAGGACAAAGACAGGGTCATTGACATCAATACATCACACCCTCGCATTCCCGTCATGGTAGTCACAGTGACTGGTGCCTGCTCTCAACAATTTCTTTCATGGTGGGGTGTATAAGGGATAACCTGGTTTTGAGCGTCCTTTTCATTAGCAGCTCTGCGGCTGGGACCCCTGTGAGCGAGTGTGGTCGAGATCTATTGGCCAACAGGAGGCGTGATAAGCGGCTTTGTAGGGAACCCCCTTGGATTCTGAGCATCCCCTGTTTGATTATCTGCACTGCTCGTTCCTTCTGGCCGTTTGAGGCCGGCTTGAACGGTGCCATTCTGACATGGTTGATACCATTTCCTGCCATGAAGTCCTGGAAGTCAATGCTTGTAAAGCATGGGCCATTGTCGCTGACCAAGATGTCCGGTAGACCATGGGTGGCGAACATTGCCCGTAGACTTTCTACCGTGGCAGAGGATGTGCTTGAATTAAGAATGTCACACTCGATCTATTTGGAGTAGGTATCTACTACAACCAAAAACATTTTTCTCATGAAAGGACCTGCATAGTCAACATGGATGCGTGACCATGGCTTGGCGGGCCAGGACCAGGGGCTAAGGGTGGCTTCCCTGGGCACATTGTCCAGCTGGACACACGTGTTGCACCTGCAAACACAAAGTTCCAGGTCTGCATCTATCCCTGGCCACCAAACGTGTGACCTGGCAATTGCCTTCATCATGACAATGCCCGGGTGCTCATTGTGGAGTTCTCTGAGGAACATGTCTCTGCTCATCTGGGGCATGACTACTTGGTTTCCCCATAGTAGGCAATCGGCCTGAATCGAGAGTTCATCCTTGCGCCTGTGAAATGGTTTGAATTCCTCAGGGCATGCCCCGTATGTGGCTGCCCAGTCCCCATTAAGGACACATTTCTTGACTAAAGAGAGTAGCGGGTCTCTATTTGTCCAGATTTTAATCTGACGGGCTGTCACGGGTGAGCCTTCGCTTTTGAAAACTTCAACAGCCATGACCATCTTAGCAGCATGCTCGATTGCCCCCTCGGTGATGGCGAGTGGGAGCCTGCTGAGTGCATCGGCGCAGTTTTCAGTGCCCGGTCTGTGCCGAATTGTATAGTCATAGGCGGCTAACGTGAGTGCCCACCTCTGTATGCGGGCCGATGCATTTGCATTTATGGCCTTGTTGTCGGTCAAAAGGGACGTTAGGGGTTTGTGATCTGTCTCCAGCTCAAATTTCCTGCCAAACAGGTACCAGTGCATTTTTTTTACAGCATATACACATGCAAGCGCTTCCTTTTCTACCATCCCGTAGCCCCGTTCTGCCTGGGACAGACTTCTGGAGACATAAGCTACCGGCTGTAACTGACCCTTGGTATTAACATGCTGCAACACACATCCGACCCCATAGGACGAAGCGTCGCACGTTAAAACAAATTTCTTACATGGGTCATATAGCGTTAACAGATTGTTGGAGCATAACAAATTTCATGCTCTATCAAAAGTCCTTTCCTGGCTGTCCCCCCCAGACCCATTCGCGACCTTTGCATAGGAGCACGTGTCGCGGCTGCAGTAGCGTGCTCAATTTGGGAAGAAAGTTACCAAAATAGTTCAGGAGCCCCAGGAACGAACGCAGCTCCGTCGTGTTACGGGGTCTCGGTGCTCTCTGGATCGCTTCTGTTTTGGACGCAGTAGGGCTGCTACCCTCATCCCCAGGAATTCTACCTCTGGAGCTAGGAAGATGCACTTCGCCTTTTTCAGTCGCAGACCTACCCAGTCCAGTCTGTGTAGCACTCCTCCAGGTCGTGGAGGTGTTCTTCAGTTTCACAACCCGTGATGAGGATGTCGTCTTGAAAAACCACTGTCCTTGGAATCGACTTGAGGAGGCTTTCCATATTTCGTTGGAAGATCGCGACGGCCGAGCGAATCCCGAACGGACATCTGTTGTACTCAAACAACCCCTTGTGTGTCGTGATGGTGGTCAGCTTCTTCGACTCACTCGCCAGCTCCTGGGTCATGTAAGCTGAGGTCACGTCCAATTTTGAAAAAAGTTTGCCACCGGATAGCGTCGCAAAGAGGTCCTCCGCTCTTGGTAGCGGGTACTGGTCTTGGAGTGACACCCGATTGATGGTGACCTTGTAATCACCACATATCCTGACCGACCCATCCGCCTTGAGCACTGGCACAATCGGGCTCGCCCAGTCACTGAATTTGACTGGCGAGATGATGCCTTCCCTCAGCAGGCGGTCCAATTCGCCTTCTATCTTTTCCGGCATCACGTACGGCACCGCTCTGGCCTTGTGCTGTGCTGGCCTGGCATCCAGGTTTATGTGAATCACTACCTTGGTCCCCATGAAAGTGCCAATGCCGGGCTGAAATAGTGAGTCAAATTTGTCTAAGACCTGTGAGCATGATATTCGCTCCACATAAGAAATTGCATTGACATCGCCCCATTTCCCGTTCACGACAGCCAGCCAACTCCTCCCCAGCAGTGCAGGACCATCCCCTGGGACAATCCAGAGTGGCAACCTGTTCTCCGAATCTTTGTGGGTCATTACTACCATGGCGCTGCCTAGCACCGGAATGCTCTCCTTTGTGTATGTCCGTAGCTGTGGGTCAATCGGCAATAATTTTGGCCTCCTGGCCTTGGACGCCCACAACTTGTCGAAGTGTTTGATACTCATCAGGGACTGGCTGGCCCCTGTGTCTAGCTTCATTGTTACTGAGATGCCATTGAGGAGCACTTTCATCATTATCGGTGGCGTCCTGGTGTATGAACTGTATATGTGCTCCACATGAACTCGCTGAACTTCAGCTTCCAGCGATTTCCCCCGGTGTCCATTTGGCCTTGTAGGGCTTACATCGTCCCTGTTCTCCTCATACATCAACCTGGCTGTAGGCTTCCTGCACATACATGCCAAGTGACCACTGACGTTGCAGATTCTGCAGGTATATTGCTGATAGCTGCAAACTCTGGCTGTGTGTTTCCCTCCACATCTCCAACATGAGCCGTTGTTGGAAACAAAAGGTCCATTACCAGTCGATCATCTCTGACTATTTCTGTAACTGTCCTTAAGCACACCATTAACAGGTGTTGATGGCCCCATTACTGGCCGCATTGTCCCTTGCGATAGCATGAACCACCGTTCAGCGAGCCATGTCTCTGTTGAATTCCCCCTTTGGGTTCGACTACATGCTCGGGCATGTCCGATTGCCCCTGTCTGCCTGGAGAACTGTGTGCCACGTTAACAATGTTGACTTCCTGTCCATTTGCTGCATTTAAACCAAGATTTTTGTCAAACATCATTCTGGTCTCTTCCTCCCCTGAGATAAATGACTGGGCCATCAAAGCTGCTGTTTCCAGGGTCAAGTCTTTGGTCTCAATCAGTTTCCTGAAAACCCCAGCGTGCCCGATTCCTTCAATAAAAAAGTCTCACAGCTTCTCCGCTCTGCATGCATCTGGGAACTTACATAGGTTTGCCCGTCTCCAGAGGTTTGCAACGAAGTCTGGAAAGCTTTGCCCTTCTCGCCGCCGGTGCGTGTAAAACCGGTGTCTCACCATGTGCATGCTGCTCGCCGGTTTAAAGTGTTCCCCGATCAATTTACTGAGCTCTTCAAAAGTCTTGTCTGCCGGCTTCTCTTGCACTAGAAGGTCCTTCATCAGGGAGTACGTCCTGGATCCACAAACCGTCAGGAGATGAGCCCTGCGTTTGTCGGCCGAATCCTGTCCCAGCCATTCCTTAGTGACGAAACTTTGCTGTAGTCTCTCAATAAAATCGTCCCAATCATCACCAACACAGTACCTCTTGTCTGTGCTGCTAGTGGCCATGCTCGCGTGGTTTAAATCCCAGTTTCTCGTCGCCAATAATATGTCCTTACTATACAGTATAAATGCACACGAGGCCCAGACTTGAGAGAAGGTCACTCTGTGACCAGTAACCTTTATTAACCAGCACTGAAGTGATGAAGGTGGGTGGAGCTTCCTCTTTTATACCTGAAAGTCCAGGTTAGGAATGTCTCCCACAAGTTCACCACCTAGTGGTCAATGTTCTCACAGTGCACAACTTAGGTCAGTTTATACATGGGTTACAATGACAGTTGAATACATGACAAATGCTGTCTCCGCAAGATCCTACAAATCCCCTGGGAGGATAGATGCACCAACGTCAGTGTTCTCAATCAGGCCAACATCCCCAGCATCGAAGCACTGACCACACTCGACCAGCTCCGTTGGGCAGTCCACATCGTCCGCATGCACGACACAAGATTTCCTAAGCAAGTGCTCTACTCGGATCTCCTACACAGCAAGCAATCCCCAGGTGGGCAGAGGCAACGTTTCAAGGACACCCTCAAAGCTCCCTTGATAAAAGTGCAACATCCCCACTGACACCTGGGAATTCCTGGCCAAACACCATCCTAAGTGGAGGAAGAGCATCCGGGAGGACGCTGAGCACCTCGAGTTTCGTCACCGAGATCATGCAGAGCACAGGCAGCTGAAGGAGCGTGCGGCAAACCAGACTCCCCATTCACCCTTTCCTTCAACGACTGTCCCACCTGTGACAAAGACTGGAATTCCTGTATTGGCCTGTACAGTCACCTGAAAATACACTTTGAGTGGAAGCAAGTCTTCCTCGATTTAGAGGGACTGCCTATGATGATGATGATGGGTTAGAGGAGAAGAAAAAAATGCCAGGTTCACTGACTACTGCCCCGTGGCAGGTACTTGAATGTGTATATGAAGTCACTGGCTGTGATGGGATGAGAAAAAAAAGGCTGGATTCCATTTCTAATTGCTAACTAGTGGCATGTGCTCAATTGTGTACATGTTGATGCCTGGTGCAGACTGACTGTGCAGCTTGACACCAGGAAATCACCATTTGGATGAGGGGCTAGAGGGCCATAGCTCATGGAACCATACTTTACTTTAAATTGGTGTCGACAAGAGAGGACAATTAGAGAAAATTTCAGGAATTTGTGCTGGTGAGCAAGTTGAATTGTTAATAAAAGGGATCGAATTCTAAAAGATGACTGAGAGACACTTTCAAAGGAGCAGCAAGAGTGATTTCATCATACTAGTCGTAAAACAATAATTCAGCAGTAAATTCCGACATTTAACACCACAGGTTGAACATTCCAATTTCTGATAAACATTTGCACAAATTGAAACACTCAATTGGAAGTTAATTGGAATTATTAAAATGAATTGGCTCAACAAAGCACATTATTTATGCTAACAAATTCTAGACAACACGACATCATAACTTGGTGGTGGAGGTGCAATATGGAGTTCAGAAGGACGTACAAACTATTACACTTCTTAGAATCAGATTCATAAATACTAAGATTAATTCTTTGGGATTCAATTAACACTGCCTACTCCAGGAATGTGAACTTGGACTCTGACTTCAACAGAAATGTCCGAAATACACTGAGAATCTCAGTCCCACTGAAAATAACAGATATGTGGCAGATAGGAAGCAAATGAGGTTATTCAAATTCAAGAGCAAAACCTCACCCTCACTGTCCGGTGACGTCGGTGAGGCCTACAAGAGGCCCAATGTTGGAGAGGAGAGGCGGGAGTGCGAGCAGCAGGGAGTTCGAGGACGTCGGTGAGGCCTACAAGAGGCCCAGCGCATTGGAGAGGCGGGAGTGCGAGCAGCAGGGAGTCCGGGGACGTCGTTGAGGCCTACAAGAGGCCCAACGTTGGAGAGGAGAGGCGGGAGTGCGAGCAGCAGGGATTCCGGGGACGTCAGAGCGGCCTATAAAGGCCAACTGGTGCAGCTGCAGCAAGGAGAGAAGGCAAAAAAGAATTAGAAAGAAATCGAAAGGTGAACATCACAGCCAAGGGGATAAGTGATTGGCTGGTGATTGGTAAGTAGTTTTTCTTTTTCTTTATCAGTAAGTAATCTTTTAGCCTTGTTGTTGCCAAATTAAGTTTATCTAGTGGTTAAGTCATGGCAGGAGAGCTCAGACACATGTTATACTCCTCCTGTACTATGTGGGAAGTCAGGGATGCTTCCAGCGTCTCTGACGACTACGTGTGCGGGAAGTGTGTCCGGCTGCAGCTCCTGACGGACCGCATTGCGGCGCTGGAGCTGCGGGTAGATTCACTCTGGAGCATGCAAGATACTGAGAATGACGTGAATAGCATGTTCAGTGAGTAGGTCTTACTGCAGGAAAAGGGTACATAGCCAGATAGAGAATGGGTGACCAACAGAAAGAGCAGTGCAAGGAAGGTAGTGCAGGGGTCCCCTGCAGTCATCCCCCTGCAAAACAGATACACCGCTTTGGGTACTGTTGTGGGGTGGATGACTCATCAGGGGAGGGCAGCAGCAGCCAAGTTCATGGCACCATGGGTGGCTGTGCTGCATAGGAGGGCAGGAAAAAGAGTGGGAGAGCTATAGTGATAAGGGATTCCATTGTAAGGGGAACAGATAGATGTTTTTGCGGCCGCAACTGAGACTCCAGGATGGTATGTTGCCTCCCTGGTGCAAGGGTCAAGGATGTCTTGGAGTGGGTGCAGGGCATTCTGAAAAGGGAGGATGAACAGCCAGTTGTCATGCTGCATATAGGTACCAACGATATAGGTTAAAAAAAGGGATGAGGTCCTACAAGACGAATTTAGGGAGCTAGAAGCTAAATTAATAAGTAGGACCTCAAAAGTAGTAATCTCAGGATTGCTACCAGTGCCACGTGCTAGTCAGAGTAGGAATCGCAGGATAGCTCAGATGAATGCGTAGCTTGAGGAGTGGTGCAGCAGGGAGGGATTCAAATTCCTGGGATATTGGAACCGGTTCTGGGGGAGGTGGGACCAGTACAAACCGGATGGTCTGCACCTGGGCAGGACCGGAACCAATGTCCGAGGGGGAGTGTTTGCTAGCGCTGTTGGGGAGTAGTTAAACTAATATGGCAGGGGGATGGGAACCGATGCAGTGAGACAAGAGGGAAGTAGAATGGGGGCAGAAGCAAAAGATAAAAAAAAGAAAAGTAAAAGTGGAGGGCAGAGAAACCTAAGGCAAAAAGCAAAAGGGGCCACATTGCAGCAAAATTCTAAAGGGGTTAGAAAGACAAGCCTGAAAGCTCTGTGCCTCAATGCGTGGAGTATTCGTAATAAGGTGGACGAATTAACTGCGCAGATAGAAGTTAACGGGTATGATGTAATTGGCATCATGGAGACATGGCTCCAGGGCGACCAAGGCTGGGAACTCAACATCCAGGGGTATTCAACATTTAGGAAGGATAGACAGAAAGGAAAAGGAGGCGGGGTGGCATTGCTGGTTAAAGAGGAAATTAATGCAATAGTAAGAAAGGACATTAGCTTGGATGATGTGGAGTCGGTATGGTTGGAGCTGCGAAATACCAAAGTGCAGAAAACGCTAGTGGGAGTTGTGTACAGACCACCAAACAGTAGTAGCGAGGTTGGGGACAGCATCAAACAAGAAATTAGGGATACATGCAATAAAGGTACAGCAGTTATCATGGGTGGCTTTAATCTATTGGGCTAACCAAACCGGTAGCAATGTGGTGGAGGAGGATTTCCTGGAGTGTATTAGGGATGGTTTTCTAGACCAATATGTCGAGGAACCAACCAGGGAGCTGGCCATCCTAGGCTGGGTGATGTGTAATGATAAAGGACTAATTAGCAATCTTGTTGTGCGAGACCCCTTGGGGAAGAGTGACCATAACATGGTAGAATTCTTTATTAGGATGGAGAGTGACACAGTTAATTCAGAAACTAGGATCCTGAACTTAAGGAAAGGTAACTTCAATGGTTTGAGGCGTGAATGGCTAGAATAGACTGGCAAATGATACTTAAAGGGTTGACGGTGAATAGGCAATGGAAAACATTTAAAGATCACATGAATGAACTTCGGCAATTGTACATCCCTGTCTGGAGTAAAAATAAAACGGGGAAGGTGGCTCAACCGTGGCTAACAAGGGAAATTAAGGATAGTGTTAAATCCAAGGAAGAGGCATATAAATTGGCCAGAAAAAACAGCAAACCTGAGGATTGGGAGAAATTTAGAATTCAGCAGAGGAGGACAAAGGGTTTAATTAAGAGGGGGAAAATAGAGTATGAGAAGAAGCTTGCCGGGAACATAAAAACTGACTGAAAAAGTTTCTATAGATATGTGAAGACAAATGTAGGTCCCTTGCAGTCGGATTCAGGTGAATTTATGATGGGGAACAAAGAAATGGCAGACCAATTGAACAAATACTTTGGTTCTGTCTTCAAGAAGGAAGACACAAATAACCGGACCAAGGTCTAATGAGAAGGAGGAACTGAAGGATATCCTTATTAGGCGGGAAATTGTGTTTGGGAAATTGATGGGATTGAAGGCCGATAAATCCCCAGGGCATGATAGTCTGCATCCCAGAGTACTTAAGGAAGTGGCCCTAGAAATAGTGGATGCATTGGTGATCATTTTCCAACAGTCTATCGACTCGGGATCAGTTCCTATGGACTGGAGGGTAGCTAATGTAACACCACTTTTTAAAAGGGGAGAGAGAAAGCAGGTAATTATAGACCGGTTAGCCTGACATCAGTGGTGGGGAAAATGTTGGAATCAATTATTAAGGATGAAATAGCAGTGCATTTGGAAAGCAGTGGCAGGATTGGTCCAAGTCAGCATGCATTTATGAAGGGGAAATCATGCTTGACAAATCTTCTGGAATTTTTTGAGGGTGTATCTAGTAGAGTGGACAAGGGAGAACCAGTGGATGTGGTGTATTTGGACTTTCAAAAGGCTTTTGACAAGGTCCCACACAAGAGATTGATGTGCAAATTCAAAGCACATGGTATTGTGGGTAATATGCTGATGTGGATAGAGAACTAGTTGGCAGACAGGAAGCAGAGAGTCGGGATAAACAGGTCCTTTTCAAAATGGCAGGCAGTGACTAGTGGAGTGCCACAGGGCTCAGTGCTGGAACCCCAGCTCTTTATAATATACATCAATGATTTGGATGAAGGAATTGAGTGTAATATCTCCAAGTTTGCAGATGACACTAAACTGAGTGGTGGTGTGAACTGTGAGGGGGACGCTGAGAGGCTGCAGGATGACTTAGACAGGTTAGGTGAGTGGGCAAATACATGGCAGATGCAGTATAATGTGAATAAATGTGAGGTTATCCACTTTGGGGGCAAAAACACAAAGACAGAATATTATCTGAATGGTGGCAGATTTGGAAAAGGGAGGTGCAACAAGACCTGGGTGTCATGGTTTATCAGGCATTGAAAGTTGGCATACAGGTACAGCAGGCGGTAAAGTAGGCAAATAGTATGTTGGCCTTCATAGCTAGGGGATTTGAGTATAGGAGCAGGGAGGTCTTACTGCAGTTGTACAAGGCCTTGGGTGAGGCCCCACCTGGAATATTGTGTTCAGTTTTGGTCTCCTAATCTGAGGAAGGACGTTCTTGCTATTTAGGAAGTGCAGCAAAGGTTCACCAGACTGATTCCCGGGATGGCTGGACTGACATACGAGGAGAGACTGGATCAACTGGGCCTTTATACATTGGAGTTTAGAAGGATGAGAGTGGATCTCATAGAAACATACAAGATTCTGACGGGACGGGACAGGTTAGATGCGTGTAGATTGTTCCCGATGTTTGGGAAGTCTAGAACCGGGGACACAGTCTTAGGGTAAGGGTTAGGCCGTTTAGGACTGAGATGAGGAGAAACGTCTTCACTCAGAGAGTTGTTAACCTGTGGAATTCCCTGCTGCAGAGAGTTGTTGATGCCAGTTCATTGGATATATTCAAGAGGGAGTTAGATATGGCCCTTACGGCTAAGGGGATCAAGGGGTATGGAGAGAAAGCAGGAAAGGGGTACTGAGGGAATGATCAGCCATGATCTTATTGAATGGTGGTGCAGGCTCGAAGGGCCGAATGGCCTACTCCTGCACCTATTTTCTATGTTTCTATTTTTCTATGTCCCAGCAGTGTGGTAAGTTTAAAACAGTGTTTCAGTTTTCAAGGCATTTCCCAGTATAGTAACAGCAGGTGAATGGTATTGTGTATGAATTTAAGAAACATGCCAATATTAGTGAATAACTTTGTTTTTAAATATCGCTCAGCTTTACTTCATCTTTATATATTATTTTCTGCCAGTATGAATGCTGATGCAGCAGCTTTTCATATCAAGTGCATTTGTACATTGTCTTGATCTCCACACAGGAATCATGTTCATCCAATTCCTCTGCATCCATCTTTGAATAATTCAATAATAATTTCAGAGAAGACTGATGAGGTCCAGGAGGGAAGGAATCTACTGCCATTGAACAGTTTCCACCCAAGGAGGAGAGTCCACATTTCATTGTCAAGTGGCAATAAATTCCGGTAATCCTGAATGCTCCACAGGATCTTCTGAGAGCCACAATAAATATACAGGAATGTCTGCAATAGCAGACCAGGGGTATATCAATTATATAAGGCAGATGCAGACTATTTGACACCCACAGCTCTCAGAGCTTTATAGAGGACATGTAGGCCATTGATAATGTCCATGAAAACTGATGTGATAATAGCCTAATATTTTCACTTAGCTGGACTCAGTTGGCAGCATAGATGGGCTCTCTAATGAATCTTCCCACTGTAATTCACAAAAGTAGCAATCCTCATCATTCACTTTGCTATATGATATGGATGTTCACAGTTTCTTTGATCCATCTGAAGGTATTTCAGCAGGAATTCTGGGGCCATCATTTTACCAGCAGCTGAGATGACCACTGCAGTCAGAGTATCACTCAGTGTTGCATCCTTCAACAGAAGGAAACCTATCAAAACTTCATAAACAGAAATGGGAATTTGAGCTCTGTCAACATTGGTGTGACAATGTGCTCTTATTGGTATTATTGATCTTTTGCACTTAATTGTTGAAGTCTTGCATAATTACTAGTATTGCAGATGTTACAAAGAGAAGCTTATCTTCCTACATCAGGCAGTTATTTACATTTACTATCCAGATTGTAATGGAATGAACTACAGTTTCTCATTTATTACTTTTGACCTCAATATTTCTACTATATTTACTGTGCAATCATTTTTTTAGTGAAGTAAAAGTAACTTATTTTTCTCTTGTATTTTTTTTAACCTACATGCCAGGCTTTTGATCACAGTCAAAGTGTAGATTGGACCCGATCACATGCTGGCTATTTAACTCATTATTGTAACTATAACTGGTTCCAACATGGTTGACTCTAAACTGCCCTCTAAAGTGGTCAAGCAAACCACTAAGTTGAATACCACCTTTTCAAGGCAACTAGTGATGGGCAATAAATGCCAGCTTCTCCAACATCTCGAGAATATAAAAAATGTTGAAATTATTCAGTTTGTGAATTAGTAATTTTTATGATACATCTAAATAAGTAGTCCTTGTAGCTATGAAAACATGTAGATTTTCCACAGATGTCATGCTGAAATATTTTTGGGGAAATTTGTCATGCTGAAACTGAAGCTTGCAGAAATATGAGGAACATCTCAATTCATTTTTAAGCTGCTTGGTTACTTTGTTTTATTTTTGATGTGGATTACTACTACTGACCTGACACAGTATATTTAGTATCTTCTAAGGGATAAGCTTAAAATAAATCAAATTATATCTAAAATGTAGATGTTTCTCTTTTCTTTGCAGGTATTAATAAAGATGCCATGAAAGATTATACTGAAGGGATTCTAATGAAATTCAGGAAATGAAGTAACACTATGGATTAAGTAAACACATTGATCCTGAAATTCTTGGAGAGTGGAACTGTGGTGTAATCCCATGAGGGAGCTGCAATTTTGGGCAAAACGTGCATCTCACATGTTTCCACCCAACATGTCCTGGGAATTGCACTGTTGATAGGACAGTCTTTTCTTGTCTGACCCTTTACACCCAAGGACACCTATGATGGTATGTCTGGGGGCATTTCCTGCACTACCCTGGGAATTCTGCCCAGCTTGTGTTAAAATAGCAAAGGAAGGAATTTTTTGTGAATGTATTGAATCTTCATATGGTACTATCCCCCGGTGTAACTTCAAGCCCATAAGTGCTTAAATGTGGAACAAGAACACACTATAGCACGTGTACAAAGTGGTAATAAAATTGTTGTTAAACCTGTTACAATATTACAGTAGTTCCTAATGCTTGAACTGAAATTCTTTTACGATGTTCAGTGTAAAATGTATACAGATTGGTTCACTTTATGTTCACATAATGAAAATTCAAACAGCTGATACAATAATTAAAAACAAAGCACTTAGTCATCTGTTTAGCATTACTGTGAAAGCTTTGCATTTCAAAGCTGCCTCCATTTTCTTTACTGTTGATACATTGCATTTTCTTTGACAATTAAAAAAAAAAAGAAACTGAAGCTTTAAAGCTAATGGGCCATCCGAGTTCTAGTTTAAAGCTGTACAACACAATGTGCAGGCAACACAATGGTGCAGCAGCTGGAATGTGCCAGTAACTCCCCAAGTAACAAGCTCCATATCATGCTGGGTGAGCATTCAGAACCAACTCAGCCTACTTTCCTGCACCTCTTAGTAGCTGGTTTCAGGGCAGCATTGGCAGAGGTTTGGGAGCAGATTGCCTGCCCAAATAATTCTTGGGCAGGGCATTGTGTGTGGTGTTGGGGACTTAAAGAAAAAAAACAGTTCAACAAGTATGAGAGCAGAAACATGTTGTTCCAATGTTCACTGCTATAATAACAGCTTTAGGTTGTTTAAGATGTTGCCATGGTTACGGTTGTGGGGTCACTCCACCAAACCCAAAGCGCTCTGGCCTTTAAAGGTAATCTACCTCAGCAGTTTCTAAATGCTTCGTAATGTAAGCTACTAAAAACTTTTCATTGTCTGGCTCCTTGAGGTAAAAATGGCCTCCAGGAAGCTTGTGGATGGTAAATTCCCCAGTTGTTAAGTCGTTCCAGGCTGCAGGGTTTAAACAAAATACAATTTTAATCTCCTCTGCAATGGTAGAATTTACTTACAAAACACAAAATACAATTTTAATCCTCATTTTATTGCCGAATTGTCGTTAAAACCCAACTCGTTTCCTGAATGTTCTTCAGGAACCAGAAGCTGTTACTCCATGTGCGGCCTACACATGACACAAGTCCCATACTACATGGTTGAGTCTTGGGCTTCATTTTAACCCCCAAGAACAAGTGAAAGATAAAAGTTAAAAACAATTTTCAAGCCTGCTCATTTAGTAGTGGGACCCTTGCTTTTTGTGGTCTATATCAACGATTTAGATTTGAATATAATGATTATGATTAAGAAGTTTGCAAATGACACTAAAATTGGCTGTGTGGTTGATAATGAAGAGGAAAGTCGTGGGCTGCAGGTGGATATCAATCTGCTGGTCAGGTGGGCAGAGCAATGGCAAATGGAATTTAATTCAGAGAAGTGTGAAGTGATGCACTTTGGGAGGGCTAATAAAGAAAGGGTATACACATTAAGCGGTAGACCACTTAATAGTGTAAATGAACAAAGGGACCTTGGAGTGCTTGTCCACAGATCCCTTAAAGTAGCAGGCCAGGTGGATAAGGTAGTTAAGAAGGCATACGGAATGCTTGCCTTTATTGGCCGAGGCATAGAATATAAGAGCAGGGAGGTTATGCTTAAATTGTATAATACTTTAGTTAGGCCAAGCTGGAGTATTGCGTGCAGTTCTGGTCGCCGTATTATAGGAAGGATGTGATTGCACTAGAGAGGGTGCAGAGGAGATTTATTAGGATGCTGCCTGGAATGAAGAATCTTAGTTATGAGGACAGATTGGATAGGCTGGGTTTGTTCTCATTGGAACAGAGGAGGTTGAGAGGAGACCTCATTGAGGTGTACAAAATATTGAGGGGCCTGGATATAGTGGATAGTAAGGGTCTATTTCCATTGGTGGAGGGGTCTATTATGAAGAGGCATAGTTTTAAGGTGGTTGGGGAAGGTTTAGAGGGGATTTGAGGGGGGGGGGCTTCTTTACGCAGAGGGTTGTGGGAATCTGGAACTCGTTGCCTGGAAGAGTGGTGGATGCAGAAACCCTCACCACTTTTAAGAGATGGTTGGATGGGCACTTAAAGTACAGTAACCTGCAGGGTTACGGACCTAGAGCTAGTAATTGGGATTAGACTGGATGACCTTTTGTTGGACAGAGCAGATATAATGTTAAGTACTGCAGGGAATAGAATACGGCCAGGGTGATCTCCTGGACTAGTTTCGATCGCCTGGATGAGTCGGAGAGGAATTTTCCCAGATTTTTCTCTCCCTAAATTGGCCTGGGTTTTTAATCTGGATTTTGCCTCTCCCAGGAGATCACATGGCTCCGGTTGGGGTGGAGTGTAGAATGTTTAAGTATAAGGGTGTCACAGTTGTGGTGAGGCGGATTGGTTGGGCTGGGTGCTCTTTGCCTTTCCGTTATTGTTCATAGGTTTATATGTAATCTTTAGGGCTGCTGACCAAGGGCCATGTGACTTTTTGTCAGCCGGCGTGGACACGATGGGCCAGAATGGCCTCCTTCTGCGCTGTAAATTTCTATGTTTTTATTTCCGGTTTTAACAGAGGCAGGTCAGGCAACCAATCTGTTCTCAGGAGGCAGGTTGGTCACTGAAATATTTTAAGGAGGCTTCCATTTTAACATGATTTTTTATTTTTAACTAATGTTGACCAGGTTTCCCAGGGCTTGGAAAAGGCAGGTAAAAGGAGGCAAGAAGAGCCAGGTCCATAAGGTATGTGCATTTATAGCATTGCTTGTGGGGCAGGAGGAGTTGAGTGTTTTCTCCAGGCCCAACAAGCAAACCTCTTTACAGACCCCACAATCGGCCAACCTCTCAATGACAATGTCCCCCACCCATCCCCTCCCAATTTCCATGATTTCCTCCCAACCTCCATGACCCCCCCCCCCCACCCCTGAAGAGCCCAAACTCGATTACTTCCACCACCGGCGATCTCCCCCCACCCCGGATCTCTCTCTCCCTTCCTCCCCTCCGCTGCCCAACTGCGGCCTTGTGTCTCAGGCTTTCCCACCCGACAGGCAGACAGCCTATCAATCCGGCTGGCTGTTGAGCGGGAAACCTGCTGAAAAATTGAAAAGACATCCTGCTATTAATTTCAGCAGGACGTCCGGGAAACCCTTACTTTCGGGTTTCCCGTGCGGAAATCCTCCCCACCCCTGTTCTCTTTACGGCCCCCAGTAAAATATCGGGGCCTTAATGTCCCACAAAAATAAATGCTGCCTTGCCAGTATTGTCCAGATTCCAAGAGCAAATAGATTTTTAAAATTCAGTTGAGAATTTGATATTAATGCAGTATCTCCATGTTGTATAATGCATGTTGTATCATGATTTTAAATAAAGGCAAGGAAGTGCTTTAAAAGGCAGGATTGACAGTCTGTCAGCCTGCCACCTAATTCTGTGCACAGTTGGTGAATCTTACCTAGCGGATGAATTTAGATGAGCTGAATGGCATTATTTCTTCCGTAGCTATCCTGATTGTTGTTCGTGCCCTGATGTGGTGCACGGATGGTGGAGGATATCAAAGCTAAGCCAGATCCCGTATTTGTCTCGTGCCCACCCGTGCAAACTTCCAGTAGGTGTCACTGTATTACAATCAGGCCCAAGTCTGATATTCTCTCCCCTTACACAGCTGAGAATGACTGTAGTAAAGCCGAGATCAGCAAACTCAGCCAGGACTTTCCTGATTCTACGGGGGGATTTTAACCCTCCAGGATGAGCGGGAGAAGAGGGTTCAATTCTCTAAAATGGGAGACCCGACCCTCAACCTGTTGCAAACACTTCCATTCTAACTGGGGCGGGTTGGGGGTTGGGCGAGTAACCTGCTCTCGAGAGGTGCCAGGAAGTATAATATTTAAATGAGGCTGCTTGTTTCAGATTTTAGCAGCTATTTGGATTTAATGGTTGCGGCCTGGGCTTCCCAGGATTCATGAAACCCGGCGAAAATTGCCGGCTGCAGCAGGCAAGTGGTTTTCCAGCACTGCTTGTGGGTCAGGAGAAGCAGGAGTGCTTCTCGCCCGTCCCCCAAGCTAACCCGCTACAATCTGATCCCAACCCCCATGCGACCTGATGCCGACTGGCAATCTCTTCCACCCACCCCCCCGCATCCACCGCTTCGCAATCTCTCCGGTCCCCGGATCCAGTTGTCTAACGCAGGTCTTAAGAACATAAGAAATAGTAGCAGGAGTAGGCCATGTGGCCCCTCGAACCGGAGCAATCAATAAGATCATGGCTGATCTGATCATGGGCTCAGCTCCACTTCCCTGCCCGCTCCCCATAATCCTTCACTCCCTTATCGTTCAAAAATCTGTCTATCTCCACCTTAAATATATTCAATGACCCAGCCTCCACAGCTCTCTGGGGCTGAGATTCCTCAGATTTACATGACCCTCAGAGAACCCTCCTCATCTCAATTCTAAATGGGCGACCCCTTATTCTTAAACTATGTCCCCAACCTCCAGCCCGACTGCCGGCTAGCCTTCATTCTGGCCAGCTGTCGGGTGGGAAACAGGGGGAAAAAAATTCAAATGAGGTCCTGCAATTAAATTCAACAGGACCTCCGCGTTACCTGTATTTCCGGGTTTCCCAGCCGCTAAAAGTTGTCCTTGCTAACACCCCGCCCCTCAACCAATATCGGGGCCAATATGGTTCGGAGACTAATATTGGGGCCAATACGACCTTGATATTAACCCTCCCACAACAGGCGGGTGAGAGTTTTAAAAAGTGAAATGCATGATACGCGACCCCAGCCCACCGCATTCATATGGCTGCCAATGTAAAACTGGGGCGTCCGAGTGTCCTACAGTGGAGAGGCAGGGCGTTTAATTAACATATTTAAATTGGGCTCCCACACTGAAACTGGGAGCCTGATTTGAAATTTGCTATTGCTGCGCGAGTTTCCCAGGGGTCAGGAAACCCAGCAGTGAAAGGGAGGCGGGAGTCGTCGGCTCCCCAAGTTAAGTGGTTGTTTCAGCACTCCTTGTGGGCCAGTAGGAGCAGGAGTGCTCCCCACAAGCCTGTTAAGGAACCCCTTCAGCCTCCCCACACCAGCACCCCCACCCAATTGCTGTCCTCCCGATGATTAGCCTACACCCCTCTCCTAATTGCCAACCTCCGCCCCGCCACTCGATTGCTGGGGATTATCCCTGTGGGTCCCTGCCTGCAGCCCCACTGCCGCTGGTGTCTTTCCCCGCCCGCCGGCCAGGCTGACCATTTGGCCGATTGCTGGAACTACAAAATGTTGATGAAGTTTGGAAGGACCTCTGCGTCTCCGGCTTGTTCAGTTCTTTGGCAGCTGCACCCTCCCCGTAAATATTGATTCCTTTATTTCGAAGACATCGGACAGCTAGTGATTTATACTGATATATACAGGTGAGGCTAATAAGCAAATGTGATGCATGCATGAACCAAAGAAAAATTGTTTTGTGTGACTGTAGGTTCAAGCCAGAGAACATTATTGACATTACTCTCACCTTCAAGATCATGCGGTACATCCTCTTTTCCATCAAAGCAGGTGATAGAACAAGTGAAGAGCTTGTTTTGTGGTTGTTCATATCTATAGCCCAAACAAATTCAGTTCAAAATCATTCAATAGTCATTAACTTCACACTAAACAACAACAACTTGCATTTATAAAGCGCCTTTAAAGTAGTAAAATGTCCCAAGGTGCTTTTCTGAAGCGTCAGCAGACAAAAATTGATATCTCACATCAGAAAAACATCACAAGTATCAACACTTCAACTTTTTTAACAAAAATTCACATCATTCTATCCTCCAGTCAGTTCTACCTTACACATAATGGGGCCAAAATTCGCTGTTCTGCACCTGCCATTTGCACCTCCAAGGGGCGCTAACGGGGCACAAAACTCTTTCCGCCTGACGTGGGGTGGGAGCGGTGGAGTTAGTGGAGGCGCGAACACAGTAGCGACGCGCCCCCGCCGTAGCACGCCATCTGCTGTACCTCCACCGATGACGTTATCGGCATGCGCGGCAACCCCTTTTTGCCCCACGGCGGAAATTGGCTCGTGCCCCATGAGGTCACCATAGGCGATGCCCGCGCAAGCCTTGCAGATCGCGAACCGGGTTGGTGACCCATCGCGTGGTGAATCTTAAAAGGGGTGGTGTGCTGCGCAGCGCAATCTTTGTTTATTCCCTGACTCACCAGTCAGGCCATTCGCCGTTCCTTTCGCAGGGTCTGGGCCATCATCCTGCAGCCCGGCACTCTGTCTCAGTGCCAGGCTGCAGCCACAGCACTCCTTAGTCCTGGTGGCCTAGTGGAGGCCATCAAATGGAGTGTTCACAACGTATCCTCCCTTTTAACGGAAGGGGTGGGGCAATGAAATACATCAGCGCTACGCGGAAATGCCATGTAGCGCCCCCGAGCCCTCCCCGGAAGGAGGTGGAGTGTGCAACATTGCGCTCCACTTCTTGTGGGGAGCAGTAACTGCAATTTCGTGGCCGGGACGGGACTTCCGTGCCGGGTGCAGGATATCCCTTCCCCCTCGGTTACCCCTCCAAATGGGGCGAAACCAAATTTCACCCCCAATATTTCACAGACATGACAGCAGTGAGGTGATTGGCTGCCAAGCTGTTTTGAGGATAGCCTACAGAAAGTGCACAAGGACAGCTTGGGGTGAATTAGCTGTGGAATTCCCCTTCTACAAATGCCTAGCCTCAACTCAACTCCTCCCCAAAGGAATAAATAAATCTGGAAACCCATCAAATGCAGAATCACAGGCACAAGCCTTCATCCTGCTAACCCACGGGCTACATTGTCTCCTCATATGCTCCTTCTCACAAAGGTGATTAGGGCTGACATCTGTAATTTTAAGAGCTGAACTGGCATTTGGTAAGAAAATCAATTGAGGGATATACTTGTGAACAATATATTCTGGGATCTGTGAGATGAACCAAAATGACCTTTACATGTCCCACATATTCCTATGTTCCTTGTTATTTTACAACAAAATTTGCATGCCATATATAAAAGCTATTTTGATGAGTCCACTCAACAATTCTGAAGATCAGTATTGGGTTTTAAATTATATTAACAATGCCACATTCCCTACATTGGGGTTTTTAGCATCCCTGGCTGCTCGGAGGCCTGGTATAGAAACATAGAAAATAGGTGCAGGAGTAGGCCATTCGGCCCTTCCAGCCTGCACCACCATTCAATATGATCATGGCTTATCATGCAACTTCAGTACTACTCCTGCCTTCTCTCTATACCCCATGATCCCTTTAGCCGTAAGGGCCACATCTAACTCCCTTTTGAATATATCCAAATAACTGGACTCAACACCTTTCTGCGGTAGAGAATTCCACAGGTTCACAATTCTCTGGATGAAAACGTTTCTCCTCTAATCTCAGTCCTATATGGCTTACCCCTTATTCTTAGGCTGTGACCTCTTGTTCTGGACTTCCCCAACATTGGGAACATTCTTCCTGCATCTAACCTGTCCAATCCTGTCAGAATTTTATATGCTTCTATGAGATCCCCTCTCATTCTTCTAAATTCCAGTGAATATAAGCCTAGTCGATCCAGTCTTTCTTCCTATGTCAGTTCTGCCATCCTGGGAATCAGTCTGGTGAACCTTCGCTGCATTCCCTCAATAGCAAGAATGTCCTTTCTCAGATTAGGAGACCAAAACTGTACACAATACTCAAGATGTGGTCTCACCAAGGCCCTGTACAACTGCAGCAAGACCTCCCTGCTTCTATATTCAAATCCTCTCGCCATGAAGGCCAACATGCCATTTGCTTTTTTAACTGCCTGCTGTACCTGCATGCCTACTTTCAATCACTGACGTACCATGACACCCAGGTCTCATTGCACCTCCCCTTTTACTAATCTGTCACCATTCAGATAATAATCTGCCTTCTTGTTTCTGCGACCAAAG